>NC_054476.1:31090720-31401553 GCF_017639515.1 Carcharodon carcharias | reverse complement strand
TCAACAAATTTATTGGGAGAAACACATCGATAAATTAATTGAGGTTGTATCACAGGACCCAAGACTTATGAATCCACTCCTTCAGCCGAGCCGTGGAGATATCCCAATGGCCAGTGACCTGCCACCTTGACCTTGCCAGGTTTCCCGGGGTTAGACAATTTGTATATTCCTGGTGTCAGGATTTGGCACATCCTTGGTGCCCACAAAGTGGGGAGAGGTTGGAATTCTGCAAAATACTAGATGAAAGACTTACATTTTTATAGCACCTTCCACAATCTCAGGACATCCCAAAGCACTTCACAGCAGATTAAGAAACTTCTGAAGAGAAGTCATTGCTGGGAAACGTGACAGCCAAATTGCACAGAGCAAGTTCCCACAATGCGATAATGAGTAGATAATCTGCTTTTAGTGACACGAGTTGAGGGATAATGATTCAGAGTATCTACTGTCACTATGGTGTCAGCCATGGAGCTGCAGTGGGACTTACAGCAGGACTCACAGCAAACAGTATACAGTAAACAAAGTCTAAAGTTGGCCAAGATACCAGTGAGAGTGCCCCTGCTCTTCTTCAAGACAGTGACCCTGGGATCTTTCACATCCACCGGAGGGGGATAGCTGGACCTTGGTTTAACATCTCATGCGAAAGACCACTTTCGCTGTGCTAGCTGGCTACTTGCACCTGGAAATTGCAGTGCAAGTTTGGAATCACACAGCACACAGAGGGTATCAGAGATAGGGCAAGTGGGAATTCTGACATACTCCAGTCTGTCCTCCATTCATGATCACCAACTGCAAGAAGGTGGATACAACACAGCAAGAAAATCCAACTGTCACTGGAGCGGAGATAGCAACAAACTTGCATTTATATAGTACCTTTAACGTACTAAAATGTCCTAAGCCACTTCATGGGAGTGTTACCAAACAAAATTTGACACCAAATCACATAGTGAGACATTAGTCAGATGATTAAAAGTTTTGTGAAAGCGGTCAGTTTTAAAGAGTATCTTAAAGATGGAAGATGACATAGAGAGGCAGAGAGGTTTGGGGAGGGAATTTCAGGGCATGAGGCCCAAGCAACTGAAGGCACAGCCATCAACGGTGGAGCAATTAAAATCAGAAATGCTCAAGAGGCCAAAATTAGAAAAGCGCAGATATCTTGGAGGGTTGTGGGGAAGTTTAGAGATAGGGAAAGGAAGGGCCAAAGTGGCGGAGGCAGTTTAACTGCCTGGAGGTGGGCACCCAGCGCCAGCCTAGAATCCTACTTGGGAACAGGAGCAGCCACAGGCCTCCCTAGCAGAAGGGCTTCCTCCACCCCCTACGGTGATGGCCTGGCTGCTGAATTTAAGATTTGAACAAGTTGGTGAGATGCTGCCACCATGTTGAAGTGCCCCCTCTCATACTTACCTTCCTTCACAGCTTCAATTCCTCTCAAGCTAGAAGACCCTCCAGCTTCGAGAGCCTGCTCATCATACTTAACTGGGTACCAGAAAAAAACCTAACCTCTACTTCCAGCCCCCGGATGGAAAATCCACCCCTAGTCTTCACTGGTACTCAAACCCACTAGTCCTGGTACTGACTGAAATCCCCAAGATCTTTCTTAATCACACTCAAATGTATTTTTTCCCTGAGATTTAGGCAATAAAATTATCAAAGGCAATCTTTAAATTGGCGGCCTATGGGATTTCACTCATATCAGTTTAAAATTAAATCAGCAACTAAGCAGGAAAAGATAAGAATAATATCAATACTTGTTGATGACTCCAAATTAATTAAGGAGATTGCCAGAGGGCTTCATTATATCGGCAGAGTAGGAGTAGGCCATTCAATCCCTTGAGCCTTTTCCAGCACCCAATTAAATCATGGCTGATCTGGTTCTCAACTCCATTTACCATTCCTTGTTGCATATCCCTTGATAAAACTTAGCTATGGGTAAAGAGAGAGGTGGGGGGAGTCTAGAACAAGAGGACATGACCTTAAAATTAGAGCTAGCCATTCAGGGTGATGTCAGAAAGCATTTCTCCACACAAAGGGTGGTGGAAATCTAGAACTCACTCCCATGAAAAGCTGTTGAGGCTGGGGGTAAATTAAAAGTTTCAAAACTGAAATCCACAGACTTTTGTTAGGCAAGGTTATTAAGAGTTTTGAAACCAAGACAGGGAGATGAACTTAAGATGCAGATCAACCGTGATCAGGCTGAATGGCGGAAGAGGCTCGAGGGTCTGAACAGCCTCCTCTTGATCCTATATTCCCAAGAAAAGTCTATTGAGCGCAGTCTTGAAAATTTCAATTGACTGCTTGCATCCATAGTCTTTGGGGACATAAGTTCCTCATTTGCACTACCTTCAAGAGAAGTAGGGCTTTCTGATTTCACTGCAAAGATTTTCTTCCATTGTTTGGAGGAAAAAAATGAAAGGAATTTACATAATGTATTTCTAGCAGCCAAAGCTCCCTATTGGATTGCAAATTTACTCCTTACATCATCAGTTAAAAGCAAATAGTAGATATTAGAACAACAAACATATAAAAAAATTACCAAGAAAATGCAGGAATATAGAACTAAAAGTAGATAATTGAAGTTGAAGAGCTAAGCCTGAATTTTTGCTGAGTCAGAATAGCTCCATGCTTTAGCCAAAATGGCACCAGAGCCCTGATTCTGGAAATCCTTGCCCCTGCCAACCACCATTTTCACGAAGGGCGGGCGGGATGTCAGAAGATATTTTGCATGTCTGCAGTTCACGGAGGCAGCAGCACATTAGTTGCTTCTGAATATCAGCTGTTTCTGAAACATGACTTGTGGCTTTAGACATATGAGGGAAAGGTTTAAACCTATAGAATTCTTTGGAGAGGTCACGTATCCCCTTTGGAGAGGTCAGTTATCCTCTTGGGGTTGTTAACAGCAGATGTTGATGTGTGTAAAAGGTGGATAAGCTCTGTGGAACTATCAAGCTGTCAAGTCAATTAAATACCCTGTTCTTTAAATTTTGAAAAAAAAACATAGCCTGCTTTGAATCTCAATTGAAAAAAAGTCGGTGCTTGCAATTTTAATATGTATGTGTTGGCATAAGCCTGAGGGTTGTCCTTATAGGATTAGTGCTGGTTGACTGCTTCCACAATTTATCATTATCACAGTAGGGGCCTCCAAGTTCGCAATTTGATTGACACCTCCAAGTGGAATAACCTATTTTTTTATGTGGGGCTATGAATACAATGTTTGCTTTTATACAGGATTAAGTACTTAAAGGAAATGCTTTTCTGCATAGGGAACTAAGTAATTGAACGGATTTAATATATTCAATAGGCTTTTATCAATTAAAGTGTTTTTACTTAATATAATGAAGTTTGTTATAGATACTTATAACTATTTTGTTTCATCTCAGCATGGCTCCCAAGGTCTGCCCATGGTGAGTAGTGAGTGAGTTGGCATGGAGGGTAAGAACAAAGGATGATGGGTGTGGGGGCATAGGTTGGCACTAAGTTGGCATGGGGGCTATAAATGGCTTTGGGGGTGAGTGAGGATTCATGGGTTGCCTTGAGTTGGCATTAAGATGACATGGGGGGATATGAGGAGCCATGGGGTGGCATGATTTGGCATGGAGAGTGTGTGGGGGTGAGGAGGGGTGAGGGCGAGAGGGGTGTTTTTGTTTATTGCTTTAATAATATCAGGGACGAAGTCTCAGAGCATGGAGGCTGGCCTTTCAAACCTCTCTTCGCTCAGCAGCTCCTGTGGCTGCCTCCGCTGTTTCCTGGGGCAGTGGGCCTGACTCGAATTAGCATCTGTGACTCTGGAACAAAAGTCCGAACATTCAGGACACTTTCTCCCAATTCAGGTTTGTGGAGTTGGGGAATTTCCTGACTCTGCATACTCGGGAGCGAAAATTTAGCCCTTAGCATTAGCGCAGGCCAGTTAGCCCAAATGGCTTCTTCTGCATTATTACAAGCTTATAACAAGCCTACTGCACAGAAAAGGGCCATACAAGCCAACTGGTCTTTCTCATTGCTCATGCTCCACACAAGCCTCCCTGCGCTTACCTAGCTTCCCCTTAAAAGGCATTTACCTCAAAGACTCCTTGTGGCAAGGTCCACATTCTCACCACTCTCTGGGTAAGGGCACCCTTACTGAATCCTCCATTGGATCTATTAGCGACTGCTTTATATGTATGACCCCTAGTTTTGGACTCTGCAACATGTGGAAACTTATCTACGTTTACCCGTCAAACCTCCTCATCATTTTAAAGATCTCTAACAGGCCATCATTCCTCGGCCTTCACTGTTCCAGAGAAACAAGCCCAGCCTGTTCAATCTTGCCTGCTAGTCAAAACTTACTTGTTCTGGTATCGTTCTAGTAAATCATTTTTCTCTTATTTGATGTAATGGAAGGTTTGCTGAAGAGCAAATGTCATCAACTTCCATTTATAGGGCCTGCAGCTGAAACAATGAAGATCACATGACATGTTAAAAGGTGAAAGGTGGCACCTGGGATCATGTGGCTGTGCCGTGTTTCTCATTTCAGCCGTGCCACTGTGGCTAAGCTGAACACTTTACCTTTGATTCAGGAAAACAATAACTGGGTCCACTTGTACGACAATGATTTTCTCACAAAGGTGTGTTGGTGGAGGGGAGTGACAATCATTACCTCCTCTGACTCTGGAAGGTCCATGCCCCAGGGAGACAGTTAGCAGGAGCTAAAAAAGGAACGCACTCTCCACACAAACCTTGGGTGGAGTAGCACGCTGGTTATTTAACTGGATTAATAATCCAGAGTTCAAATCTCACCATGGCAGTTTCAGGGTTTTACTTCAATTAAATAAGTAAAAAAGACAGAGACCACAAAGCTGTCAGGTTGTCATTAAAAACCCAATTGGTTCACTAATGTCCTTTAGGGAAGGAAACCTGCCATCCTTATCTGGTCTGGCCTCCACGTGACGCCAGTCCCACAACAACATGGTTGGCTCTTAACCGCCCTCTGAGGTGACAAAGCAAGTCACTCCGTTATTGCTGAAAAAAGACATTTTGTCGAAGCTTTTCATCTTGCACTCATGAGGACAAGAGCAAGAAAGCAATGTTAGGGAAAGCAACAACTTTATACTGTATGAGAAGAGAGTGCTGATTAGTTGCAAATGGACTCTGGTTGGTAGAGGCATCGCCATGGAGAATGGTGACTGACAGTTAACTGCCAAGCATTCTTTGAAATTTTAAACCAGAAAGCTTGACTCTGAATGGTCAAGGCATTGCCCTGAGGAACGAACCAGAGAATGACTATCACTTATTTTGCTTAGCTGAAACAGGTGCAATGTGTGTACATGTTCTTTCTGCCTGTAAAGAACAGGGCCCTGTGTATTAATATATGTAGCTTTCAGTACACGCAAGTGCGCCACACTATGAGCCCAACTGACAATCTTAAATTGGTTGTCAGCTTATTTTTAGCACACTGAGGATTACTTAGCAAATGTTGTCCAATCGTGGAATCACATCTAATGTTGGACACAATCTTACAGCATGTGGATGTAAGAATTCCAATGCATGTATTGACCAGTGAAGATAGGCTTGCGGTAGACTAGTACATCAAGGAATGGGAGTTCATTTGACTGCTCCATTTCAAAGGTGAATATGATTGCAGGATGGAGCCCATTATGACATGTAAGGAAATTATTACATAGTGCTACAGATTTAAATATGGCAATGTATCATACATATTGGAAATATGCAGGTGATAGGGGGTTAGGTGTTATTCCATTGAAGAAATGTTTTTAATGGAACCCAACAAAGATGTTGGTGAGACCTGGGCCTAGAGGGGATCCCATGATCCAATGGAGCTGTCAGATTAGCTCCCCTTCCTTGATGTACTAGTTGAGACTTCTGCCAGGGGGTTCTCTACCATGGCCTACTGCAAGCCTATCTTCAATGGTCAAAGCACACATTGGGATTCTTACAGTTCCACACGCTATAAGATTGGCCTTACTGGCAACCTTGTAAATAATGCCCAAGCCATTTGCTCACCATGCAAGCTCGATGCTGAAATAGGGCGCATCAAAGACATCCTGTGGGATAATGACTAGCCTGATCAGATCATTTTGTGCTGTATATCATCCAAACTCGTGAACGTGCCTAAGGCCATCACTTTCAGCCCTGAAAAGTGCCCAGTCTATTTCAGGTTACTCTGGAAGGGTACGGTATCTCAAAAATTGGAGCAACAGGTGAAGCTAGCTGTTTCACACTGCTACTATGCAGTAGCAACACAAGTGGTATTCACTGCTAACAGAATGCTGCTGTCGAGCCGAAAAGATGTTCTGCCCATCACACAAATGAGTAATGTGGTATATGAATTTCAGTGCCAGAGTGATGTAGGCCGTAAGTCCAAAGGCTAGCGGGTCGTATCAAACAGCATGTCCCTTCCAATGTTCGCAATGGGCAAGTTACAGACTGTACCCAACCAGCCCATGCTTGAAAAACTGACAAGACAGTGTCCAACATTAGACGTGATTCCACAATTGAACATTTGCTAAATAATCCTCAATGTGCTAAAAATTATGCTGACAACCAATTTAAGATTGTCAGTCATGCTCACAGTGTGGCACATTTGCATGTACTGGAAGCTACATGTATTATTACACAGGGCCCTGTGCTTTGCAGACAGAAAGAACATGTACACACATTGCGCCTGTTTCAGCTAAACAAAATAAGTGATAGTCATCTTCTGGTTCATTCCTCAGGGCAATGCATTGACTAATCAGTGTCAAGCTGCCTGGTTTAAAATTTCAAAGAATGCTTGGCAGTTAACTGCCAGTCACTATTAACTGGTACATTCTCCATGGCAATGTCTCTACCAATCAGAGTCCACTTGCCAAACAATCAGCACTCCCTTCTCATATCAAGTTGTCGCTTCCCCTGATGTTGGTATTTTTGCGATTTTGCTGATGAGTCCAAGACAAAAAGCTTCAACAAAATGCCTTTTTTCAGGGCCACTCCATTATATCACACTGCTGCCAATGGTACACAAAGGGTCAGCACCACCTTCCCACAGAAATGAGGTAATAAATATCAATCTTGTCAGTAACACTCACATCCCAAGCATTACTTAAAAAAAGAGATTGGTTCCACAGGAGAGGAGTCCATGGGAAGAGAAAGCAAATGGATGTGAATTTTCAATTCAGATTTGTTTAACTGAAACATTTGCTGGCCATATACTAATGGAAAAACTACGGTTTCAGTAAAAGCAAGCATAAATTTATTGGATTGTCGTGAAGCTGTCCTTACTTGGTCTGACCCATATGTGACTCCAATCCCACAGCAATGTGATTGACTCTTAACTGACCTTTGAAGTGGCCTAGCAACAAAAGGCCCACCATCCCCTCCCCAGGGCAACGGGCATGGGAAACAGAGTTGGAAATATATTTTACATACCCCCACAGCAAAATAACCTTTGTCATTTTCCAAGCATTGTCCTTTTTTGAATTTTTTTTTTACATCACCCTAGTCTTCTTTCTTTTGAAGGATTTCCTCAGTTCCCCACTGCCGTTCATTCCCAAAGATGTTTGGTCACCCTCCAATTCCTCACTGACTCCAACGTACGCTCGTACACATATCAAGCAGGAGTCACTAGAGAGCATTCAAGTGCGTATAATCTACCCTTCCTAACACAGCCTGCCGAGATCACTTGTTGCACCCTTCCTCCATAAGATCAGCTATCTCAGGACAGTCCAAGGAACAAATATGGGACCTTTGGAGGCTATTGGAGTTAAAGAGTAAACAAGTCTTACCACAATTATATGGGACATTAATAAGATCATACCTGGAGCACTGTGTGCATGTTGGATCTCCTTAACTAATGAATGACAAGCTCCCCTAGGATTGAAACAAAGATTTACAAGAGTGGTTTCTGGGATGAGGGGACTGTCCAATGAGAAGAGATTCAGTTGACAAGGCATGTCTTCCCTTGAATTTAGAAGAATAAAGGCTGATCCAGTTGAAACAAAAAAAAAAAAAATTCTTGATGAGCCTGACAGGGTAGATGTTGAGAAAATGCTTCCCTGGCTAGGGAGTCTAGAACACAGGACAGGTCAGCCATTTAGGATCGAGATGAGGAGAAATTTCTTCACTCAAGGGTTGCGAATCGTTGGAATTCTCTACTCTGGAAAGCTGTGGATGTTCAACCTTTCAGTATATTGAGTTATTGAGGTTGATTGACTTTTGGGTACTAAGGGAATTAAGGGATATGGGAATAGTGTGGAAAAGTGGAGCCAGGCTAGATATGGGGAGATGGTCGTGTAGTGGTAATGTCCCTGGACTAGTAATCCAGCTGCCCAGGCTAACACTCTTGGGACATGGGTTTAAATCCCACCACAGAAGATGGTGGAATATAAAATTCAATTTATAAATCTAGTCTCAGTTGGTTCATTAGTGTCCTTTAGGGAAGAAAATCTGCCATTCTGGCTTACATGTGACTCAAGACAGCAGTGTGATTGACTCTTAACTGCCCTCTGAAATGGCCTGGGAAGCCATTCAGTTCATGGGCAATTAGGTATGGTTAACAAATGCTGGCCTTGCCAGTGATGCCCACATTCCAAGAAAGAGAAAAAAATCAGCCATGAATTTGTTGAGTGACAGAGCAGACTCAAAGAGCCAAATGGCCTTCTCCAACTCCTATATACATGTGGGCCCTCAGGAGCCATCAGCTGACTCAACTCTGATCTCTAGAACTCAAGCTCACATACTTAGATACTCCCTTGTGAAGAATTGGCAATTCAACCCCAAGGTCAATTAAAGGTTAATTACCATTATAGTTGGAAGCTTCTCTGGATTGGCCTCGCTCTCTGTTATCTCAGCAACCTCACTGTGTTATTGAGAGAGGCCAGTATAAGAGCAAGGAATGACTGGGAGTTCAGCATCAGTTGTGAAAGCTTGCTTTTTGTATCAAGGGAAATGTCTACATTGCTTTCAGACCTTTTATAGAAAAATAGGTGAAATAGTAGAGCTCTTAACCTGACAGCCGAGTGGGTTCGGTGGCAATTTAATAGCTATTCAGAATTATGAGGGGTCTTAATTCAGGAAATACGTTGAAACTTTCCACTGGCAGAAGGATGGATAACCAGAGGACACAGATTTAATTGGTCAAAGAACAAGAGGGGAAATGAGGAACAAAACTTTGTATACAGCGAGTTGTGATCTGGAACACACTGCCTGAAAGGACAGTGGAGGCAGATTCAATGGTAACTACAAAAGGGAATTTGATATATACTTGAAAAGGACAAGTAGAGGCTTATGGGGAATGAGCAGATGGATTGGGACACATTGGATAGCTCTTTCAAAGCTCTGGAACAGGCATGATGGGCTGAATGGCAACAAAGGTTGCTTTGTTAGTAAGAAATGAAATTAAATCGATAGCAAGAAATGATGTAGGGTCAGATGATGTAGAATCTATGTGGGTAGAGTTGAGGAATCGCAAAGATTAAAAAACCATAATGGGAGGTATGTACAGGCCTCCGAACAGTAGTCAGGATGTGGGGCACAAGGAGATAGAAAAGGCGTGTAAGAAAGGCAAGGTTACAGTGATCATGGGGGATTTCAATATGCAGGTAGACTGGGAAAATCAGGTTGGTAGTGGATCCCAAGAAAAGGAATTTGTAGAATGTCTATGAGATGGCTTTTTGGAGCAGCTTGTGATGGAGCCCACTAGGGAACAGGCAATTCTAGATTTAGTGATGTGTAATGAGGCAGATTTGATAAGGGAGCTTAAGGTGAAGGAGCCCTTAGGAGGAAGTGACCATAATATGATAGAATTTACCCTGCAATTTGAGAGGAAAAAGCTGGAATCAGATGTAATGGTATTACAGTTCAATAAAGGCAACTACAGAGGCATGAGGGAGGAGCTGGCCAGAATTAACTGGGAGATGAGCCTAGCAGGAAAGACAGTGGAACAGCAATGGCAGGAGTTTCTGGGAGTAATTTGGGAGACACAGCAAAAATTCATCCCTAGGAAGAAGAAGCATACTAAAGAGAGAACGAGGCAACCATGGCTGACAAGGGAAGTCAGGGACAGCATTAAAGCTAAAGAGAAAGCATACAATGCGGTGAAGAGCAGTGGGAAACCAGGGGATTGGGAAGCCTACAAAGACCAACAGAGGACAACTAAAAAAGAAATAAGGGGGGAGAAGGTTAAATATGAAGGTAAACTAGCCAGTAATATAAAAGAAGATTGCAAGAGTTTTTTTAGATATATAAAAGGTAAGAAAGAGACAAAAGTGGACATTGGGCCACTGGAAAATGAAGCTGGAGAAGTAGTAGTGGGGAACAAAGAAATGGCGGAGGAACTGAACTTTGTGTCAGTCTTCACAGTGGACGACACGAGTGACATCCCCAAAGTTCAAGAGAGTCGGGGGGCAGAGGTGAGTATGGTGGCCATTACCAAGGAGAAGGTGCTAGGAAAACTGAAAGGTCTGAAGGTGGATAAATCACCGGGGCCAGATGGATTACACCTGAGTTCTGAAGGCGATAGCTGAAGAGATAGTGGAGGCATTAGTGGTGATCTTTCACTGGAGTCAGGGAGGATCCCAGAGGACTGGAAAATCGCTAATGTAACCCCCCCGTTTAAGAAGGGAGTGAGGCAAAAGACGGGAAAGTACAGGCCAATTAGCCTGACCTCGATCGTTGGTAAGATTTTAGAGTCCATTATTAAGGATGAGATTTCAGAATACTTGGAAGTGCATGGTAAAATCGGGCAAAGTCAGCATGGTTTCATCAAGGGGAGGTCATGCCTGACAAATATGTCAGAATTCTTTGAGGAGGTAACGAGTAGGTTAGACAAAGGAGAGCCAATGGATGTTATCTACTTGGACTTCCAGAAGACCTTTGACAAGGTGCCGCACAGGAGGCTGCTCGGTAAGATAAGAGCCCATGATGTTAGAGGCAAGGTACTAGCATGGATAGAAGATTGGCTGTCTGGCAGGAGGTAGAGAGTGGGGATAAGGGGGTCCTTCTCAGGATGGCGGCTGGTGACTAGTGGAGTTCCACAGGGGTCAGTGTTGGGACCACAACTTTTCACTTTATACATTAATGATCTAGATGAAGGAACTGAGGGCATCCTGGCTAAGTTTGCAAATGATACAAAGATAGGTGGAGGGACAGGTAGTATTGAGGAGGTGGGGAGGCTGCAGAGGATTTGGACAGGTTAGGAGAATGGGCAAAGAAGTGGCAGATGGAATACAACGTGGGGAAGTGTGAGGTCATGCACTTTGGTAGGAAGAATAGAGGCATAGACTATTTTCTAAATGGGGAGAAAATTCAGAAATCTGGAGTGCAAAGGGACTTGGAAGTGCTAGTCCAGGATTCTCTTAAGGTTAACTTGCAGGTTAAGTCGGTAGTTAGGAAGGCAAATGCAATGTTGGCATTTATTTCAAGAGGACTGGAATATAAAAGCAGGGATGTGCTGCTGAGGCTTTATAAGGCTCTGGTCAGACCACATTTAGAATATTGTCAGCAATTTTGGGCCCCGTATCTCAGGAAGGATGTGCTGGCTCTGGAGAGGGTCCAGAAGAGGTTCACAAGAACGATCCCAGGAATGAAAGGCTTAACATATGAGGAACGTTTGAGGACTCTGGGTCTGTACTCGATGGAGTTTAGAAGGATGAGGGGGGATCTGATTGAAACTTACAGAATACTGAAAGGCCTGGATAGAGTGGACATGGGGAAGATGTTTCCATAAGTAGGAGAGACTAGGACCCGAGGGCACAGCCTCAGTGTAAAAGGAAGACCTTTTAGAACAGAGATGAGGAGAAATTTCTTTAGCCAGAGAGTGATGAATCTATGGAATTCGTTGCCACAGAAGGCTGTGGAGGCCAGGTCATTGAGTGTATTTAAGACCGAGATAGATAGGTTCTTGATTGGTATGGGGATCAAAGGTTATGGGGAGAAGGCGGGAGAATGGGGTTGAGAAACTTATCAGCCATGATTGAATGGCGGAGCAGACTCGATGGGCCGAATGGCCTAATTTCTGCTCCTATATCTTATGGTCTTATATGTAAGGAAGGCCTCTGTCTAAGCTGTAAGATTTAATGCAAAACATAAGACACAGAAAAGTTACAAGGCAGGTCATTTTAAGGTGCCTCACACAGTCCTCCCTGCTCAAAGAGACAATTCATGTAGCGGATTGGACAACATTAAAAAAAATGCCAAAATTATTTCAGGATTTAATCATCTAAGGAGATCATCTTTTTTTAAAAAAATCACCAAAATGGCTCCAGTACTTCATTAGACAGCAACTGCTCCAGTGGAACTGGCATACATTTAAACTGCTTGAGCTTTCATTATAAAAAGGCCATAATTATTGCATTGCCGAAAATAAGCATATGTTTTTTGGAGGTGCTTCCCTTTTAGTGCATTCCCTCAATAACTAAATGCAATATATGTGAGAAATCTGTTACACATTTACAAGAACCCAATCTCAATTCTCCAAGGATGCAGAAACAAACCTTAATTCATTACACTCTCCCCCCCAAAAAAGTTTGAAGCTTATAACCGTTATATTGCAACCACCCAATCTCCAGATAACTTTTTTTTTAAAACCACTGCTGAAACGGGAGTTGAACAAACTGACTTTTAGATTCTCTGGAGTGTGTATTTTTTCAGATGTCTTTTTTTTATGGGAGTTTGAGGAGACAACACATGACTGTTATGGAGCAGAACCACATCCTGTCAAATATGTGTACTTTATGGAGCACAATATATTGCTGTTATAGAGAAGCCACTAAGCAGCAGAAGCAGGCTGGTGAGGTCAGCAATCAACAAACTCAATACCGACTGGTGCCCCTCAGTTTCCCACTGCCATACCTCATTTGGTTTTAACAAGATGGTGGCAACTTAAAGCAGCTGGAGGCTGATCAGGATCAATCCCAAAGTGTTCCCTCAAAGTGGGACATGCAGGGATGGGGAGGGTATAAAACTACTTAGCTAGTAAGTGTCTGATCAACAAGAAGTTCTCACGTTTCCAATGCCCTCCCATGCAATCCTGTTGGATCAACTATAAAATCCAACAGATCAAAATAGTTGACATTCAACTCCTTTGCGTGACAAGGTCGGAATTCCTGATTCACAGCGTATGCCCAGAGTTCCCCTTCTCCTCCCATATTGGTTTCACTCACGCCTAAGGGATTTGCTCATCTTTCAACTCTGTTCCAGCTGTGGCTCAGTGCGTAGTACTCATTCCTCTGAGCTCAGAGATTGTGTGTGTTCAAATCCTGCTCCAGGTACTTGAGCACAAAAATCTGGGCTGATACACCCTGTGCAGCACTAAGGAAGTGCTGTATTGTCAGAGGTGCCATCATTTTGTTAAACCAAGGCCCCCATCTGCCCTCTCTGATGGATGTAAAACAATTATTTTGATAAGAGCAGGGGATACCTTCCCTTTTTTTTATCCCTCAATCAACATCACTGAAAAGGTTATCTGGTTATTATCACATTTGTAGAAGATTGCTGTGCACAAATTGGTTGCATTTCCTACATTACAACAGAGATTATACTTCAAAAGTACCTCTGGTTTAAAAACACTTTGGGACATTGTAAGCTCTGAAAGGTGCTATGTAAATGCAAGTTCTTTTTGTCTTCCCAAAGTCAGTTGGGTGTTACTGATCTATTGGAAGGACAGAGAAGTAAGTAAGTAAGTAAGGCAGTAAGTTCTGACTAATATCCTTTCCCCAACCAACAAAAGCAATAACTTGTCATTTGCCTCAGTATTGTTTGCAGGAGGATGGTGGTCTCAGATAGATGTGGTTTTTGCCTACATAGCAATAGTCACTGTTGTGTGTCAAAATGAGTTTCTTTAAGACAAATAAAGCAGTGCAACACCACAAAATGAACTGCAGAAATAGCAGAGTAAAAATATGAATATCACTCTTGGTTCCAAATTACATACATTTTAAAAACAGAAGACTTTCCATCGTACATTTTAAGGTGACAAAAAATATAACTCTTGTTAAGTAAACACACCCTTATGTCATTATAACTGTTGGTTTGTCAGAGAATTATGCTGATTAGACTGCCATACTAGACTATCTTAGGCTTTGCTAAATCAGGCCATAGTGAAAATCTTTTTGCAATAATTACAGTATTCAAACACTGAAACGAGGCATACTGACGACACACAGACTTTCTGCATTAGGCAAAGGGTTTGCTATCTATTTAAAATTGAAACGGTGAAAGGTGCCGAAATAACACACTGCAAGATAACTGGGCTGCACAGGCATTAGGTAATTATCACAATGTCAAATAAAAAGATGTCTGTGTTCTTGCAACAGCAACAATGTTAAGGGCAGCACCAAATAGGGTTTAAACCATGCTGCCTAAAAGCTTCAGGTGTTGCTGTCAAGCCCACACAGTGTGGGCTGATTTCAGTTGGGGAAAGGATATTGGTGAATAACCAGGTAAGGGTGAAGTTTCCTTCACAAGTTGGTCAGTTGGGATTTGAACAGTTGTAGGGCCAAATGGAAAGAAAGAACTAGCCTTTCACACCCTCACAACCTTCCAAATGGCATCACAGACAAGGAGGCACTTCTGAAATGCAGTCACGATTATCATGTAGAAAAATATAGCAGCCAATTTTCATACAAGAACCTGCATTTGCATAGCACCTTTAACATAATAAAATGTGACAATAAACTTCACAAGAGTGTTACCAAACCAATCCAGCACTGAGCCACATAAAGTGATTTCAGAGCAGATGGCCAAAAGCTTGGTCAAAGAGATTGGTTTTAAAGAGCGCCTTATAGGGCAGAAGTGAGGTAGAGAGGTTTGGGGGATGGAGGGGATGGTGTGGGGATTCCACAGCCACCAATGGTGCAGCAATTAAAAATCATGGATGCTCAAGAGGACAGAACTAGAAGAGCACAGGCATCTGAGGCATGTGGAGCTGGATGAGATTACAGAGATAAGGAAGGGAGAAGAACGGAGGGATTTGAAAGGGAAGGATGAGAACTATAACATCAAGGGAGCCAGTGTTAAGTCAGTGAGCACGGGGTGTTGGGTAAACAAGACTTGGTGCAAGTTAGGGCATAAACAGCAGAGTTCAGAATAACCTCAAGTTTACAGAGTTTAAAATGTGGGCAGCCAGCCAGGAATGGATTAGAACAGCCAAGTCTAGAAGTAACAAAGGCATGGATAATTTTTTTAAATTCTTTCATGGCAAGGCCAGCATTTGTTTCCCATTGTTAATTGCCCTTGAACTGAGTGGCTTGTTAGGCCATCTCAGAAGTCAGTTAAAAATCAACCACATTGCTGTGGGTCTGGAATCATATATAGGCCAGACCTAGTATTTCCTCTACTAAAGGGCATTAATGAACGAGATGGGTTTTTAACAACAATAGTTTCAACTGCCATCATTGGATTTGAACCCATGACCCAGAGGATTAGCTTGGACTACTGCCAATGACTTTACCACTATACCACCATCTCCCCCAGGATAGCTAAGATAAATAACCAGCTAATCTTAAACGCACTCAGGATGTGGGCACCACTGGCAAGGTTGAAATTTACTGCCCACCTGCAGTTGTCCGAGTTGCAGTTAATAGTCAACCACAAAGATGATGGGGCTGGAATCACACACATGTCAGATTATGTAAGGACAGTGAGTTTTCTTCCTTAAAGGACATCAGTAAACCAGTCAAATTTTTACAAAAATCCATCACATTCACTAATATTTTTATCTCCAGAATTTCTAAAATCAAATTCAAATTCTCAAACTTCCATGGTGGGATTTGAACTACATTCTAACTTGGATCATTAGTCCAGACCTCCAGATTATTAGTCCTGTAGCATAGCTAGTACATTACTGTACCCAATAGATAGTGTGGTTCACCTCCTATTGGGTGGAGTTAGGTTTTAGGCGTTGAGCCCATAATCAGGTCAGCCATGATTTTATTGAATGGCGGAGCAGGCACAAGGGGCTGAATGGCCTACCCCTGCTCCAAATTGATATGCTCCTATGTAACCCAGAATTCCAGAAGTGAAATCTCAGTGGTGTCTAACAAACTGTGCTGCCAGCCACCACAATTCTGCAATTAAAACTAAGATATAATCACTTAAAAAAATAAATAAGTACTCGGTTAATATAGCAGAGAGAGGAATGCCCCTTAAACCATTCACCAATAAGGGCAGCAGTCAGTTCTAGGCCTGGCAATGCAACTCAATGGCCTTCTCCATTTGGCAATTTATCTGTGGGAAAATGGTTAGGACTTGGAAGCACTGTCTGGATAGTGTGGTGGATACACATCCAATAATAGCCTTTAAATGGGAGCTGAATAAATAATTGAAGGAGAAAAAAGTTGCACGGATATGAGGAAAGAACAAAGGAGTGGGACTAACTGGATTGTTCTTGGAACAAGGTAGTGTAAACTCAATAGACTGAATGGCCTTCTTCTGTCCTGTGCTATTCTATGATTCAATGATGATTTTTTGTACCAAGTATTCTTTGAATATGTAAAACCACCAAATATGAACTCTGCCAGATTGAATCACTACAAGAGTTTTCAAATTGGTTCAGATTTTTAAATGTACGTACAGTGAGTATTCCAAGACAGATCTCCCTCATATGCACCTGGGCACAACACACAAGATGAAAGTCCGGAAAGAGGGAATTACACACTCAGGATACAGCCTGTCCGATTTTCCTCTCTGCACCAGGGGAGGTGGTGGCGTAGTGGTATTGTCACTGGGCTAGTAATCCAGAAACTCAAGGGTAATGTTCTGGGGACCTGGGTTTGAATCCCACCATGGCAGATGGTGGAATTTATATTCAATAAAAAACTGGAATTAAAGTCTATTGATGACGATAAAAGCAAATGCTGGAAATCTAAAACAAAAATCTGCTTCTGATGAAGAAGCGTCATACAGACTTGCAATGTTAACTCTGTCTTTCTCTCCACAGATGTTGTCAGACCTGTTGAGTTATTCCAGCATTTTTTGTTTTTGTTTTGGACCATGAAACCATTGTTGCTGTAAACAAATCCCATCTGGTTTTCTAATGCCCTTTAGGGAAGGAAATCTGCTGTACTTACTTGGCCTACATGTGGTTGACCTAGTGGCCTAGTAAGCCACTCAGTTCCCAAAGGGGAATTAGGGATGGGCAATAAATGCTGGCCCAGCCAGCAATGCCCCCGTCCCATGAACGAATTTAAAAAAGCTGTGCCAAGATGATCCTTTACAACAAATCTGCCCCAATAATAATTTAAAAATAAACTCCAAGATTGAATTCACCAATATTGTTTATTCTTCTTTCAGCATGTCCATACTCACACTATTCCTGATTTGATCATGTGCTCACAGTGCATTTTTACTTCATAATTGCGCAGGTCCACAACCCCAAGAGGCTCACATATAAACTGAAAAAAGTGCTCTTCATCTGTGAAGTTAAGCAAGTGCGTAGGATGGTATGGAAAAGAAACATCCAGAAAATTACTTTGAACTATATTGTGAGAGGCGGACAAGGATGAGGGGGAATGTCACAGGTTTAAACTAGCAATAGGCAAAGTTAGGATTGATATCAGTCAAAATTTGCATTTATATAGTACCTACAATGAAGTAAAACCAAGGTACTTCACTGAAGGAGACATTAGCACTGAAACTTGGTCAAAGGAGTAGGTTTTAAGGAACATCTACACCACATGGACTGCAGCGGTTCAAGAAGGCAGCTCACCACCACCTTCTCAAGGGCAATTAGGGATAGGCAATAAATGCTGACCCAGCCAGCGAAGCCCACACCCCAAAAATGAATTTTTAAAAAATAATAAAAATCTTAAAAAAGGAGACAGAGGTAGAGAGGTGGAGAGGTTTGGGAAGAGAATTTCAGGGCTAAAGGTCGTTGGTGGAAGGCATAGCTGGCAATGGTCAGCAAGTTTTCCTCCAGGCAGAGAGTGATTAACACATGGAGTTGGAACTAACTCTGACTTAGATGGAGTACTGGAGGTGAAAACCCTGGAATAATGATAGGAACAACTAGACCAAGTAATCGGCCAGAGATGGGGAATTTCTGAATGGCTACGCTACATGGGTCGAATGGCCTCCCTCTTCTGTAAGCATTTTGTGATCTGATGGGGTCCTGACTTCTGCCTTTCATCGATCCCGAACTTGACTTACAAGCTTGCTATTGCTGTTGTAAACTGATCAAAAGAAAAAAAACTTGCTGTTTTGCAATTGAAGGACTGTTTCCTTTTGGGTGAGTGGCAACGCCTTTCAATAATTTGGATTGGGACTCCCTGATGCTGTGTCAGTGTTTGCAGGAAGGTGGTTGGGGGGAGCGAGGGGTGGGGCACAGTTTGTGCCGATATTTGTGTAGGGATTCCATGGGAAGAAGTTTCCGGTCGGCAAGTGGGGACGGGGCTGACTCGGCTGTGCACCCATCGACTTGTCAAAGGCCTATTGAGCATTAAGAAAGTAATTAAAGTGGTTAAGAAGGGCGGGATGAGGTTTCACGAAGGGTTTATTAATTAAATAAAAAATTTTGAAAAAATTCATCGACATGTCCCAGCTCATGTGACTCTGTCACATGAGGGGACGTGTCTTAATATATTTTCTCTTCTTTATTTAAATGTTTAAACCATAAACTAATCTCCCTAAGGCACCTCTGTGCCTCAGGGAGATTTCTGCGCTCGTTCACGCACGTATGCGATAGAGCGCAGGCCCCGACTCAGGGGATCCTCCCCTGCCCGCACAGGGAGCGCTCAGTGCTTCCTGGTGCACGTCATGCTGGGCGGGTCTTAATTAGCCCGCCCACGTAAAATGGCGGCGCGGCCCCGATCAGGTTCTCGCCCACCCCGCCTGCCCCCACACAACCCCCCCCCCCCCCCGCCAAAGTGGGGACATTTCTGCCCCATGATACAGAAAAGTCTGAAAACCCCTACTGCACAGAACTGGGGAAAGCAATCTACCCGGGAATTACACCCCCCCCACGCACACCACCCCCACCCCCCACCTCCCAATAAGCTACTTAAGCTAAACAAAATTGTCACACTGTTGCCTTTGCGAAGCAACAAGTTACATTAAGACACTTGATGTGGGCAAGACTGGGACAGTAAACTTTTCATTTAGTCCGGAGAACAAGTACTAAACAGCATTGAGGTTCACCACAGATCACACAAGCTCATGCCCACATCGTGTCTCTTTTGTATCTTTGACAATAGCTTCCCCCTTCCGTGGACTGTTCCTAATTATGTAACTACGGGAAGAGCAGCGACCCAAGAAAGTTAGATCTCCCACAGCACCCACCTCAGCTTTTCTAAAATCCAAACCTTTTACTGTCATTTAATACTCATCTTCGATCTCACTCTCCTGCCCACAGAAAACAAATGGATTGATTCACAACTTCAGGATGGAATATTTTAGGGCAATAATTTTGAATATTTCAAAGAAGAGCAAGGGAGTTTTCCCCCTGGCGTCCTCGCTAATATTTAACTCTCAACTAACGTGACCAAAAAGTAAAGCTGACCTGGTCATTATCACACTGCTGTTTGCCATTCACAAACTGGTTGCTGCATTTCCCCGCCTTACAACTGTGACTACACTTCTGAGTTGTGCTTTGGATGCAAGGTGCTTTTAGACCTCCTTCATATCTACATGTCTCTCAAAGACAAGGAACACTTGATATTTTTCTAGCAATGACAAATGAATGTTAAGTAATCACATGAATGAAAGAGATGAGGATAATGGAGAAAAAGCATCTTGTAGCTCGGATTTTAACAGGGCCATGCGGCACAACTGATTTAGAGTTTTGTTGAATTTAGTCAAGCCTTACACAGCTTCCACTAATCAACTAGAATTTGGTCTGTGTTACATTTGTAGCGTATTAAAGACTGTACAATACGGGAAGACAAAATAGATGGCTGCAGTAAGTAATTTTAAAGTTTAACATCTCACACCAGCATTTGCAGATGACATTCTTAAGTTACTGCTCGCACAGAAATGCCAGCATTACCCCAGCACCATGTGAACCCTGGGAGATGGCTAATTCAGGCACAGCATTGGCGTTAGGTTTCCAACTATTGGATGCAATAATCAATGGAACCCGAGCATGACGCCTTCCCCACTTTTTGTGCATTGCCATGAGGTTCCCTAGAATAATACTGCACGGGAGGCCATTCTCCCTGGGATGATTCTTTTGTAGAGCTATCTCATTATTCCCACTCCCCCTGCCTTTTATCCATAGTCCTGAGTATTTTTTTCTCCCTGTGAATAGTTATGCAACTCTTTTGAAAGTTGCTGTTGAATCTGCTTCCACCACCCTGTCAAACTGTACATTCCAGATAATAACAACTTGCTGTTCAAAAACTGTTTCCTCATGTCACCTCGGCTTCTTCTACTAATCACCTTAAATCTGTGTCCTCTGGTTACTGACCTTTCTACCGCTGGAAACAGTTCCTCCATATTTACTATATCCAAACCATTCATGATTTGGAGCATTTCTGTCAAATCTTCTCTTAACCTTCTCTGATCTAAGGAAAAAAATCCCAGCTTCCCCAGTTTCTTCACATAGCTGAAGTCCCTGATCCCTGGTACCATTCTCATAAATTTCTTCTGCATTCTCTCTAAAGCCTTAACATTTTCCCTAAAATGTCATGCCCAGGATTGGCCACAATACTCCAGTGGAGACCTAACAGTGTATGATAAATATTTAGCATAGCCCCCTTGCAATTGTACCATATTCCTCTTAGTGAAACCAAGGATATCATGTGCCTTTTTTTAAAACAACCTTCTGAATTTGACCTGCCACTTTCAAAGATTTGTGCATATTCACCACCAGTTCTCCCTGTTCTTGAACCCCCTTTAAGATTATACCATTTAGTTCACATTGCCTCTCCTCAATTTTTCCTACCAAAATATATAACTCCACACTTGCCTGTATTAAAATGCATCTGCCATTTCACCAGTCTTTGTCTACGTCCTCCTGATGTATGTTATTATCCACCTCACTGTATGTTGCAACTCTGAGTTTTGTATCATCATCAAACTTTGAAAAGATGTCCAGATCATTAATGCATATCAAAAAAAATAGTAGTGCTAACACCAACACCTGGGGAAATGGCCCTCCAGCCTGAAAAACAACTATTCACAATTGCCAACCCATCTCCCGCACCCCTTTCCCTCCCTCTCAGAACCATGATTGGGTCCCCCTTGTCCTCACTTTTCAGCCTCCACATTCAAGGGATCATCCTCCGCCATTCCTGCCAACTCCAGCATGATGACACCACCAAACGTATCTTCCCCTCAGCTCCACCGCCTGCCCCCACACCCCACCCCTTCAGCATTCCTTAGGGACCGTTCCCTCCATGACACCCTTGTCCACTCCTCCATCGCCCCCAATGCCTCATCCCCTTCCTACAACACCTTCCCCTGCAATTGCAGAAGGTACAACACCTGCCCCTTCACCTCCTCCCTCCTCATCGTCCAAACAATCTTTCCAAGTTGCACCTCCTTCAATTTGGTCTACTGTATTCTCTGCTCGCAATGCAGTCTCCAGAAAACACTGAGCAGGCTAAACGCAAACTGGGTGACCGTTTTGAGAAGCACCTTCTCTTAGCCTGCAAGCATGACCCAGACCTTCTTGTCGCTTGCCATTTCAATGCACCATCTTGCTCTCATGCCCACATGTCCGCCCTTGGCCTGCTGCAATGTTCCAGTGAAGTACAACGCAAACTGGAGAAACAGCACCTCATCTTCTGACTAGGCACTTTACAGCCCACTGGACTAAGCACTGAGTTCAACAACTTCAAGCCATGAAATTTCTCCTCTATCTTTGCACTTTTTTAAATCTAATTTAAAAAAAAATATATTTTCAATTGATTTATTTATGCACTTTTTATTGTTTTAATTTTTTATTTATTTTTAAATTTACCTTTTTTATCCTTTTTACCCAACCACACCACACCCCAACCCCACAGGGCCATCTGTCACTTGTTTCTATGTTGTGCTTTCAGAGCGCTCATCCTTGCTCTGCTATTAACACATTCTGCTATCTTTATGCCACTATCAGCATCTTCTTTAGTCGTTAACCTTACCATTAACAGTCCCTTTGTCTTGTGTCCATGACATCTTTTTCAATCTCTCCTGACCTTCTATTTCGCTCCACCCCCTCTTAAATAATATAAAATCTGTCACATTTCTACTTCTCTTTAGCTCTGAAGAAGTCATATGGACTCAACACATTAACTCTGTTTTTCTCTCCACAGATGCTGCCAGACCTGCTGAGTTTTTCCAGCATTTTCTGTTTTTTATTTCAGATTTCCAGCATCCGCAGTATTTTGCTTTTATTCACAATTACCCTCTGCTTTCTGTCCCCTAGCTAATCTTGTATCTATGCTGCTATTGTCCCTTTAATCGCATTTAACTTTGCTAATAAGGCTATTATGTGGTAATTTGTCAAACTTGTTTTGAAAGTCCAAATATACAACATCAACTGCACAACCTTCATCAAAACTCTCCGTTACTTCATCAAAGAACTCAATCAAATACAATTTATCTTTAATAGATCCATGCTGACTTTCATTGATTTTCCAAATGCCAATTCATTTTGTCCCCGGATTACTATCTCATCTCTGTTAATGTGTCAGCGTGAAGTAAAATAAAGGGTGAAGTGTTGCATCCTCTGTGAAAGACACAAAAGCAACAGACCTTAAATGGGACTCACTCTTCAGTGCTGAACAAATAAATAGGAGCAAATAGAACACTTTGAAAGCCGCATGAAATTTAAGCAGCTTCCTTAGCTGAATGTCAAAACACGTATTACATTAAATTTCCTACATTACAACAGAGACTTCAATTCAAACATATTTCAATGGCTTGGGGATTTTCAAACACATTGGGATACCCTGAAGCTTTGAAAGGAGCTATATAAATGTAAGTCTTTTATCCTAAAACTATAAGCATTACAAAACCTAAATGGTATTGAACAATACTTTCTGATCAAGCCATATAAAGATATCATTAAGCAAAGTATTCATAGCAACATAAAGGAGGAGGCCATTTGGCCCATCATATATGTGCCAGCTCTCTGAAAGAGGTCCACTACCCCTTCCCTTCCTCCATAACTTTGCAAATCCCAGAGTAACTTTTAAAAATTCAACCATGATTTTAAGGCTAGCTTCTTAGTCATAATGTGTACACCGTAGGACTGCAGATGTTATAAATCTGTGGGTTTTGTGGCTGGTACCGATGAATGGAATGGTGCACTAAGGGTCTCACTTTGCACTAAATACAATGCAAGTGCAGCCTGAATTGAAAGTCAAAGCCTGACCTGACAACAGAGCAAAGCAGAACGAGAGTCTCTGGAGCATGAAGGTCTTGCCCGAACACCTACCTTATTATATGCACACTAGTTTAACAATCAGTGTCAATCCACAGAATAAGAATGAGGAATGGCAATATAAAATATATAATTCTAAATGAGATACAGGGGCAGAGGGACCTGGGGTAAACGTATACAAGTTGTTGAAGATGACAGGGCAGATTAAGAAAGCAGTTAATGAGGCATATGGGATCCTGGATTTTATAAAAAGGAGCATAGATTACAAAAGCAAGGAAGTTATGATGAGCCTTTATAAGACAGTGCTTCAGCTTCAGCTGAAGTATTGTGTCCTGTTTTGGACACCGTACTTTAAAAAGGATGTGAAGACATTAGAGAGTGCAGAAAAGATTTACGAGCAAGGTTCCAGGGACGAGGGACTTCCGTTTCAGGGATAGATTGGTGAACGGGTTTCTCTCTTCAAAGAAGGTTTAAGAGGAGATTTGATAGAGGTATTCAAAATGAGAGGTCTGGGCAGGGTAGATAGGGAGAAACTGTTTCCATTGGCAAAAATGTTGAGAACCTGAGGACACCGATTTAGGATGACTGGTAATAGAACTGGAGGCAGCATGAGGAAAGCCTCTTTTTTTTTTTAAACACAATAAGTGGTTAGGATCTGGAATGCACAGCTTGAGAATTTGGTGGAGGTAGGTTCAACTGTGGCTTTCAAAAGGAAATTGGACAATTATCTTAAGAGAAAAAATCTGCAGGTTACAAAGAAAAGGTAGGGGAGTAGGACTAGCTGAGTTGCTCTTACAGAAGGTCGGCACAGACACAACAGGCCAAATGGCCTCCTCTGTGGTGTCGTCATTTTATGATTTAATCCCAAATTGTCCCACACTGATACTAAGGATATAACTGTGGATTGTACAAGTGTGCATGTGTAGTGCAAATTCAGTCTTGCAATAGAATCAAGTAGATCAGAGTCAGTCATGTCCCATCAGCAAAATCAGTCAGATTTTCACTTTATGTTTTGGGTTAACCATTCACTTTTAATAGCGAGTGTTATGATGCTGCGACTCAACACTCTTCCCTTCCCTACTTTCCCAACAATGCAAATATTGTTGATAATTCAAGCATAAAGAATGTGTTTTCCACCAATACAAGCTTCACACACATAAACCAGCAACAGAATATATTAGGGCTGACTCTCCAGTCTGGTGGTCCCAGGACTCGCAGTCCTAGGGCAGGATTAGGCCATTCAGGCAGTTTCACCCATTTAATTGGATCATGGCTGATCTGCGTCTTAACTCCATCCATCCACCTTAGTTCTGTAACCCTTAATATCCCTAACAAAAATCTATCATTCCCAGCTTCAAAATTTCCCAATTGATCTCTCAGAGCCAACAGCTTTTCGTGGGAGAGTGTTTAGGTTTCCACAGGTAGGTTGCAGCAAATTAAAGGATACTAAACTCAAATCTCCCTCGAGTATCACTTCACTGGAAGCGCACTGGTTAACATTCCACCGCACGAGATTTCAATGACATTGTTAAAACATTTTAAAATAGAACTCAAAAGAATTTGATGTAGATCAGTGCACAAGAGGAAATTAAATCTCTAAACAAACGTGTACATTTTCTAATAGCTTGGATCGACGGTTCAAGCTTGCCACCATCTGAATCAGGAAAAAATGTACTTCTGCTTCAAAAGTGTCACTTTAAGCGTGACAGTACCCTTTCACTGCAGTTGCCAATTTTTGAATCAATCCCTTCTTTTAACCCATGCTTGTTTCACACAAATCAAGAGGACTTTCCAAAAGGGTTTTCTTCCAAATATTTCCATCAAATCATGAAGCTAAACATTTAAACCAATTCTATGGCCAAACTATAAGTGTTAAGCTTATTTAGGAAATGCACTGGCTCAATTCCCCCTCCCAGTCACCTCCAAGAAAAAAAACAACCTTGGTGATTTCCATTTACCAGATCATCTTTTTCCCTTATTTTTCCTTTACTGTTAATTTCCCCTCTCATCAAAACATTGATTCCTCAATGGGCTACAGTTACCATCCCCAGCCCTGATTGCCTTTACAGCATTTCCTCATTAATGAATTAGACTAATGAGCACTGACAGATATTCAACTATAGGATGCATCACACCTGAGCTTATCCTTGCCTGGCATATCCAAATATGCACTAGCTGTTTGAAAGGATCCCTGATCAGCCCATATGGGCTGTTAAGACACAGTTTCCAATATTCAAATGAAAAATCATTTTAGAATCAAATACATTTTAAAATTGTACTTCAATAGGCAATGAAAGTGGAACTCCCTAATGTATGAAGTACAACGGTAATGTCACTCATTACAATGGACAACAAGTTGCTTGGGTTGAGTTACCAGGTTGACATTTAACTGAGGTTAAAATGACTGCATAGATTGTGGGAGCAAAGTTCAAGCAGCTCATAACCATTGTCTGAACTCTTAAAAACTGCACTATGGCCTTGAAATCACTCAAGAAAGATGTATTATTTGTTGAAATATTTACTGTGAAGTTCAGTGTCTTTTTTAAAGCATTCAGTGAGGGTCTGTTGTGTATTCAACGTCGTCTCTTGTGACATGCCATCAATAATCAGTGTTTTAGTCACATCAGTGATTCAAGGTGGCCACTCAGAATAGTATATTCCTACCTCATGGCACTGAAAAGAGACTTATGGGTTTTACCCCAGTGAGATTTATTTGTACAAAATCTACCTTATACAGTGGCATTCTGGAGCTGCCCATTTCCAACTGTCAAGTTTACACCACTCGTAAGCAAAATCTTCACTACCAATTTAGCAACACGGGTGAAATTCCAGCTAATGAAAAAAAATGTTTCATCTCACCATCCACTCCTCATCCCACTACTGTTAACAAATGCATCTCAAAAGAGTCGAAGTCCCTGTGAGATCAATGATTGCAGGAAAGCACCCATTTCTTTTTTGGTTAAAAGAATTCAAGCCAGCACAGATTGTTATGACTAGGCCAACAGATCAAGTCACAGTTCCACCACTGCGCACCCAGCATTTAAAAACTGGGTCCCCTGCGAATCTTACATTTGAACACTGCCTCCATTGTGCATCATGCATTTAAAAATCTGCTCCCCATTGTGTAGCCCTGCTGTAAATAGATGCTCCCATTGTGTATCCTGTATTTAAAAAAAGTGTCCCCTGTTGTGTATCCCGCACTTAAATATTGTACCTATCGTGCAACCTGTGTTTGCCAACTGTTCCTATTGTGGGTCCTGTGTTTGAGATTAGCTGCCCATTGTGTTGTCATATATTTTAGCTTAATCCCAATGTGCAGTCCTGATTTAAAAATCAATATCAAAATTACTTCAAAAATGCACTTTTCCTTTTAATTTCTGATTTTTAAACATATTACTTTTAGCTCAAGCTTGCAGTTTAATGCATCCATTCTTAGAACGATACTGTTCTAAGCAGTGACTGTTTATCAGTCAGGCAAAGCCAGTTATTGATAAATAATCACTGTGAAATAAGTGTCTTCATTTTTGATTTCAAACTGATCTGTACATTATTCAAGGGGCCACCTGCAGTGAATTTTGAAATTATTTTGATGAATTCGCGTAAGGGCAAAGAGAAAATGAACCATGGAAAAACAGTCTGCTTTTCATGCAGAGATTCCTAACAGCAAAGTACATAAAAAGTCAGGGTCTCCTGCTGTTGGCAGGTATAGGCTCGCACATAATACAGTTCACTAACCTCCACCCCCGCCCCCCCCCCCCCCCCCCCCCCCACCACTCACCCCCCACCCCCCCACCCCCAGCTACACTGTCTGAGATCTGGAGGCCATTTTTAATAGCAGCAGTCAAATAAGTATGAAGAAATCAGACATGGCCCTTTGACGGTTCCTCCATGAAAACTTTCCGATCAAAGTTTAATAGATGCTGCAGAGAGCCAGGAACAGTCTCGGAATAGAGTACGTGCTGGCTGAAATTTTCTGACAGTTTGAAACTATCACTTACATACTGTGGGCCAGCAACAAAAAAAAAAGGAACACCACCTCATTAAATATAATAAAGTATCTAGATAATGAAGTAATGGAAACCACCTTCTGTTTCACTCCAGTCAGCTAAAATTAAGACCTAGGTTAAGATACACTGGAGCTCTTCAGGGCTAGGTATTCCCCTATTCCCTCAGGTTTTTGACAGGCAATTGACAAATAGGTTACTAACCTGCTGCAACAATTTACTTGTCGATTCCAAGTCAAATTTATAGATTGCTATGAATCACAAGGAGTGTTTGGGTGCTCAGCCCTCTGAACAGTTTACCTGTCAAATCACTCCAACGAGTGGTGTAAATTGCAGGAATGTAAACTTGTATCAAATCTTGGTCGGAGGATTTGAAAGTTATTCCCCCCACCCACCCCACCGCACTCCCGATTCAACAGACGTAGGTGCCTGTTGCTTTTAATGCAAAGGCAGACCAAAAAAAGAGACAGCAAAAATAGGGAGCTTAATCGGAGATTGCACAACCAGATGAAGTGAAATGTACTCACATATGCACGTGGGGTGGCTGGAAGCGACTCTGGTTGATGTTGTAATGAGTGAAGGCTTGGGTCGGGTTGGAGCTGTACTCGTCCACCGTGATGGTAATTTTCCCTTGCGAAGGAATTCCATGAGCCATCATCCCGTGCTCGACAAAATCCATTTACAACTTTCCTTCGGTGAATGCTAGGCAGCACATTGTGGGGCGGTTGTGCTTGTGAGGTTCCAGCCTTCCAACCGGGGAAAATAGTTGCCAAATTAAATCATAAAGAGAGCAAAATTAATTGTCTTTTTTTAAAAAAAATGCGTAATCCTAGAGAGGAGGGGAAAAAAATACACAATTTGTAAAATTGGGTGAATTGCAGAGAGTTTCAATCAAACTCAATTGTAAGTTTAAATCGTCCGTCTCTGGCGATTGACAGAACGGATTTATACTTTCTAATGATCCAAAATTACATGAATAATTTCCCCCCAAAATTGTTTGTTTTTTTCAAAAATGTAGTGAAATAAAATTGCTCACTGCAAATCATTTTTTTTTGTCTAAATGCAAAAACTCCAGACTCCAAATTCTACCAGTATTGTAACGCCGACAGACACCAATTACTTGTATCAAAATCTATGCCCCTGATGTCGGCAAACAGGCTCAAGTTCATGAACTTGGGACCAAAGAGATCATTCAAACCGGTGAAACCTGTTCATCCACCACCAACGCCCATCTATATATATTTTTTTTAAAAAAAGCCGAGCTAAAATAAATCTCTCAACGCAAATATTATTTTAAAACATCCACAACAGGGTTCGTGTGATAGACCTCGCTTGCTGGTAGGGTCTGAACTCCAAAAGGCAAGGAGATGCTCAGAAAACCAGCCTGCCCTGCTTCCTTTGCCTGGCCTCTGGTCGCCTGACTTGACATCCACTCGGTAGCAATGGGCATGAGAGATCGCTCACTTCCCACTGCTCCAACAGCATCCCCTCTCCCAAACGTCATTCAGCTAATCCCACCGCCGTCACTCATTCAGATTCCACCCCCCCCCAATCTTTTTTTTTAAAAGAAATATCTAATTCAACACAAGACACAAGAGCAGTTAACCACCTTTAAGGTCATTACTTAACTGTATTTTAAAAAAAGGCTGCACTGCTTCCCCCCTCTCTTCTGTGTATTTTCTTCATTGATAATTGCAAAATGCAAAATAGATGACATTCAGGGTCTCTGTGATCTATCACTCTCGATCTTTGGTCAATTTTATAAAACAAAAAAAAAAAATCCCTCCCTTTTCCTTAATAATTGACAAATCTAGGCCTCTGGGATGTTTACAAAAATTCGGAAATTGTTGCAAGGTTGATTTTTTTTAATATAAATTCACATAAAGATCAATAGTTCAAAATGAGCCTATCTGCGCCCGAATTATCTGCATCAACAGCGAACTCGGTTGTAATTTTACTGAAATTAAATGGAAACGAGAGTGTTTGTGGGGTGGGAGGGGGTGAATAGGAAATAAGGCGGCGGAGGGAGGTGTAAGAGACGAGGTCAGGAGATTGCACTTTGCATGAGATCCTGATCTTGCCTTTTGTGCGGTGGGTTACGAGAAGCGGGGGGGGGGGGGGTGGTGGGGGGACGACACAAGAGCCTGGCCTTCGTCGCAGTTGCTTTTAAAGATCGCAACCATGAAAAGACTTGTGTGTTTTTGTGTTAAAAAAAAATTAACCAGGCAAACGCGAAATCATTACACTACCCCCCTCCCCCAACACACCGGTTAAACAGGGAGAGTTGCTATCTGACACTAACAAGACCTCTGGAACATTGCAATTTCTCAGAACTATTAAATCCGATACATTCGCTTTTTTGGCGACACATCGTTCGAAAATAGAAGGTTCAGTTCAAGCCATTCTGTTTCTCTCCCGCGCTGTAATGACAAGGCACCTCTAACCCAGCAGCGCCGACCCGGGCTTTTGTGACTGCTTCTATTCCCCTCTCTTCCCTTTCTCTCTCTCTCCCTCCCTTTCCTTTCTTTCCTTCCTCTTTCCCTTCCTCCAACCTTCCCCTCTCTGCTTTTCTAAGGCGCAAGGTTTCTGTTTCTGCTTTTAGACACACAAACACACACACACAAACACATATATAAAGATTACCTCGGTTTGTTTTTTTAGTGTGTTTGTGTGTTGTGGTTGACTCAGAATCCAGGATTGTCCTTTTCGGTTCTTCACAGGACTCGATCCATCAGTTTGGGGGGGGGGGGGGAGAATAAAGGGGAAGATGGGTTTGGAGGGGGGAAAGGGGAAGGGAGGTGGGGGTAGGAGGAGGAAGGAGGAGTGGGGGGGGTACAGAGAGATTGTCCGGAATGTCTGCCTGAAGAGCAAAAGGTGGACAGGGAGGGAGGGAAGGAAGAGCACCGGGTTTAAAGGTGAGCTCTCTGTGTTTTCCACTCTCTTCCCTCCCCGGGGCTCGAACCTCCGACCCGCTGGCACCCGGGAGCTGATGGTAGCGAAGCCTCGCTTTCGACCTTCGCTCGGGTCAGTGCTCCCGCAGGAGGAGCAAAGGGAGGGAGGGAGAGAGGGAGCGGTGCAACCAAAAAAAAGAGGGGTGGCAGAGGAAGAGCCAAAGGGGAGGTGGGGAAAGGGTTAGGTCATTGACAGGCACAGAGAAAGAGAGAGAGAAAGACAGCAGGGAACATTATACCAGGGGAAAACACCGACACACAATATCCACAGTGCAGATTTCTGTATTATAGATTTGATATTTATATAAACATAACATTAACTACAATAACTTCCCTCTTTAAAACAACCTTAGAAGTCATTTTTAAAATTAAAAAAAAACTTTTCATGTGTTTAATCTGTGTTCTTGCTTAAAACCGGCTTCTTTTTGTGTGTGGGGTCTCGGTTTAATTTTGCTTCTTTCTTGCTCTTTTTCCTGTAGATCAAATAAACAGGGATTTAGAGAGGTTGGACATCAGCCAAAAGACAGACAGCACACTACAGAGTGTGGCGGGAAAAAGAGAGTGAAACAAACTCGGTCACAATTAATTTGGGACTCGGTAACTCAACTCTGGTAAATGGATTTTCATTTCGTGTGTGCTCCTGGCCGGAGTGCCTGCAGCATCTGCTGGGCTGTCTTGTGTGTGTGTGCCCAGAGAGGGCAGCTGTTAACCCTTAAGATGCTGGGTGAGTTGGAAACGGAGTTGAAACTCTGCAGATCATGGCGGAGGGAGGGCTTGGAGGGAGAAAGGGATGGTCGGGAATAGAGGGGGTGGGGAAAATGGTGGGAATGGAGGCGTGAGGGGTCAGTGAAATGATGGGGCAGAGGGGCGAGAAGAGAGGGAAATGGGCTGGATACGGAGGGAGGATAAAGGGGAATGGGCTCACTGCTGCATTCACTGGTGTCCCAAATTGTCAATAATTTTATGTGAAAAATACGCTACGGGAGAGGAATGATTAAAGATGGCAAATTAACAAAAAAAGAAAATATTGTATCCACACAGGACAAATTCATCATCTTTGCAAATTGCTGTAAAATAAAGCTTTGAAAACCATGCAGGGAGTAACGCTGTAAACACGGAATACTGGAGTTGAATCCACTGATATTTGTTTTAAATTATAATTGTGCGCGTTATTGTGAAACTTCCATCAATACAAAAGCTAGCTTCACGCTGCCACTTGCTTAGGTGAGAGCACGAAGAGGTCAGAGTCCGTGAGCTGGCTCCCAGCACTCGAACCATTAATAAAAATCAGAAATTGCTGGAAACACTCAGTAGATCACAGCAACTGTGGAGTGAGGAACATAGGGTTAACAGCGTTGCAGGTTTACACTGTTCCTTCACATCTTTCTAATCCCAGCTGTAGGATTGTAGACCCAAGAAAAAGTTGATCCACTGGAGTGGGGGGGCCAGATTTTGGAGCATGAATGTCACATAAATACTTCCCCTTGTACATCCCCACTAAACTAACCTAAACAGAGCAATGCAAAAAAAATTGTCTAATGGGAGCAGGGCTGTTGTTCCACAGCAATGGAATCATTTGCATTCTGAATAGGTGGGGTTTCAGGATTTTATTTTAACAGTGCTCTGGGAAATTACATTCCACGATATCATGAAATATAATATTTCAATGACTTGTTCTGGCTATTCAACACCTTAAGGCAAGAACTTGCAACGATACAGCACCTTTGATGACCAAAGGACATTCCAAAGTGTTTTATACAGCCAACGAATTATGTCACGAAGCAGAGTCACTGCTGTAATGTCGGAAACACAGCAGCCAGTTTCTGCACAGCAAAATCCCACAAACAGTGATGAGCGAAATGACCAGATCATCCGTTTAAGTTGTTAAGTTGATGGGTAAATATTGGCGAGGGCACCGGGGAGAACTTCTTTCTCTTCTTCAAAATAACACTGGGATTTCCATCTGAGAGGGCAGACAGGATGGAGGTTAACTTCTCATCTGAATGTCATTTCTGGGAGGGCCATCTAGATTTTTTGTGTCTTTGGACTGGGACTTGAACTCACAACATTTACATGCTGGGTGGGAGTGTTACTAACTGAGCCACTGGGTATCTTACACCAGTGGTGACTGGGATTTTGGGTTTTTGTCTTTTTGGGCAGTGTGCCACAGAGTCCCAGTTTATGTTGAGCTTAAATCCACATTACTATTAATCTTTATGGCCAGAATTTTCCAGCCCCTCACACCAGTGGGACCTTTCAGTCCCGCCAATGTGAATGGAGATTTCAATGGCTCACCAGCCCTGCCGCGGGGTAACCCGCCGCAGGGGGGCTGGAAAATTCTGGCCTATGTGTCACAAGTTGCTGACACGAACAGGTCTTGGTGCTCTGAGTTATGGTTTATTCACCAATAGTGGCCATAGTGCCAATAACAGACCTATCTAAAACTCTGGGCCCACAGGTTCAAACAGCAGCAAATCAGAAAAGTGAGTGCAATTGGACTGAGCTGCCAGGGTTTGAGGCCAGGGTCAAGAGGCAACAGGCTGGATCCCCTCTTCCTCAATCTGCAGCAAACTGGCAGCTATTAACCTGAGGTTGCTACCTCCTGGACATGAAGTGCAGTTGACCGAACCTTGCCATTATTGTACATTGGCTTGAATCGACTGCTGCATCTAGTTGGCATGTAGACGCTGCAGTAAGAGGACTTCAATGCAGCCAGAAAGATCGACCCCTGGATGCCTCACATATTAGTTTAGCAGAGCAAAACAAAATTTGACACCAAGCCACATAATGCAATATTAGGATAGGTGACCAAAAGAAATAGGTTTTAAGGAGCGCCTTAAAGAAGGCAGGGCAGAGCATTTCAGGAATGGAATTCCAGGGCTTGGCAGTGCAATGAAAATTGAGAGTGTGCAAGACATCAGATTTGGAAGAGCGCAAAGACCTTGGAGGGTTGTGGGGCTGGAGGAGTTTACGGAAATAGAGAGGGGCAAGGACATAGAAAAATTTAAAAACAGAGGTGAGAATTTTAAAATTGAGTCATTGTTAAACCAGGAGTCAGTGAGTTCGGAGATGATGGGTGAATGGGACATGGTGTGAGAAACAGGCAGCAGAGTTTTAGATGAACTCAAGTTTACAGATGATAGAAAATGGAGAGAGCATTGGAATAGTCGAGTCTGGAGGTAACACTTTTGAACTGAAGCTTCACATTGAGATGGAGTTATACTACAGTTGATTCACATGAAAGTGGCGTGAGGCACTTACGTAGCGCACTCACTTGAGTTTTATTTTGTGTTAGCTTCCAATACCATTGATCACGCAAAGCCAATGGCAGTACCAAAGCCAACCTTGGAAAATTTATGAATACCAAGTGCTGGGAATACATATTAAAAAGCTTATGTCTTGTCAGTCCCAATGTGGCATGATTGTCCATTGCTGTTAGCTATGTGAGACCAATTGTTGGGAGCTAAAAGCATTAACAGAATCTAAAAGTGGCATTGGACCTGAGTTATACTGCTAGCCATTGCATCAGTGCACAGCCAATGGAGCTAGGCCAGGTACATGGAGTTAAGTGATGATCAGCCATGATCTAACTAAATGACTGAGCAGGCTCAAGGGGTCAAATGGCCTATTCTTGCTCCTATGTTACAAATCCACAATGAATCAGTATGAGGGTAGCGGTACGATTTCAAACTAATTAGCAATTTTTGGACCACAAGATTTCTTGTATCAATGACAATATCACCACTGCAACCAGAACATATAACTTTGAAAGTTGAGCAAAGCATTGGTTGGATTTATTCTTAGTTGGTACATTAGCAGACCAACAGAGGAATCTATTGAAGGAGGCCACAAAACAAGAATATAGCCCTTAAAGGCAAAGGAATACTTCTGGGGCAAAGGAGAGAAGGTCTTTGAAAGTTAATAAGATAAGTGTAAAACAGAAGGGGGAACTTTTATAAGGGTATAGAACAGTGGCAAGGATAAGAATCAAAGAAGGAAACCACAACAATAATAAGAGGACAAAGAGGTGGTCTGAGAAAAAGCTTGCTGATGGTATCAAGGTCTATAGCAAATTTATTACTGTCCATTAAGAAAAAAAAGTAAGGACAGGGAAGAAAGTATAAATTAATAATTTGTTTCTGTTGACAGAGTCAAAACAAATCTCAAAGAAGACTAGAGTTTAGTCAACAGAAGAAGTTTACAGCTTAATTTGAACACAGAGATTGTAATTGATTAAATAATGTCTTTGCACCCAGGCATGTCTCCAGGCCCAGGGGGTTTCTAGCCTGCACATCGGAAAAATGACAACTGAATTGGAAATGAACTGACCTTATAGGAAACCCAACCACAAGATGATATCTTAGATGGAGAGACAGGGATTGAATTTCCTGGTGATAGCACAGAAGGAGGCTATATGGCTCATCACCTTTGTGCTAGCTCCATGCTAGAGTAATTCAGAATGACTTTCCTGCTGTCTCCTTATAGCCCTGTGTTTTGCTCTACTTCAAATACTTATCCAATTTTCTCTCAAAAAATGGTCTCTGCTTTAACTATTCCCTGTGGCCAAGCATTCCATGCACCAACAATTCTCTGTGTAAAGAAATGTTTCCTGGCCTCTCTCCTCACTGCCAGTTTGAGGGCATTGACACTTCATCACTAACTTCCCAACCAAGGAAATAGTTTTTTTCCACTCACCCAATCAAAAACCTTTGTAATTTTGACAGGCGTTCGAACTGAGGTGTTTAAAATAATCAAAGAAATTGACAGGGTCGACAGAAAACTGTTTGATCTTCTAAAGGACATTTTTTAAACATTTGAACAAAGACAGTTAAAAGCAAACCCAGGGAAAATATCTTCATGCAAAAGCTTGTGAGACTGTGAAGCACACTCCCTAAAGGACACAGATGTAGGATCAATGGGAGTGTTTAAAGGGGAGTTAGACACTTACTTAGGAAGTAATGATGAGGTTGTGAGAGTAGATTTAGTGGTTAAGTGCACGGAGAGAGCAGATACACAGTGTTCTGCAGGATGAAAAAAGAAAAGTAAGATTCGTGAGTATATAATATTTTTTACAACCGTCAGACATCTCAAAGCACTTTGCAGTCAATGAAGTACTTTTGAAGTGTGGTCACTGTAGGAAACACAACAGTCAATTTGTGCAGAGCAAAATCCTGCAAGTAGCAATGATAAACAACCAAATAATCTGTTTTAGTTATGTTGGTGTAAAAGTTAGGCAGAACTCCCCTTCCCTTCTTTGAATAGTTCCATGGGATCTTCTGCATCTCCCCAAGAGAATGGACGGGCCTTCGCTTAGCTCTTTTTTTTGTGTCGCCATTTGGGACAGGAGCAAAGAGCGCCCCAAAGCAGCTCTCAATCCGTCATTGGATATTGATGATTCTAATGTTCACACTGTTTTTAAGGTCAATCCTAAACATTGTTTTCCACATTTCTGAACATTTTGGTTTTATTCATGTTTCAAAAAATATTTTTATTTCCTCTACTCCTTTAGGTAAATTTCTTTTTACACTGCCTCCAGTGGAGTTGAGGTGACCCAAGCATATCAGGGGCATTAGCAGGCTTCTGACCATATCTACAGCACTCATACCTGGCAATGACTCTGCTCAAAACGCTCCAGAGTAGCAGAGTGAGGCTTTGCCATTTGTAGCAAGGACACCAACAGCCAAAATATTATAGGAACAATACTGCCAGTGATTGATGGGGAGGGGTGTGTGGGATGAGGTGGGGAGAGGTGGGTGGGAGGGGAAGGGTCACCATTGCCCTCATTTCTAATGCTGATAAGCCAGGAATTAGCTATAGATATTGCAATTGTAGCAAACATGGAACTGCTGTATTGCTCTGAACAGTCAACATCTTCAACTTCTTTCTAAATGATTACAATGACACAGCTACCACGTTGCCAATGCATTTCCCAAAGTATGGTACAATCACAGTTCGCTGCCACATGCCCGAACCTGAAGTCAGTTCTGGGGTACCAGTAAATGAGCATGTTTGTGTTACAGTGGTTTGCACTGCAAAATCCTTGGAAGATGTGAATATGGCAAGAATCCTCCCATCCACCCTGATGTGTCCGGAATTTTATGTGGGGTGGGCAAGGCCTTGAGTGACCTACCGCCCTTACCCCAATTGAAGCCTTTAAGTGGTCATTTATTAGCCACTTATGGGCTGCTTCCCATCCGGCATCAATATTGAGGCTGGCGGAAGGGGTTCAGGGTCAGGGGGAAATCAATGGGTTACCCTCAAGGACCCTGTTTCAAATCGGACACTGCACCCCCACCACAAGTTCTTCCCCCACCCCCACTGTGTGTGCTCCCTACCCCCCTCGAACTCTCCATTATGACCCCCATCCCCCTCTCCCTCTAACCCCTTCCCTCCCTGCCCTGAGACCTCCCTTGCACTTACCCGGTTCTGCACTCTGGGATTGAGAACCCTGGGGACTGCTTGCAGTGCCAGTCCTGGCCATTGCTGGCTCTGGTGCTGCTAGAACTACAGAGCCGCCATCCAAGCAGGATTGGCCAGCTCCTTGAGGTGGGACTTCTATCAACTCTCCATCCAATTATTACTCTTCAAAAAAACCTGCCATCAAAAAAAATCCTGCCCATCCTCTTTTGAACAATTCTCCTGTCCTCTCGCACCACCCCTGAGACTAAGGAAGATTGGAAAATAATGGCCAGTACCTCTGCAATTTCCACTCTCACTTCCCTCAGTATCCCTGGATGCATCTCATCCAGCCCTGGTGTCTTATCAACTTTAAGTACAAACAGTCTATCCAATACCTCCTCTTTATAATTTTAAACCCTTCAGGTGTCTGAACTACCTCTTCATTCACCTTGAGCTGGGCAGAATCTTCTTCCTTGGTAAAGACAGATGCAAAGTATTCATTTAATACCTCAGCCATGCCCCCTGTCTCCATACATAAATCCCCTTGTTGTCCCTAATCGGTCCCACTCCTCTTTTTACTATTTATATGCCTTTTAAGTTAGCTCTCAATCTTTTATCTTACTGTCTCTTTGCTTCTCTTTTTTGTATTTCAAATTCCCCTGAACCTTCCATATCAGCCTGGTTCTCAATTGTATTTTCCACCTGATATCTGTCATAAACACACTCTTTCAGATTAAAGGTTAATCTGCTGAACACTGCTGCGAGAAACCAGGGAGGAGAATCTGTGATGGGAAAATAATGTTGTTTATCTGGTAGTTAAGAGTTATCCAATCAGATGGCTGAAGAGCCTGGTCCTTTGCGGACCAGTGAGGGAAGACAGTGAATCATGAGAATGGACATGTTGGCCAAGCAACGATGGGAGAAAATGCACTGAGATAGGCTTATGCCTTTTGGCATAACAGGATGCAAGGTCCTTGATATCAGTGTAACTGAGGAGTAGCTACATTTCTCTTTCGAAAAGAAAATGCAGAAAAGAAACATATGTCTAATCACTGACACTTATTCTAAAATGCCATTTTTTGATATAAATAATTTTAACTGTCAGCCAGAAATTGTAGTGTCTGCCCTAGAGATTCAAATACTTTTAAAAGTTCCACTCCAGTGCACCATCAATGTAATTAAATGAACATTTAGCCTAAATACACAGATTGCCAATCCAGAGGATTCCCCACAAGAGGTGTGTGTGTCATTGCTGGCATGAAGAAGTTTCATTCTACTTAATGACATTTTGTAAATATCTAAAATACAACTGCCGGATTCTTAAGATTGCTCACTTCATTCCAATATGATTGAGATCGAGATCAATACAATGAATAGGAAAGGCTTTGAAAGTATTTTTTTTGTATTCATTCATGGGAAATGGGTATCACTGGCTAGGCCAGCATTTATTGCCCATCTCTAATTTCCCTTGTTCAGAGGCCATTTAAGAGCCAGCCACATTGCTATGGGTCTGGAGTCACATGTAGGCCAGACCAGGTAAGGACAGCAGATGTCCTTCCCTGAAGGATATTAGTGAACCAGATGGGTTTTTATGAAAATCGACAATGGTTTCTAGGTCATCATTAGACTTTTAATTCCAGTTTTTTTACTGAATACAAATTCCACCATCTGCCGTGGAACCCGGGTCCCCAGAGCATTACGCTGGGTCCCTGGATTGCCAGTCCAGTGACAATACCATTCAACGTAAACTCTGGGCCAGCTCAGCAATACAATTGTAAAGGTGACCATGAAACCTCATGATTATATTTGGATCTCCTGAATAATTTGTTGTTAGTCTCTCAGATCAATTAGAGAAAAGTTTAATTTATTGACAAGTAGGATGGTTAAAAGAAATGTGCAGTCAAGTTAAAATATTACCAAAAAGGTGTCCATTTTTCATCGAATTTGTTAGGATATAATTAAAACAACCATAATGCTAAGCCAGCAAGAAAATACTGCAGATTCTGAAAATCTAATTTATATATTTTAATTTTTGCCTGAGTGTTTCCTAGCATTTTTTATGTTCACTTCAGAAATGTTAGCCTCTATTCTGCCATCTAAAATGTAGGAATTAGAACGCCGGGTAATACTACTGAATTTCTGCTGGCTTTAGGCTGGTTTTTATATTCCAGTGTGCCAAAGCTCCACAGTTAATTTTGGTATAAGTTCAATTCAGCGAGAACAACACAGAAACTGACATCCTGTGTACAGTTTTGGTCTCCATTTTAAAGAGGGATATACTTGCTTGGGGGAGGTGCAACAAAAGTTTGCCAGATTGATTCCTGGGATGAGAGAACTGTCCTATGAAGGAATATTGAATAGAATGGGCCCACACTTTCTGAAGGATGAAAGATGATATCATTGAATGGTATAAAATCCTCAGACGGCTTGACGGGGTAGGTGTTGAGAGATTGTTTCCCCGGCTGGAGAATATAGAAGGGTGGTCTGTAACTTGTGGCTCTGGAGTTGCATGCAGCTCATTGAGGACTCATGCAGCTCTTGGCCCTGCTCAATCAAACCCATTTTGATGATGATTACATGGCTTAATTTAAAAAAAAACTTTTTATCAACATTGTACTTGTGAGAAAACAACATTTAATTAACAACATTAAAAAAAATCTTTAAAATGTTATTGAAATGTGTCTCTAAATTGTTTTCCATCATTTGCATTTAAGATGCTACATTCTTGACTAAATTTTAAAAATAGTTCTTGTTATTATGGTGCCAATCCTGGTCTAGAACTAGGGGTCATAGTCTCAGAATAAGGGGTTGTTGATTTAGGACTGAGATGAATACAAACTTTTTCACTCAGAGGGTTATGAATCTTTTTAATTCTCTGCCCCAGAGAGCTTGCTCGGTTGTTGTGTATATTCAAGAATGAGGTCAATGGATTTTTGGGCACTAAGGGAATCAAACCATATAGGAATTGGGTGGGAAAGTGGAGTTGAGATAGAAGATAAGCTGTGATCACAATGAATGGCAGAGTAGGCTCAAGGGGCCAAATGGAATATTCCTGCTTCTGCTTCTTATGTTTTTACGTGAATTTCCAGGAAATTTCTGTAATCTAAAAAATTCCAAGCCATAATATCATTACAGAGTTTTGAGGAACCTAAAATTGATATACATTACAACCAAATTCCCACATAAAGGGAAATCTCCACTCATTGTTCAATTTTGCTCAGCTTCATGAAACTTGGGAGCGCCCTTGTTTTTTTTTGAAGAGCCGAATAAATAATGTGTGTTTGTGTATGTGTGTGTCTTTGTTTTCTAATGACAGCCACAGATCAATGAAGATGGACCAACTCGAGGTGGTGAGTCTGCAGAGTTCCTGCAGATGGAAGAATATTAAATGAGTAAATTGACTGTTGCCACAAGGTCTGCTGAACTGTTACCATTTGGATCCCCAAGACATCCAATTTGGAAGAAAAAGAAACTTGATATGAAGTATTATGTTGAAAGGTTTTGTTTTAAGGTTGGTCAATAATTTCCTAAGTGCAGCAATTATGATTGATATGTACTTTCTGAAGGTGTCATAACAAAGTCAGCTTTCAGTTCATCTTGTGTACTTGCTGATTTTAGAATCTGATTGCCAGTTTACATATAAATTTCTGTCAGCTCTCAGAACATTAATGCACACTTTGGGGTTATTTAGCAATAAACTTATGACTTGGAAACTGTTTTTTGAACTAAATGAGGGGTGAAGCTGAGGGTAATTTTGGGTTCTCTGTGTTAGGATTCTATACCATTTTATAAAAAAATAGACATTGGGAACTACAAAAACAAAAGATCCACAAGGATGATTCAAGGATAAAGTGGATATACTTATTAGGAAAGGTCAACAGCTAGTGGCTCTTTCCTCTAGAAGAGTAGACTGAGGGGAGACCTGTTAGAGGTCTTTAAGGTTATGGGCTGTATTTTATGTTCCCCCACCAGTGAGTTTCAAGGCGGGGGGCAGGGTGGGCTTATAAAATCCAGCGCATGGCCTTCCAGCCACCTTTCCATCTAAGGGATAGGTGTTGGCCAGCCTGCCTGACCTTGAACCTGTTGAGGCCTTCAAGCAGCCAATTAAAGGCCACATAAAGGCCTCAACCTGCCCCCACTGCTATTTTATCCACGACAGGAGGAGGCCCCTGCCAAATGGATAAAGCTGAGCGGACTGGTGTTAGGCAAGGTTCAGGGGAATCTCCTTTGTGGGTCTTCTGTTCCCATTAGAGGCACCACCCCCAAGATCACACTTCCCCCTTTACCCTCCCACCACCCCACCCTCTCAACCCTGGCCCTACCCCCTTTAGCCCCCTCGCTGGTGCCTGCCAGCCTAACCCGGGGAAATCCTCCCCCACTTACCTTGGTGTCTGGTTCCAGTGATGATTTCTTTTGAGGACTGCCTGTAGTCCCAGCAGTCGCCACAGCTCCCGTCTAGTGCTGCTGGCCATCTGATTGGCCATAGCCCTCTGAGGTGGGACCGTTTGTCCCTGAGGGACAGTAATCTCATCTCCAGCTATGAATGGTCAATTGGCTGTTACAATAGGCCCAAATGACATTGGACAGTGTTCTTCCTGTGGGTAGCCTCCCCACTGACTTTCAAGCTGGGGGAAGGTGGGGACCATGGCACCCCATAAAATCCATCCCTATGAAATAATATGATTGGGTGGTAGTAGAGAAAATGTTTCTGTTTGTGTAGGAGTCCAAAGTTAGCAAGCTGTAAGATAATTGCCAACAAATCCAGTAGGGAAGTCAAGAGAAACTTCTTTACTGAGAGAGTTGTGAGAATGTGGAACTCACTGTTACAAGGGTAAGGCAAATAATATTGATGCATTTAAGGGGAAACAAGATAAGCACATGAAGAAGAAATGAATAGAAGGGCATGTTGATAGGGTTAGATCCATAGGGTAGGAGGAGGCTCATGTGGAATATAAAGAAAATTGCATTGACCAGTTGTGCTGATTGGCCTGTTTCTAATTGGGCTTGGCGTACTTCTGTGTAACAATGACTACAGCATAAATATGATGCAGCCTTTTCAATGTGTAAGTTAAAAATTTGGCCTTCAGCTTCCACAAACTAGGCCATCCAGTAAAATGCATTCATCTTCATCACCAACCATCAACTGGAAGTTAGAGTTAACAGTTGGTATGGCACCAGGAAGACCAACACAAGGAGAGCAAGGGGAATTCAACCAAATGCCCAGCTGCTGGAAGCTCTATTGCAACGAGTCAAAAAGAGAAGTGACATAACTGAGCAAGGCTGATGATCAATACATGCAGGCAAGGGAGAAAGTGGCAGAGAGCAACCAGGTCTGGTTAACTGCCACAGTACTAGAAGTGGTTTGACTCTCAGTGCACAGCCCAGAAAAGTCTAAGGCCATCAGGATCCCAGCAGGCTGCCTGTTGGTCTGCAACCAGCCAATACATTTACTTCTTTTGTAAGGGGAATCTTAGAAAATGAAGTATCATACTTCTGGAACCAAGCACAAACCTAAGGGGGTTAATTTTAACTTTGGACAGTGGTGTGAAATTGGCAATGTGGCTGGCCTTTATATGCTTCACTGGTTTCAATAGAAAAGATCATTAGGCACGATGTATAATGACATAGGGTACTATATCTGTTTTACAGCATCAACCAGTTACAATTAACCCCATAGAGTACTGTTCTAAACCAAGATGTATTCACACACAATGCAATGGATGGAATAAATATCCCAAACTTCATCTAAACTTTTTGCTGTATTCATATTTGTAACTAGTTATAATAGAGCAGGACCCCTGCATTGAATGATACTAGAACAACCTACCATGAAAGTGCAAAGGAAGGTGCTTTGTGCATCATTGTTTCTCAGGTCATAGAATAATACAGCACAGGAGGAGACCATTCAGGCCATTGAGCCTGTGCTGGCTCTTTGAAAGAGCCATGCAATTTGTCTCATTGATCTCTGCTCTTTCCCATAGGCCTGCAATTTAACCCCTTCAATTATTCATCCAATTTCCCTTTGAAAGTTACTATTAAATCTGCTTCTGCCACCCTTTTGGACAGTGCATTAAAGGTCATAAGAACATATGTAAAAACATTTCTCGCTGTTTGTAATGTCAATTAGCTTCAGCATTGTTTTCAGCTTTAAGGAATGGTGTCGCTGTGGCAATAGTGTTCAGTGAATCAGTCTTTCAGACAGCAGTGGTGTTTCAGCCCTGAACCTGTCAAGACATTTTAGACACTGCTTCAAGTTGCTGCTCATATAGGATCCATTACAATCTGGGTGTTAGCATGAGCCTAACAGATGCAAATACAGAAATCTCCAAATGGAGACAGTTTATTTTGAATTTTACCCTCTATGTGAACAAATAGTTGCAATCGCATTTACCCTTCATGCTACTATTTATCCACTTTATCTTCAGTCACCCAGCCAATCTAATCTAGAATGCTGATATCATTTCAGCCTCAGTCAATAACCTGAAAGTGAATTCTACAGCCTCTGGATTCTCTGCAAGAAGAAGCTTCTCTTGCTCTTGGTTCTATCTTGACCTGCAGCTGATGGGAAGTAGAGTGGTGGGTGTGGATATAACACCTTTTGGTACCAATCTCACTGTTCTTCCGATCTTCTAGGGAATGCCATCCCCATGGAGTTACAAAACACTCAATAAAGAAAAAAAAACTTGCATTTCTACAGCAGCCTTCCATGACCCAGGATGCCCCAAATCGCTCCAAGGCCAACAAAATGCTTTTAAAGTATAGTTATTGTTGTAATGGAGGGAAGTTAAAGGTCATGGAAAGTTCAGTTCAGGTTAAGTGTCAGCTCAAGTAGGTGGCAGCAGCTCACATTTCATTGAATGGTCCAGCACACACACTGCAGCCTCTGGAGTAACACTGGGTTACTTAAAGGCTGCTAACACGCTGCGCAATATAGTAGCATTGTAAAAGAGACAATCGCCAGTTAACAAGGTCATTCGTTGGCAACAACAAACTTCATTTGTGCCAAAAATTTTAAAGGAAAAACCAAAGAAAGACCTTGCATTTCTACAACAAATTTCACAACTCCCAAATCACTTTACAGCTAGTACTTTTGAAATGTAGTCACTGTTGTAATGCGGGAAATGTGGCAGCTAATCTACACACAGCAAGCTCCCATAAGCATGTGATAATGACCAGGTAATCTGTTGGGTGATGTTGGTTGAGGGATAGATATTGGCCTGGACACAGTGGAGAACTTCTCTGCACTTCTTCGAAATACTGTCATGGAATCTTCTACATTCACCCAAACAAGCAGATATCTTCTACTCCCAAGTCCAGGTCAGAAGTAACTGAACATGATTTGTGGAGTGTAATGTCTGACCACGAGATGCACAATTTATAATGCATTGCAACTAGGTATAGCTAAATAGAATCATAGAATGGTTACAGCACAGAAGGAGGCCATTTGGCCGATTGTGTCTGTGGCGACTTTCTGTAACAGCAACTCACCCAGTCATACCCCCGTCTTGCTGCAGGACTGCAAATTTTCTCTTCTCGGATAATTGTCCAATTCTCTTTTGAAAGCCTCAAGTGAATCTGCCTCCACCAGACTTCAGGTAATGCATTTCAGATCCTAGCCACCCGATGCATCAAAAAGCTTTTCTTCATGTCACCATTGTTTCTTTTGTGACTCACCTTAAATCTGTGTCCTCTGGTTCTCCACCCTCCACCAATGGGAGCAGTTCCTCTCTTCTACTCTTTCAGACACCTCATGATTTTGAACTTCCTTGTCTTAACCTTCCCTTCTCTCAGGAGAACAGCTCAGCATCTCCAATCTATTTTCTGCACCTCACTCATGCCTTTACATCCTTCCTAAAGCGTGGTACCTAGAATTAGACACAAAAGTTCAGTTGAGGTTGAACCAATGTTTTATAAAGATTCACCCTAACTTCTTGCTTTTGCACTTTATGCTCTTATTTATAAAGCCCAGGATCCTGTATGCTTTATTAACTGCTTTCTCAACTTCCCTGCACCTTCAAAGTTATGTGCACATATACCCCCATGTCCTTCTGCTGCTCCACCCCCTTTAGAATTGTATCCTTCAATTTTTATTAACTCTCCTTTTTCTTCCTGCCAAAATGTTTCACTTTGCAATTCTCTGTATTAAATTGCATTTGCCGTGTCCACCTACTCCATCCATGCCCTCCTGAAGTCTATCTCTGAATTCAAAATATTTTCAAAATTTGTTTCATCCGTAAATTATGAACATGTGCCCTACACATCCAAGTCTAGGTTATTAATGTAGATCAAGAAAAATAGTGGTCTTAACACTGACCCCTGGGGAAACCCCTCCCTCCAGTCCAAAAAACAACTATGTATCACTACTCGCTGGCAAAACTCAGCAGGTCTGACAGCTTCTGTGGAAAGATAGAGTTAACGTTTCGAGTCCTTATGAGCCTTCTTCAGAACTAAAAAGAAGTAAAAATGTGGTGAAATATATACTGTTTAAGGGGGGGTGGGACTGGTGAAGCTGGATAGAAGGCCAGTGATAGGTGGAGGCAAAGGAGAGATTGCAAAAGATGTCATAAACAAAAGGTCGAAGGGGTGTTGATGGTGGTGATACTGGCTAGAGGAGGTGCTAATGGTGACATTAAGAGTAGAAATCAGGACGAGCAAGTGACAGATGGCCCTAATGGGGGTGGGGTAGGGGGAGGGGACAGTGAGGGAAAAAAGTTCGGAATAGGCTAAAAGGTGGGGATAAAACAATGAATGGAAATACATTTTAAAAATAATAGTAATTAAAATAGGTGGGAAAAATATATATATAAAAATTTAAAAATAAGTATTTTAAAAAAGTGGATCAAAAAGGGGTGAGGATGGAGGAGAAAGTTCATAATCTGAAGTCGTTGAACTCAATGGGCAGAATTTTTCCGTCGGTGAGCTGGGGTCGGGGCCCAGCATCATCCCGCCCCATTTAAATATTCAGGAAGGCGGGGGGACAGCGCCATCAGCTGTCCGCCCGCCGACCTGTCAATGGCCAATTGAGGCCATTGACAGGGTGGTTAAATCAATTAAAGGACCTGCCCGTCCGATCTTAAGGCTGGCGGGCAGGCCAGGAGACACGGCGGGCTTCTGTAAAAACATGAAACCTCATTCACCGGCGGGATGAGGTTTCATGTCGGTTTTTAAAAACTTTAATAAAGTTTCTGTGATATTTATTAACATGTCCCATCTCGTGTGACATTGTCACATGAGGGGGACATGTTAATAATTTTTTTATTTTTCTATTTCTAAACTTTCAAAAACTTTCAGCGCTCTCCCTGAGACAGCACTTAGTCTCAGGGAGATGTGCACTCTTTCATGCGCATGTGCAAAAGAGCGCACTCTGGCAGCTGGGGAATCCTCGCTGCCTGCACAGGTAGCCCGCTGGGTGGGCCTTAATCGGCCCACCCACTTAAAATGGCGGCGGGACCCGTTTCGGCGGTGGCAATTGGCTGCCCGCCTGCTGCCAAGCCAGTGGGGACCGTCCACCCATCAAGGGCAAAACTCTGCCCAATGTTAAGTCCAGAAGGCTGTAAAGTGCCTAAACGGAAGATGAGGAACACCTTCAGTCTGTCTGCAAGCATGACCCAGACCTTTCTGTCACTTGCCATTTCAACACTCCACCCTGCTCTCATGCCTACATGTCTGTCCTTGGCCTGCTGCATTGTTCCAGTGAAGCTCAACGCAAACTGGAGGAACAGCACCTTATCTTCCGACTAGGCACTTTACAGCCTTCCAGACTTAACACTGAGTTCAACAACTTCAGATCATGAACTCTCTCCTCCATCCTCACCCCTTTTGATCCCCCTTATTCAAATATTTATTTTTTAATTTTTATATATATATTTTTATTATTATTACCTATTTTTATTATTATTTTTAAAAATTATTTCCATTCATTGTCTTATCCCCACCTTTTAGCCTATTTCGATCTTTTTTCCCACACTGTCCCCTCCCCCCTCCCCACGCCCACTAGGGCCATCTGACACTTGCTCATCCTGCTTTCTACTCTTAATTGTCACCATTAGCACCTCCTTTAGCCAGTATCACCACCATCAACACCCCTTCGACCTTTTGTTTATGACATCTTTTGCAATCTCTCATTTGTCTCCACCTATCACTGGCCTTCTATCCAGCTTCACCAGTCCCACCCCGTTAAACAATATATATTTCGCCACATCTTTACTTCTCTATAGTTCTGAAGAAGAGTCATACGGACTTGAAATGTTAACTCTGTCTTTCTCTCCACAGATGCTGTCAGTTTTGCTGAGTTTTTCCAGCGATTTTTGATTTCCTTTCTGATTTCCAGCATCTGCAGTATCTTGCTTTTATACACCACTACTCTCTGTTGTCACTTAGCCAATTTCATATCCATATGTTCCAGGTATTGGTCAAAGGACAGATACATGTTGGCCAGGCGCTGGGGAAAAGTCCCCTGCTCTTTTTCAAATGCAGTAGTGCTGTAGAAACTTTTATTTCCAGCCAAGAGCGGACACAGGGTCTCAGTTTATTATCCCATCAAAAGCAATGCAGCTCTAATTGGAATGCCAGCTACGACTTTCAGCTAAAGTTGCTGGAGCAGGACTCTGCAGAGCTCTGAGATTCAGAGGGATGTGGGCATCCTAGTACATGAATCAGAAAAGGCTAGTATGCAGGTTAATTAGGAAAACTAATAGAATGTTATCATTTATTGTGAGGGGAATTGATTACAAGAGTGGGGAGGTTATGCTTCAGTTGCACAGGGCATTGGTGAGACCACATCTTGAGTATTGTGTACAGTATTTGTCTCCTTATTTAAGGAAAGATGTAAATGCATTAGAAGCAGTTCAGAGACGGTTTACTAGACTAATACCAGGAATGAGCAGGTTGTCTTATGAGGAAAAATTGGACAGGTTAGGGTTGTATTCACTGGAGTTTAGAAGAGTAAGAGGCAACTTGATTGAAACCTTTAAGATCCTGAGGGGTCTTGACAGGGTGTATGTGGAGAGGATGTTTCCTCTTGTGGGAGAATCTAGAACGTGGGGTCACTGTTTCAAAATAAGGGGTCGCTCATTTAAGACAGAGATGAGGAGAAATTTTTTCACTCAGAGGGCAGTGAGTCTTTGGAACTCTCTTCGTCAAAAGGCAGTGGAAGCAGAGTCTTTGAATATTTTTAAGGCAGAGCTAGATAGATTCTTGATTAGTAAGGGGGTGAAAGGTTATCAGGGGTAGGCAGGAATGTGGTGTCGAGGCTACAATCAGATCAGCCATGGTCTTTTTGGTAGTGGAGCAGGCTTGAGGGGCCTACTCCTGTTCCTAACTCGGATGTAATATTTTGAATCTCAATGTACTTGAGCCACAGCAGACACACAGGAAGCAATAGCCTTACATGCTGTGGGAAATGGATGAGAAGTATGTATTGCCTGGTGAAACAACAGGTCCATTACACTCAAAACAAAAACAAAAACAGAATTATCTGGAAAAACTCAGCAGGTCTGGCAGCATTGGCGGAGAAGTAAAGAGTTGACGTTTCGAGTCCTCATGACCCTTCCATTATACTCCTTCATTAGCAATGTTAGGCTTCATTCTGACAATGATTGCCAGGCCTGCAAGGCAGCTAGGTGTATTATGAGAGGGACTGCTGAGTAAGTTTAAACAGAAGCTATTGTAAACTGGTAGGAGGACTGGTCACAAGGAGAAACCCAGGCTGAAGAGATAAGGGAAGCATGAAGTGGTCAACTGTCTTTCCAAAGTCAAATGGATAAGTTCACATGTGTGTGAACCTGACTAAGTTAGACAAGAGTTTGTGTAGGGAAAAGAATGTGACACCTTCAGTCAAACTCTTAGCTTAGGTGAGGGAGGCAACATTTTTTTTTCCACAATAGGGCAACAATTCTGGATTCTTCCATACAACTCTTAAAAAAATCTCCTTAGCTTTCAATCTTCATCTTGCCCTTCAGCCATTCCCATTTCAATCAGCTTCCTCTGGTAAACCACAGTTCCAAAACATTTCGACAGGACTGCATCAAAACTTCTAGAAAGAACCAAGAGTTTGCATGCCAGTTGGATATTCTTCTAGTGGAAAGGACCATGCAATCTAACTCTGGCAGTATGCTACCATGGGAAGCCTGAACAAATAGGGTCACAATTCTCACTTTGGTATGAGTGGCAGTTTCATTCATTGTACAAGTGACCTTTTGATGCCCACTGAGTAATAAAGGGAACAGAGAAAAAACAGAAAGGACTAAGATTAAGAAAATCATAATTAACTCTGTTAATGTAATGCCTGAGCAAATACCTACAACTCGGCATAGTTGCTAATGGGAAGGCAGTTGAGGTCAAAACTTCCCGCTGTTTCCAGGAATTCCCTAATGCTGTTGTCATGCATGCACAACAGGCATGGATAGTGAGCAGGACTGGGAGAGTCACAGAACTGACTTACCATAGAAAATGAGCAGGAATGCTATGCAGCATAACTCCTATTTCAGTAATGAAGCATCATTTACAGTAATGATACTATTCAGGGGAATGCTAGGTGAACAAATATATTGGAAGATCTTCCCCCCTACTCCACACCCAAATCCCCAATGCCGCCCCCCCCCCCCCCCCCCCCCCCCACCCCACAGAGAAGAAATAGAGTGACCTTGAAGTGTACAAGCATATGGAAAACTCTAGTGTAACCCAGACGGCAAAACTGAGGTAATAACGTTTGGAAAATGTATGCAGGAAATACCACATGGCTTCTCTGCATATTTCTTCCAGTCATTCCAAAAGGCTTGTTGCAAATGAAACTATTCCTGTAACTTAGCAGCCAGGGAATACACGACATGATCCAATTTCCATGTGCCACCATTTAATGCCTAGGCAGCTCATTGTACTTTCTTCACAAGAACTGAACAGTGAACTTGAAGGCTGGGAGAATTTTAGGTACGAGCTCAAAGAGAGCGTTCAATGCTCAGGAAGTCAAGTTTGAGATTTTTGTGATAGAAAAAATCCAGATGTTATATTTCAATTGAAAACGGAAGTTGGAAGCAATTTCAGGGAGAAATAAAGGAGAGAGTAGTTTGGTTGATATCGTGTATATGGACCTTGAGAAGGTGTTCAAGACCACGTAATGGAATTAAAAACAGGAAATGCTCGATAAGCTCAGCAGGTCTGGCGGCATCTGTGGAAAGAGAAACAGGTTAATGTTTTGAGACTCTTCAGTAGTTTGGTTTGATACACATAACGAAATTGTTGGCTAAATTGTAGCTCAAGGGAATGAAGGGGTAGAAGCATCATGCCTACAAATGAAAAGAAAAGAATGCTGGGCCATGGGAAAGGGGAAAGACAGTGGGACTAATTGGAGAGCTTTTTCAAAGAGCTGGTGCAGTCACAATGGGCCGAATGATCTCTTTGAGTGCTGTTTGATTCAATTAAATTCAGGATTGAGGTCAGGGGACAATCTGAAGTTTGATGTCATTGGGGAATGTGATTAACGCCTGTAGTTCGCTGATATGCAGGTTAGGGGGACAATTCACTCAATGGTTTAAAGACATTGTCCAGTGTGAATTTGAGTCAAACAAGCCAAACAAATGCTCAGGTTCAATCTGATTTCTCAGCTAATTTAATAAGTTAACTAAGAAGAGCATCAATTGGAATAAAAGCAAAATACTGTGGATACTGGAAATCTGAAACAAAAACAGAAAATGCTGGAAAAACTCAGCAGGTCTGACAGCATCTGTGGAGAGAAAAACAAAGTTAATGTTTCGAGTCCATATGACTCTTCTTCAGAGAAATTTCAGGGAGAAATAAAGGAGAGAGCAATACTTCAATTGGAATGGTAGAATTGGCTTCCGCATCATGGGGAAAAATCAACCAGGTTCCCCCTTCTTTTTTCCATCCAATGACTCCCAACAGAGAATGTGGATACCTGGATGTTCATTGACTCTCTCAACATTCATCTTCTTGGCTTATAAATGAAGAATGTTTTCTTTAATTTGTTCATGGAATATGGGAACTACCAGCAAGGTTAGAATTCATTGCCTAACCCCTAATTGCCCTTGAGAAGGCAGTGGTGAGCCACCTTCTTGAATCGCTGCAGTCCATGTGGTGTAGGTACATCCACAGTGCAGTCAGGTTTTTGACCTAATGAATCAGTGGATGAAAGAAAATATAGCTCCAAGTCAGGATTGGGTGTACCTTGGATGGGAACTTGTGATGGTGGTGTTCCCATGTGGCAGCTGCCCTTGTCCATATATGTGATAGAAGTCATATGTTTAGAAGTTTCTGTCAAAGGAGTCTTGGTGAATTGCTGCAACGCATCTTGTAGATGACACATACTGCTGCCACTGTATGCTAGCATTGAAGGCAATGAATTTTGAAGATGATGGATGGGGTGCCAATCAGGCAGTCTACTTTGTCCTGGACAGCATTGAGCTTCTAGAGTGTTGTTGGAGATGCATTCATCCGGGCAAGTATTCCATCACGTTCCTGACTTGTGCCTTTTGGAGAAGATGGACAAGCCCTGGGGAGTCACGAGTTACTTGCTGCAGAATTCCCAGCATTTGACCTGCTCTTGTAGCCGCAGTATCTACATTGCTGGTTGAGTTAGGTTGATGGTTAATAGTAACCTCCAGTATTTTGATGATAAGGGATTCAGTGATGGCAATGCCATTGAATGTCAAGGGGAGGTGGTTACTCTCCCTTGTTGGAGATGGGCATTGCCTGGTCATTGTGTGGTGCAAATGGTGATTTCACCAAGGAACCACAGACCATCGCAGAATGAGACAGTCCATTTTTAAATAGGAAAATAGGAACAGGAGTAGGCCATTTATCCCCTGTTCCAACATTTAGTTAGATCATGGCTGATTTGTTCCCTCAACCCCATTTACCTGCATTGGCTCCTTATTACTTGACAACGTCACCTACCAAAAAAATGTATCAGTCTCAGTTATGAAAGATATAATTGTTCCCTCGCAACCATAGGAATTTTGGGGGAGACAACTCCAGACTTCCACTATCCTTTGTGTGAAAAGGTTGTTTCTGATTTTGCTCCTGAACGGCCTGTTTAAAAGGCGGATATCCATTTACTGGATCAGGCAGCAGAAGACATTCTGTGAATCACAACTGTTTTATCGTTAAACTATAGTTCAGTACAAATACCAGTTTCCACTCTTCCCTTTTGGACCCTTTCCCTGTCCAGAAGCAAAACCCCCCCTACTGGGGAAAAACCTAGCTCTTAAGTATAGGCTCTCAATTCACTCTGAAGCTTGTCCTGGTTTACTTTTAAAGGGACCTGCAATTCTAACATTGTCATGGTCTAGCTCCAATTCTAAGATTGTGCCTTTTTGTTCCTGATGCTCCACTAGCAGAAGTCGTTTCTCTTTATCTAAACTGTCATAGAATCAGAATGGTTACAGCACAGAAAGAGGCCATTGAGCCTTTTGTGTCAATGCCAGCTCTCCAGAAAGCAACTCTGCTAGTTCCTATTCTACTCTTTGCCCCGTAGTCCCGCAATTTTTTTTCTCTTCAGGTGCTTATCCAATTACCTTTCAAAAGCCACAACTGAATCTGCCTCCACCACACTCTCAGGCAGTGCATTCCAGTTCCTAACCACTTGCTGCATTAGAAACGGTTTTCCTCATGTTACCATTGCTTCTTTTGCTAATCACTTTAAATCATTGTCCTCTGTTAACATCCCACCAGTGCAAACAGATTCTCTCTATCTGCTCTGTCTAGCTGCTTCATGATTTTCGAACACCTCTATCAAATCTCCTCACAGCCTTCTCTTCTCTAAGGTGAATAGCTCCAGCTTCTCCATCTATCCACATAACTGAAGTCCCTCATCCCTTGGACCATTCTTGTAAATATTTTCTGCACCTCCTCTGAAGTTTTCATGTCCTTCCTGAAGTGCAGTGCCAAGCATTGGACACAATACTCCAGTTGAGACCAAACCAGTGTGTTATAAAGGTTCACCATAACATCCTTGCTTTTATACTCTATATTTCTACTGTGATAACCTTTGACTTGGAAGCAGTACTGTAAGGAAAATTCATAATTTCTTTAAAATGCCTGTGGAATCTGTAATTGTTTTTCCAGAATTAAAACAAAATCTTTTAAGAGTTTGCATCAATTGTAAGGGATCATTTGTACCTTACTGGATAATAAGAAATATTGGTCCATGTGACCTGGTGACCCTTGGTCTGGAAGCAGTACCAACAGGAAGAAAGAAGCCATGAGGAAGGCAGAAATAAAGGAGAGCTGCAGACAAAGGAGAGCTATAAGCAGTGGAGCTGGAGGATGAAGGTGCAGATGCAGACACAAAGGGAAAGCAGGCAGAGACAGAAAGAGGAACACAGAGAATTCTTATGAGGAGAAGAAGCAAATCTCTTTCAGGAAGAGGTCAGTTTTTCTGTTTGGCAGAAAGGGAGACAGGAGATCTTGAAGGTACGGTGCGAGCTGGCTAAAAATGTCTAAAACTTGGAGAGCTGTGTGAATACCTTGGAAACACTAAGGGATGAGTGTATTCCCAGAAGTGCCCAAACTGTGAACCAGAGTGTTATTGGCTGGTTGAAAAGAAACTTTAGAAAGCTACACCATCAAGACTGTTGTATCCTGAGGGAGAGAGGGTTTGTCGAAGTATGCCTTGCTGATGATAATCGTACCTGTGATATTCAAAGATGAAATGTGAATTAACGTTTGTCAGAAAGGACTCCTGACCTATCTTGTGTGAATAAAGAACAGCATTTTGTGGAATTATGTAGCTATGTAGTGCCATTCTTGTGAGGGGATTGATGAAGGTGCTTGTGATCACAGAATCTTGCATCCACAGCATCATTAATTATGCAGTCCAGGGTTTCCTGACGCCTAGCGCGGCGGGGCAGGCTCGACTGCACGCATCCCGCCATCACATCCGGATGCCAATTTAAAAAGCACCAGACATCCAACTTACTGTCAGGTCCTATAGAAATGGCAGGAAGGGGAGAAGGAGGTCCAGCGCCTAAGTTCAGTGACACATCCTCTGCAGCCAGGTGGAGGTTAGGAGGTGTGTGCTTTACCTACCTGACGGGAGGAGGAGGCTGAGCTGGGAAACCGACAATGCATAGGCACAGGTGGCCAATGCTGTGAGTGCCCAAGTTGTCCAGTGCAGGTCAGCCATCCAATGCTGGGAAAGGATGAACGACCTCCTCCGGTCCACTAGGCTAAGTGAAGTACCAGCTCCTCACACTAAGCACAATGAAACCAATGAATATCAGGGTACATGGGCCTCAGTGGTAGTGGCAAAAGGTCGTGCCTCATAGCCCCACAGCAGTACACCCACTTTGCAGCGGAGTGAGCACTGTGCCTCCTTCACCCTCCCACACAGAGAGATCAATGCTGTGTGGGGGAGGGGTGCGGGCAGGCAGGGGGGAGAATGGGCTCAGTCGCAGAGGGCACCAGCAATCTCCGTAAATGAGATGCCTCTTTGAGCCTTTTCCTGTGGATGGTTTCAGTGCTTTGGAGGAAGCTGGCCCACAACCCTGGACACCTTGCAGAGCATTAATTCCATGCCACACAATCCAGTGGGTTATCTCTAAGAGTGCGGGTATGAGAAATGAATGTGAAATTGCAAAATACATTTCCTCTTAAAACCATCTTTTCTGTTGTCTCTGAGCAGGATAAGTAGAGGCACAACTGGTGAGAACGTGAAAAGATGGGGGTGGGGCGCAGGCGCACACATCTGAAGGTTCTCATGGAGTTCGAGGAGAGGGCAGCCCAGCTGGCAGGTGTGGAGTGGAACCAGGCCTTTGGAGATGGGGAGACTGGATTTGGGCCTCCACCCAGTAAGGGTCCATGCATGGTATGGAAACCTGAGGGCCAAGGGTACTTCCATGTTGGAGACAGCTCATGCTATCACTCGTTCTCTCTTCTCTCACTTACAGATGCCACCAGGGAGAACCAAGGCCTGAGCCAGAGGATTCCTGATCAAACCTCAGCAGAAGCCCTAGCCCAGAGAGGAGTCAGGAGAGAAGACAAGAGGAGAGATGTGCACCTGTAGAGGCATCACAGCAGACACCTGCATCCTCCAACAACCCACACACACACACACACACACAAACACACCTCGGTGGGTATGAGATCTAGCGTAGGAAGGATCTGGCACTCTGGTGGTCACTGCATGAACATGTGTCCGCAGCAGGAGGAGGCAGGGTCAGTCAAGCTCACTTGGAGGGGTGCTGGGAAAGAAGCATCTGCAAGGTTCAAGTCTGATGATGGGCTTTGGAATCGGCCTTCCAATGATGGTGCAAGAAGTAGGGCAACATCATGTTGTATTGTTGGTAACCATCAACAGGGTGGCACACGATTCGGAGGAGTCCTTCCGCCTGCTGGCTGATGAAGTGGTCCTGACCTGTCTGCGCATTGAGGTCTCCTTGGGGAGGTTGGCAGGCTCCGTGGAGAACCTAGTCCAGTAATTCGTGCCGGAGTTGCGCACAGACCTGCACTCCAACGTGGTAGCCAGAGGGGAGCTTCTGCAGCTGACAGATGAGAGAGGGATGGGGCACCTCAACCTCCCTCCAGGTTCCCCATCCCCTCAAGGAGTCAGGCTGGGGCCTTTGGGCACCCAAAGGATGGGGGAGTGGCAACTAGACACCCCTGGAACATCCACCCAGAGGTTGTCCGGCCCTTCCGAATGCCCTCTGCCTGTTACCCTTTCAACTCGTCCTCTGTCACCACAAGGAGAGCAGCTGCCCACAGGAAGATAGCCAAAGCAAGCCGCAGCCCTCCAGGTCTCAGGTCTCCAGAGAATGGCCACTAAAGTCATCCAAGCCAACAGGGCCGACTAGTCAGCAGGCTGCCTCCACCCCTGCTGTGGATGTCGGGGGAGCACCTAGGAGAAGTAGGAGGCCAAGGCAAAATAAGAAATATTGAGCACACTGGTTGCAAGGGTGGACAATCAATTGTCACAATTAGGGAACTTATGTAAATGTAATCACTTGTACTTCAATAATGTTTACTGTGGTCCTTAAGGCTTACCGAATGCACGCCCCCCCACCACCGCCCCCCCGCCCCCCACCCCACCCCAGCAACCTTATCTCCTACAGACACCCAACCCCCCAAATGAATCTCCAGGGAGTCAAGGGTATATGTATCAGGGCCCTTGTGAGCTATGTGCAAACACTCTCCCACGCGAGCTTTTATCCAGCAAAGTCTCATGGTCCCAGGTCCCTAGCATTGACAAAACTATGCCTGCCGGGGTTCGATTTCAGTTGCCTAATTGAGATGACCTGCATCTCCACTCACCCACTGACTCTACTCCGATGCAGCATCTCGGGATCTCCACAACAAGGCTCTGTTTAGTTTTGACCAGACCAGCAATGGTGGTAGTCACACTCTCTATGAGCTCCTACACCTTGTCTGCTCCCCCAGTCACCCCCATTGCTATTGACACCCTGGCATTACTTTTGACCTCACCACTGTTACCCTCCAACCTGCTCCCTTTGCCTTTGACTATGTTCAAGTCAACATCCACATACCCTTCCTCCCCAAGAATCCCACCCCCGGAACCATAGACCTGTCCGCCCTCCTCCTGCCCACCCTCCACTGAGTACGAGTGGAATTTTATGACAGCGGGATGTTACATCTCTGCCGAAGTCAATGGAGTTTAAAATGGCTCGTTGCATTTTACCGCCTCATCCTCGCCGTGACGGGACTGTAAAATTCCCGCCCATATGTATCTCTGCATCCCCACCAATGACCCTTAGAACCCCTTCACGCGACACCGTCGCACCCTCACCCTCCCACCCTACCAGCTCCATCTGCCACGTGTAACACTCACCATTCTCTCATACCATGCCCACCCTCCATTCACTCCCCAGGAATCCAAGATTGACTCCACCAACCCCACCCCATCAGCCGCTTCACACCTGGACATACCCCACCATGCTCCTTCACAACTGCAGAATGCCTCCACATGCCCCTTCACAACTGCAGACAACCCCATGCCCCTTCTCACCTGGACACACCCCCATTCCCCTTCACACCTGCACATAACCCACCTCCTGGCCTGGTATGCACCACAGACCTTACCACCCTCCTCCTCTGTTCCCTCTGCCACCTTGCAACACCAATGTGATACCCTTTCCAGCACTCCCAACGCCCTCCCACCACCTCTTCAGTCCTCTCCAAACCTTCTTTAACCAAATCCCCCCTCAACAGACCTCATCACCCAACAGTACTTCCTGCAGCCTTCCACCTGCAGCTGGACAATCCAATCCCATGGCAAAGTCCCTGGAAGAAGGTCCACAGGTAGACCGAGGTTGCTGCATGGAGAACTCTCACCTTCTGGAAGCTGCTTTGCAGAGGACCCATGTGAACGAAGCTCCACCCACCCTGTGCTCATGGTGCTCATGGTGCTCCAGAGCCCGGTAGCTGGAGGACTCCATCTTCTCCTTGAATGTCTGCGAGCTGCCCAAAGCCTTCTTAAGGTAAGTCCAGACTTTTGCATGCCACGTTAGTCCAGACGTGTTCTGGAACAACATGTTTTCCCATTGGCGTAGCAGAGAATTGTGCAAGAAGATTTCAGTCAGACCTTCTTTTGCATCCCATTAGCAGGTAGCAAATTGGTTTCATGCCGGCCTCTGGCAGGAATTGTGACCCACCATGGTGGGCAGTAGCGGAAGATCCTTCTGTCATTTCACGCTGGTGTGAAACCTATTTTTGGACCTTTTGCTGAATTCTTCCCCTCCCCCCGCCTGCCATTGAACCTGCCAACAGGGGCATAGGAGAACTCCACTCCATGATCCCATAGACTTTATTAACTGCTTTAGTAATCTATCTTGTCACCTTCAATGATTTGTGCACAAATACCCCCAGGTCGCTGTTATTACACCCCCTTAAAATTGAACCATTATGTACACCATGCTGCATTGACAGAGTCACCATCCTTTACTGGATGAGATGTTAAACCGAGGACCCTGTCTGATCTCTCCGCTGGATGTAAAAGATCCCTGGGCACTATTTTGAAGAAGAACAGGGGTGTTACCCTTATTGTCTGGGCCAACATTTATCCTTCAACCAACATCACGAAATGTCAGATTACCTGGTCGTTACCTCATTGCTGTTTGTGTGAGCTTGCTGTGCACAAATTGGCTGCCATGCTTCCTACATTATAACAGTGACTACACTTCAAAGAGAAAGAAAAATAAGTACTTCATTGGTTGTAAAGCACTTTGCGATGTCTTGAGGTGAAAAGTGTCATAGAAATGCAAATCTTCCTTTTTCACTGCCCTGGCAGTATAGGTATATTCTTTATCCAACATTAATTTACACATTAGGGTGTGCTTTTTTCATGATTCAAAGGCAAGTTTGTCTGTTTTTTTTTCTCCAGGGAGTTGGATAATTTATATCTTAGTACATTGGTGATTCAGTCCATCAACGCAGTGAAAGGGTCCAGCTGTCAGCATTGATTGGTGTAGTATACTACTCACATCAGGCACCTTTACATGTTAGAGGGAAAACAGTGTGAAGAGACAGGCAGGATACAGAGTGAATGGAAATAATGAGATCAATAACTTGAGACACAGAAGGAGAGAAGAGATGCGAAGTGATCGAGTGCCTCACAAGAGAAACAAGCAAAGAGCAAGAAATAAGCTGAAGGAATACAAACTGGGGAGAGACCAGCAGAACTCAAACAGTTCAAAATAGAACAAGATGCAGAGGGAAAAATCAATGATAGTCACTGATGAACATGTGTTTCAGCATTGCCCACTGCAATAGAGAAGAGCATATCTAACATCTCAATGGTCACTGCATTGCAAAATTAATTAATTTATGAAATGTGAAAGTGAAACACTTTCAGATGTTTGATATGTCCGGGCAAGAGTCTCCACTTTGATTATAATCAGTGGTCCGGATGCAAATCGCACCAAAATTACTCTTGTTTTAAGAATTGTTTTTGTTTTGTTCTAGTTTCCATTCAAACTTATTTGCACATGGTCAAGCCCAAAATTGCCCGTGAACCAGCACACTCAGGATCATTTCAGAATGTAATTTCTTATTTAAAAAAATTGCATAATATATTCTTCACTACATTTAAGGGCAGTAACTTGGTACAGTTTGCTTAAAACAGCAGGTAATGGGTTTACCTCAAAAATATAAGAACTTTTAATTGCTGTGTCAATACCCCACCTGTGAATAACCTGAATTTAAATAACTGAAAATGACATTAAAAAGCTACACAGAACAATTTTCTAGTTACATTGGTCAGTATCTAGTAACATTTTATACTCAGGAGTTTATAAACAAGGTACCTATTAGCATCCTTGAGTGGAATCTTCTGCTCTCTCCAGTGGCATGCTTGAAGGCAGGAGGTTGGCAGGCCTGAGGTTGACCTTATGGCCTCACTAGCAATTCACAGAATCGCAGAATCACACAGTGCAGAAGAGGACCTTCGGCCCATCGAGTCTGCACTGACACGTGAGAAACACCTGACCTACCTACTTAATCCCATTTACCAGCACTTGGCTCATAGCCTTGAACGTTATGACGTGCCAAGTGCTCATCCAGGTACTTTTTAAAGGATGTGAGGCAACCCACCTCCACCACCCTCTGAGGCAGTGCATTCCAGACCGTCACCACCCTCTGGGTAAAAATTTTTTTCCTCACAGCCCCCCTAAACCTCCTGCCCCTCACCTTGAACTTGTGCTCCATCGTGACTGACCCTTCAACTAAGGGGAACAGCTGCTCCCTTTCCATTTTGTACATGCCCCTCATAATCTTGTACACCTCGATAAGGTCACCTCTCAGTCTTCTCTGCTCCAACGAAAACAACCCAAGTCTATCCAACCTCTCTTCATAACTTAAATGTTTCATCCCAGGCAACATCCTGGTGAATTTCCTCTGTACCCCCTCCAATGCAATCACATCCTTCCTATAATGTGGTGACCAGAACTGCACACAGTACTCCAGCTGTGGCCTCACCAAGGTTCTATACAACCCTCCAACATGACCTCCCTGTTTTTGTAATCTATGCCTCGATTGATAAAGGCAAGTGTCCCATATGCTTTTTTCACCACCCCACTAACATGCCCCTCTGCCTTCAGAGGTCTACAGACACACACACCAAGGTCCCTTTGTTCCTCAGAACTTCCTAGGGTCATGCCGTCAATTGAATACTTCCTTGTCAAATTACTCCTTCCAAAGTGTATCACCTCTCACTTTTCAGGGTTAAATTCCATCTGCCACTTATCTGCCCATTTGACCATCCCATCTATATCTTCCTGTAGCCCAAGACACTCAACCTCACTGTTAACCACCCAGCCAATCTTTGTGTCATCTGTAAACTTACTAATCCTACCCCCCACATAGTCATCTATGTTGTTTAATTGAGGCCCTTAAGCGTACAATTAATGACCATTTAAGGGCCTTATCCCACCGCTGCTGGTATTAACCCAGCGGCAGGTGGGCCTTCTGTCATGCAGCGTGAGCAGGTAAACCTATGCAGGCTGCTGCTTGTCATCTCCCGGGGTTGGGGGTGTGGGGTCCATCCTTCAAAGACCCTCGGCGCCTAATCGAGGGACCCAACATGGGAAGTGGGTGGGGGCTGTGCTGAAATCCAACCCCTACCCTTGCTGCTGAACCCCCTGTATCATAGCCCCCACCCCACACACACTCCTCCTACCACTACTTACCTGTGGCCTGAGGCGCTCCGTGATCCTGGGCTTCAAGTATGTGTATTTCCCACAGTAGCATTGCTTCCCCTGTGGTGCTGCTGAGCAAAAAGGCTGCCGGCCTCTGATTGGCTGGCAGCTCTCATTAGACAGAAACTCTGCCCTGATCCAGGGAAAGGCCCACCACTGGCCTCTTCATTGCCTGATTGACTTGAGGTTCAGCGGGTAAATTGCTAGGTCTCCAAATGGTAGGTGAGACACCGTCTCCTCCACAAGATTCCACCCCTTATAACTATATAAAAGCTTAATTTTAAGAGCTGTCTGCCCTCTCAGGGAAACATAAAAGATCCCATGGCACTATTTCAAAGATGAACAAGGAGAGGGCGTGGGGTTTCTCCCCAGTGTCCTGGCCAATACTTATCCCTCAACTAACATAAGAATGAAACTGATGATCTGACCATTATCTCCTTGCTGTTTGTGGGAGCTTGCTGTTCCTACATGACAACAGCGACTACACTTAAAAAAAGAAACTAAAGTGTTTTATGTGCTCAGTGATAATGGCTTCTGCACAAAGCCTTCGTTTCACCCAAAATGACCTCAGCGGTCACATTTCTATGACAATCCACAGTGCACAAAAGCATTTCTCCAAACACCTCTCTTTACATAAAAAGAAGAAAATATATTCCATGCACTATCATTTGCAGTTGCACTGTGTATAATGAAAGACATCACAGCGAATAGAAAGCTGTTCATTCTAGTCGGTCTCTTTACATGCATTACACACACACACACACACACACACACACACACACACACACACACACTCACTCTTCAGGTCATCTAACAGTGTGCATGTGAGTTATGTTGATTGTTCACTTGGTGTTTGCTGGTTCCTGGGGTGACGTTGCCGTGGCGAGTGTTGCTGCTGATATGTTACATTTGCCGGGGAGCTCCGGGACTGATGGTCGTTCCATTCCTTGTTCTGTTGGCGAAAATCAACTCTTCCTCATCAGCTGTCTGCTGTGAAGGAGCAGCTTCTCTGATTGCACGTAAGTGTCTGCGGTTGCAACAACACATCTCATCAATCACTTTCACCATGTACAGTCGAGGTGACAACTCCTTTACACAAGTTCCGAGTTGCCAAGTGGGTTGATTTTTGTTGAGTGTGTTGAATGTTTGCACTGTGACTGGCTCTCCAACTCTGACGATGAATTGGCAATTTGTCAAAGTGAAATTTGGCTTTCTGCAGTTTCACTTTGATTTTGTCACTCACTCCTGTTACTACTTCTGGCTTCAGTAGTTTTTTTAGCCATTGGAAGAGTAGTTTGAGTGCGGCGTGACATTAGTTGCTGGACTGTATGACTTTCCATGCCTTCGTTGGTGCGCTTCTCCATTCTGGGACTGCCTAGTACATATCTGTACTGGATCTACTCAATTTTTTGATGATCCCTTTGGCAATTTTCACTGCTGCCTCAGCCTTTCCATTTGACTGAGGATAGTGTAGAGATGACATGCAGTGCTGAATTTCCCAATTGTTTATGAAGTGTCTGAATTCTTCACTCGTGAACTGAGAACCATTGTCACTCATCACAATATTAGGAATGCCATAATGACTGACGTGTGCTTTCAGGCATTCTATGATCTCACTGGTAGTTGTTGACGTCAGCTTGTCTAAATCCTAGTGGCCTGAGTAGTAGTCAATGTTGGTGAGACAGGCAGTTCAAAAGAGAGTGAAAAGGTCTATTCCAAGCTTCATCCATGGTCTGTTTGGGATGTCATGAGTCCTGAGCTGCACTTTATCTTGCTTAGCTTGATGTTAATTACAAGCACAGCACTGCTGATGTGGTCCCTAATCTCATTGCTCAAGTTAGCCAGTAGAGCACTTCTCTTGCCCTCTTCAGATTCCTTGATGGCTTATATGGATGTGCTCCAGAATCTCTTCTCTCATCTCATTGGGGATGATGGCCTGGATTTTCATCCTCAAGGTGGGTAAGGGGAGTCAGAAATATTACCGGCTCAGCCCACCAGCCTTGGGAGTATTTGCTGGCAAAGGCAGGATCTTCATTGCTGGGGAGCGTTTGCAAGCTGAAATCAGGCCAGCTGACCTGGGAAGAAATGCAGAGGCAGCCACAGGGGCTGCTGGGTGTGGAGGTGGGCTGCTTAAAAGGCCTGCCTCAGTGCAGGACTTTGTCACGGGCCCTTCATCCCTCACTCTTTGCACCCCCTTAGCCCTCCAAACGCTCTCCATGCCCCTTTGTGCCCACCAACTGCTCCATGGCCCATCATGGCCCCTGTGCCAAGCTATAGTACTACCATGCCCATTGACCCACTGTACACTTTCTAGAACCAATGAACCCTATAGTGTAAAGTGGGATGTATTTTAAAAAAAACCTTGAAAAGAAGTCATTTATTGGGAACTTTCCCCTTTGTTTGAAAAGAAAATTTGAAGTACAAGCTAATGAAAGTGTTGATCATCTAGGCCTTTTGAAGTTTCAAAAGCCACATGCCCTTGAAACCACTTAACTTGTGTGAACAAACATTGTGAAATTGACCGCGGAGATCAGGGAGCCTGAGCTGTCAATCAAACAATGATTCTTCTGGGGAGCAGGCATTCTATTATTATTAAAGCTGTCTAAGCTCTCAGCCAAGCATGAGATGCTGACATGCAGCTTGTACAGTTTTACCGGTTATACAGGCCACATGTCGGCAGGCTTGCCTGAGCTGGGAAAATTACAATGGAGGCAGGAAAAGGCACTTAAGTGGTTGTAAATTGGTCACTTAAGGGGATCAAGTGGAGGCAGGGCAGGAAGGCGAACCATGGGCCTTCCGACCCAGAACTTACATCCGCTGGAGGCACGAAGGCGTCAGGTATCAGTCCCGATACCAACCCACCAAATTTCAGGTCATCCTGCCTCCTTCCTTGCCTCCTTTGGGGAGGGACTGAAGCTTCCGGCCAATGTCTCTGTTGGGTTGATGACTTCTAGAGCATGTTGTGCCATTGTTTCTCATTGAATCTGGAAGATTCCATATTCTGTACTAATGTCATCAACTTCCTTCAAAGGAAGTGTGGCTTCAGACAGCATGTCGGCAATGTACACCTGCTTCTCTTGCTTTTACTTCACTTCCAAATGACATCTTTGTAAATTAAGGAACAGCATTTGCAGATGCTTTGGAGCAGATAGAAGTGGTTTGAGAAAGATGCTTTGAAGTAGCTCGTGGTCAGACTCTACTGTCACTTTGTCTCTCCCAAACAGGTACTAGGAAAGAAAATAGCCAGGCACTCTTTCTCAGTCTGGGCATAGCATCATTCAGGTTGTGTTAAGGCTCTGGATGCAAATGCAACAGGCTGTCTTTGCAGCATGAGTGCTGCTCCAATTCCTATTTCGCTGGCTTCACACTGCAGGGTAACTTCATTGTTGACATAGTACCTCAGTATTGGAGTTGTCATCACTAGTTGTTTGATGCAGATGAAAGCTTCTTCTTATCCTGTGCCCCAATACCAATGAACATCCTTTGCAGAGAGCTTGCATAGAGGTTTACACTCTGACAAATTCGGCAAGAACTTTGCTAGGTAGTTCACAAACTCTACAAATCATTGCACCACTTTCACATCTGTTGGTTGTTGCATCTCTGCTACAGCTCACACCTTAACAGGATCAGGGCAAAGTCCTTTTGCTGTCAGTACATGACCTATGTACTTGATTTCAGCCATCTTCAATTGCATTTTTTTCATGTTCAGTTCAGGTTCATCTGGCGAGCTCTCTCTCTCTCTCACACACAGTCTCCCTAGATTCTGATCATGGTCTGCGATCGCTTCCACTCTTGGAAGATCATTGACTATATTATGCCGTCTTCATTGATACTCTTCCAGAGCAGTAGAAATGCCATATGGCATGCACAACCATCTGTACCTCCCAAATGGTGTTCAGAACATCATCAGAAAACTGCTGCTTTCATCCAACTCCACTTGCCAGTATCCATCCTTCGCATCTAGGGTGGTAAAAATCTTTGTCTTGGAAAGTTGCAGCAAAATTTCTTCAATAGTCAGCATGAGGCAGTGAAATCTCTTCAAGGTTTTATTGAGGTCCATACAATCTATGGGCACTCTCAGCTTTCTTCACTGCTACCATGCTGCTAATCCAGTATGATCACTTTGATTACTCCCATCTTTTCAAGCTCCTCTATCTTATCTTTCAGGCTGAATTTGAGGGCAACTGGAACTTTCCTCAGACTTTCTCACAGTGTCATTTACTTCAAGATGCTATTCACCAGGAAAACATCCAAGACCTGTGAAAACATCTTTTATGTAACTTTGTGTAACAGTTTAAAATGGCTGATTCAGTCTCTCCCAATTTTCATTTTGAAAAATGCAATCTCAAATTCACACTAGCCTCACAAAACCCCAAGCTAAGCGTAAAACCAGTCCCTTCCCAGTCAACCCTCACAACACATAATTCAATAGGCAATTACTTGGTATCATGCAAAACACTGCAAATCTGGTACATGGAAGGTTACTAGCCCAAGCTTTTGACTTGTTTCAGCTATGATGAGAGGATCTTTCTTAGTGCCTTCTATCTAAAACTGCAGCTTTTCTTTATTCCCATTGCACTGGGCTCTCAGCTTAATTTGCTCTCTTTGGGTGAGCATCGTTCTATCATTTAGCCTCAGCTTTACCTTCGGTGGTTTCATTTTCAGATCACCATATTGAGCAACTTCACACAGGTCTCTGAAGCTCATGATGTTGCAAGTTGCACCAATATCTACCTAACAGTTCACATTAACTTGATGCTCTCTTTCTGCGGTCATCATTCCAATAATCACAAATCATTTTTTTATCTTGAGAATTGACAGTGCCAACCTGTTCTAGGTTGTACAGCGATTCGTCAGCATCATCGTCTGACATCTTTCCAGCAACCAGCTTTATGGGCTTGCTTTTCTGCTTTCCAGCAAAACACTTCTGTGCAAAGTGATTCAGCTTCTTTCAGTTAGAGTACTGCTTTTCCCATGCTGGACATACTTCCGTTTCTTTTGTATGGTATCCTCTGCAATATCTATATCCAGTACTCCGGCCTTGATCTTTTTGCTGGCCCTTCTGTAAATAGTTCTTCTTTTCACCATTGTCTTGTGTATGGAAGGCCTGACCTGCCTCTCGTCATAGTGCAAAGCTTTGTCCTGTACAAAGATGCAGACTGAAGTTTTAATTATTCTCAGCTCTTTCTTGCAGTGCCTGGCTTTCGTAGAGCTATCAAGGTCCACTCAAATTCAGCTGCACACTCTTGATGCCATGTTTATGTGGTCAGCAAATATGGCTTCTGCACAAGCCTTTGTTTCACCCAAGATGACCTCAATGGCAAGTCACAGTGCACAAGAGGCAGTGGTGCACAAAGGCATTTCTCCAAACAAAAAGTGCTTCATAGGCTGTGAAGTGCTTTGAAGCACCCTGTGGTTATGAAAAGCGCTACATAAATATGAGTCTTTCCTTTCTTAGTCAAGCTAACCCGCTTTTTTCCAGGGTTTGGTGAGTTCTGCAGCTTCTAGGAACTAGACAGTAATTAACATGGGCTGCACAATATGGGGCTAATTATGACTATGTGTAACAGTTTAAAATGGCTGATTCAGTCTCTCCCAATTTTCATTTTGAAAAATGCAATCTAAAATTCACACTAGCCTCACAAAACCCCAAGCTAAGCGTAAAACCAGTCCCTTCCCAGCCAACCCTCACAACACATACTTGTCTGGTTGGACATATTCCTGAAGGTTTGGTCAACATGACATTTTGAAGATTCAACCTTTGTTTATGTGACATCTGGTCATGTGACATTTACAAACGTAATTGCCCCAAGCACCACCATGGGGCATCATTCCTTCTTTAGGATTCAGGGTTTCTTGTTCTGGTTCACAAATCTTTCAGAGCATTTATTAGAAAGGGGATGCACCGGTGGCTTCAGCCTAATCCCCTGACAGGGTCTTTGCCTGAGCTGTGGAGGAGAGGAACTTCAAGTCAACAAAGGGAGAAGCCATGTGTTCACAGAACAGTCCAATAAGCATTAACATCTTCACCTGAAACTCTGCAGCCAATATTGAGTCAGCAGATAATGTTATATCCACACATATCATAGAATCATGGAATGGTACAGCAGAGAAGGAGAACATTCAGCCCATCCTACCTGTGCCAGCTCTTTAAAAGAGCTATTTAATTAGTCCCATAGCCCTGCAATTTGTTTTCTCCATCCGTTTACCTCTGGAAAGTTACCCTTATGCTCGCACCCTTCTTTAAATTGCCATTAAATACAGCAACAATAAATCAGACCTCAAATTCTAGATTCTCATAGAATAAACTTCTAAATAACTCAGATATATGATGCAGACAATCTGGGACTTGCTTCAATACCCAACCATGGAAATCCACTTTCCAAAGAGGGGAAAAAAGCCATTGTAACCAAGCATAATTCACCAGCGGAAACTTTATTGTCTTCAAGCAATGTACAGAGAGTTTGGTTTTTCTGTCTTGTTAGGTGGGTTTTGAAAACTTTATCCAGACAATTGTCAGACAAAAGGAAAACAAACCGATGGTCAAGAAAGGACTAGCTGATCCATCAAGACTGCACCACACAACGATGGCGGGAGTGTGATGATTAGACATTTCCTACTCCCCTCCCTCCCAAAACACATCCTCCCGGCCATGTGATCTCAGTCTATTCCCATTCTTAAATAGTTTAATCTCATATTCCTTGGTCCTCCCTTATCTGTTAAAATGGAATGATTGATTTTTTACTACAGATGCAAACTACTTAAGGTTTTAACTCACAATGGTGCAAACCTAACTTCCCAATACTTCCCTGGTTGCTTGTCACACTACCCAGTAGATTCATCTTGGATTCTGAGAGATTCCACTATAATCCGGAAGGGCTGGCAACCCAACATGTGACCAGTTCAACAAGAGGGGTTGCAATTCTAGACTTAGTCATAGGAAATGAATCTGGGCAAGTGGATGAAGTAGCAGTGGGTGACTATTTTGGAGGTAGTGGCCATAATACAGTTAGATTTAGCATCATTATGGAAAAGGACAAAGATAGAACAGGAGCGAAAGTTCTAAATGGGGGGAAGACAAATTTTACGAAGCTCAGAGGTGCGCTGGCCAGAGTGAACTGGATATAGCTATTAGAAGGGAAAACAGTGTCAAATAAGTGTGAGGCATTCAAAGACAAGATTTTACAGGCACCGTGTAGACAGGTCCCCACAAAAAAAGGGTGGTACTGCCAAATCTAGAGACCCCCAGTTATCCAGAAGCATAGAGGCCGAGATAAAGCAGAACAAGGAAGCTAATGACAGTCACAAAATGCTTAATACTGTAGAAAGCCCAGAGGAGTATAAAAAGTACAGGTGTGAAATAAAAATGGAAATTAGGAAAGAATATTGGCAGGTACAATCAAAGGAAATCTAATGCTGTTTTACCTATATATTAAGAGCAAGAGAATAACTAAGGAAAGGGTTTGGCCTATCAGACATGCACATGGTAACTTGTGCGTTGAAGATTTGGGCAGGGTTCTCAATGAGTACTTTGTCTCCATCTTCACTAAGGAGAGGGGCGATGCAGACATTCTATTTAATGAGGAGGAGCGTGAAACATTAGATACAATCAGCATAGTGAGAGAGGAAATACTGGATCGACTGACATCCTTGGAAGTGGAAAGTCACCAGAGCTGGATAGATTGTACCCCAGGCTGTTAAAGGAAGCCAGGGAGGAAATAGTGGATTCTCTGAGGGTTATTTTCCAATTCTCACTAGATACAGGTGAGTTAACAGAGGATTGGATGTCTGCAAATGTTGTACCATTATTTAAAAAGGGTGCAAGGGATAGGGCAGAAAATTATACACCGATCAGTCTGGCTTCAGTGGTGGACAAGTTATTGGAATCACTTCTGAGAGACAGGATAAGCTGTCATTTAGAAGTGCTCGGGTTGATCAGGGACAGTCGGCATGGCTTTGTAAGGGGATGATCATGCCTTAATAACTTAATAGAATTTTTTGAGGAAGAAACAAGGAGCATTGATGAGGGGAGTGCAGGATGTTGACTACATGGATTTCAGTAAGGTCTTTGACAAGGTCCCACATGGCACACGGGTCAGAAAAGTGAGATCCCATGGGATACAGGGGAAAGTGGCAAGTTGGATCCAAAATTGGCCAAACAACAGGACCAAAGGGCAATGGTCGATGGGTGATTTTGCAAATGGAAAACAGTTTCCAGTGATGTTCCACAGGGCTCAGTGTTGGGGTACTTGTTGTTTGTTATATATAATGAGTTGGACATAAACATTTATTGGGTGATGTATTGAATACAATAGCAGGGATGTAATGATGGAACTGTATAAAAAGCTGGAATTTAGTGTACAGTTCTGGCCACCACATTACAGGAAGGACACAAATGTTCTGGAGAGAGCACAGAGAAGATTTACAAGAATACTGCCAGGGCTTGAAAATTTCAGCCATGAGGAAAGGTTGGATAGGCCAGGGTTGTTTTCCTCAAAACAGAGGAGGCTGAGGGGTGACCTAATTGAGGCGTACAAAATTATGAGGGGCCTAGATAGGGTAAACAGTAAAGACGTGTTTCCGCCAGCTGAGGGGTCAATTACCATGGGGCATAGATTTAAGGTGACTGGTAGAAGGATTAGAGGGGACATGAGGTAAAACCTTTTCACCCAGAGAGCGGTGGGCATCTGGAATTCACTGCCTAAATCAATGGTTGAGGCTGAAATGCTCAACTCATTTAAAAGGTACTTGGATCTGCATCTGAAGTGCTGTAACCTGTAAGGTTATAGACCAGGTGCTGGAAAATGGGATTAAAATGAGCGGCTAGTTTCTTTTTCATCTTTTTCTGGCCGGCATAGACATTATGGGCTGAATGGTGTATTTCTGCGTCGTAACTTTTCTATGGTTTTATGGTACACAAGTGGGCCATCTCCCCGGCAACTCCTCCACATCTCCCCGGCAACTCCTCCACATTGCCTCAAGAGCCACCAGATATAATCAGGGTGATATCAATCTCTCATGACATTGAATATATTCAGGTCTGATCAAATATGGTGGGCCACCACTGAGCTAAAATTTTGTGACTGATTAGGGGAGGTAATGGATCAACTTGGATAGGTTTTCCCTGATCCCAAAGCATTGTTTCCTCCTCCACCTTATCCCCATTCTTCTCCCCTGTTCCCTTCCTCCTCTCTATTCATCTGCTCCCCTCTCTCCTCCTTAAAATCCTTGCTTTCCTCTCTTCTCACCTTCTGTCTCTTATCCACTCTCCTGTTCCTCCTTTCCAGCCTCACCCCTCAATCTCTCCATCCTACCATTCAGGGTTGCCAATGATCCAGGAATGCCCTGGAATCTCCAGGAATTGAAAGTCAATCACCAGGACGTTGCTGTAACCTTCACCTGGGAGAAAAATCATGGGGCAGTGAAAAAAATTATTTTTTCAATTGCTTTGAACACCTTCATTTATTAGTTCAAAAACTATTGGACATAGGAGGAAAAAAGACTGTTTGATCAGGCGGAGTAATTGCACCTGGGAGGTCATGTGATGAAAGCTCCAGGAATGCATTCAACCAGAGTTGGTAACCTGACTCCCATCTGTGCTCTCCCCTCTTCCCATGTCTCAGTCCAATTAGCCCCCTCACCCACATATGAATAAACCACATCTGTCACACTGCAGACATCACCCTACAGATGTCACAGTTTGTTACAGATGCCGAACGGTCTTACCAAAAGGAGCTAGAAAGCCAGTCATTTCATGCTGGGTCCTTGTGAGTTATGGCCTGAAATTTATAAGCAATTTACTGACCTCTAATTGACCTCACCAATTTACAAGCAACCACAATTACTGGAGTTCCCACAGGGAGTACTTGAGCAGTGACCTTAAAGTGACAGGTCAAGCAACTCGTGCTTCAGACCCCAAGCTACCCATCATCACCACTAAAGGAGAATCAGTTAGCGATGAGGAAGAAAATTTGCTGCTACCAACTAAATGTGGTACCCAAATGTATACCATGATTATCTGATTAATTCCATTGGTACAATAGGTGCGGCCTCGAGAGCCACCAGATAAGATCATGGTGATATCAATCTCTCATGACATTGAATACCTGAAGGGGGGAAAATCACAGGGCAATAGGGAAAGGGCAGGCGAGTGGGACTAATTGACTCTTTTAAATGCACAATGGGCCTGTGAGATTTTACGATTCTGGTTTCAGCAATTGCAAGATGTGTCATAAACTGATGTCAAACCGATCCTGCCATGGATCATCAAAAATTTAGGAAAAGTGGGATAAATACCTTTAACACAAACAAGGACACCAAGATTAATGCCCTTCGAATTAATCTACAAAGATGGAAATGTCTCATTAAGATAAAACTCTTAAAACTAACAAAAATGACTAAGGAGTTGTAAGCTGACTCTTCACATCACAAAGACATGAATTTGTAAAAAGGAAAGACTTGCATTTATATAGCACTTGTCACAACCTCAGGATGTCTCAAACTGCTTTAGGAAGTGTTTTGGAAGTGCTGTTACTCCTGTAGGAAAACATAGCAGCCAATTTGCACATAGCAAGCTCCCAGAAACAGCATTGTGATAATGACCATTTAATCTTGTGTCCAAGTGAGGCAGGTGGAGGAATAAATATTGGCCAGGGTTCTGGGGCAAACACCCCTCCTCTTCTTCGAACAGTGTTGCAGAATCTTTTATGTTATTTAACAAATAGTTGCTATTGATTGTATGTTTTTATATTTAAACTAAATTGACATAACTGTTAGGTAAAGACCTAACCACTGTACTGGAACTTAACGGGCAAAATTTCACGTCTCGTGGGCGTGTGCCCAACCCGATCGGGCGCAAAATTGTGCACGATGACGTTGGGTGAGTGTTCCAACGTTATCGCACACTTGCGCGACATTTCGCTCGGTGGGCATACTCAAGACTCAGCAGCGCGCCCGCTGACAATTAAGAAAGAGGCCTATTGAGGCCATTAATGTATTAATTAATTTGGATTTTTCGCTGCCTGTCCAATGTTACTATTGGCGGACAGGCAAATCGGCCAGGTAGCCTATGGATTTTTCGAGGAAACCTCATTCAAGGGTGGGATGAGGTTTCTGATATTAATTTAAAAAAATTGTTTGGGCAGAATTCTTATAAGCTATATGATTAGGTGAGTAAATCCGATGTTTTTTCTGCATTTTGAAACCTTAATTTGATTGTTTGAAATTCTTCAGCTCCCTGCCTTCTCTGACAAAGTCACAGGAGGGTACATGTTTTGTAACATTTTTCAGATATTTATTATTTTTTTTGAAAACCCTTCATTTCCCTGAGGCAGCTCTGTGCCTCAGGAAGATTCTCAAGTGCACATTTGCATGTGTTCGCACTCGCACTCCTCCCCACCCCCGCACAGGCAGCGCTGAGCAATGCCACTCACGCTTCACGCTTGGCGGGCCTTATTTGGCCTGCCAGTGTGAAATCCCCTTCCAGCCTCGATTGTGGATGGCGCTTGGCTTCCTGACTGCCACCACCATCGCCCGCTCCGCCAAGCCCGCCCACCGAGGTCAAAATTCTGTCCCAGGTGTACTAATGAGAACTTGCATTTATTTAGTGCCTTTAGCATAATAAAACATCCCAAGGTGCTTCATAGGATCGTTATCAAACACAATTTGATACCAAGCCACACAAGGACAGGTGAACAAAACTTGGTCAAGGAAGTTGGTTTAAGGAACATCTTAAAGGAGGAGAAGCAGAGGAAGAGAGGTGATGAAAAATTTAAGCAGGGAATTCCAGACTTTAGGGCCCAGCCAGCTAAAGGCACAGTTGCCAATAATGGAGCGATTAAAATCTGGAATGCACAAGAGGCCAGAATTGAAAGGACACTGAAACCTTGGAGGGTTGTAGAACTCGAGAAGGTTACGGAGATGGGGAGGGGTGAGGCCATGGAGAGATTTGAAAACGAGACGAGAAATTGAGCAGTGAGATGTTACAGGACTGGGAGCCAGGCAGGCTGACCAGGAGAGCCCTACTCAAGTCTAGAGGTAATAAAAGGATAGATGAGGGTATGACTTGCAGATCAGCAGAAGAGGGTGGATTCAGGAGATGTTACGGTGATGAATTTTGAGTATCTTGGTGATAGAGAGGAAATGGGATCAGAAGTTCAGCTCTGGGTCAAAAACAAACTCCAACCCACATTTGACAAATAAAGCAATGGAGAATTGCCACATTCTGAAAAACACCATGATGATTATAAGCTTTGTTTCTCGCATGTTCACTGGAACTTTTTTTTACCATTCTTCAGTGCCACAGGCAAAGGGATTAATCCCTTCAAGCTTAAATTGGCCATGCACAAAGTATATATTGTACAGCTAAAAAAGCCTTACCATGCCTTTGGATCACTCTCTCTCCAGTTGCATCCAGAAAACGTCATCAATTGCCTGTAAAAGTATTTAAACTGTAGCTCATTTAATTATTAATTCTAAATCTAAATCAACATCAGATATTGCTGAAATGAAGTAAAATTATGGAGTTGGTTCTTTTTGTTCCTCCTCTCAATCCATTTTTAGAGTGAATTGTTTCACCTTCAATTGATCTTTTTCCCCAAATCCCTTGCACCCTTATGCTCTATAACCTTGAAGCCTCAGCCTGTGGTTTGCAGCTGTAACATAAATCACTCATTCACAGAGTCATAGAAACTTGCTGCACAGGAGGCTATTTAGTCTGTTGTGCCTGTGCTGGATCTGTGAACAAATGATTGTGTTGAGTCCCACAATACTCTTTTTAAAAAACCTGTAACTCTAAAAGTTCCTTATCCTCAAAGTACTTTTCCAACTCTCTATTAAAATGGTTCTTGGAATCAGTTTCCATCACCTTTTCTTTAGAATGTTCCACCTCCTGACAACTCTGAGTGAAAAGAATTTCTCCTCATTTCCCCTCTCGATCTTTTGCCAGTGATTTTAAATCTATTCCCTCTTGGTTATTGACCCACTGACCAGAGGGAATAATTTTTCCCGATCTACTCTATCAAAATCTCTCATCATCTTGAAAGCCTCTATGAGGGTTACGTTATCAGTGACCTGAGGTCAGAAACAAAAGCCTCAGAACATGTTAACAAAGGTATTTTTTGTTTATAAGGATGAGAAGAAGGGGTTTTAGCATTTATGTTAGAAATTTTCTGATCAGTTGCTTGTCACCTGTTATCAGTTGCCTTTCTCCTGGTGTGTTGAATTCTAGGCATGCTAATGGCTATCTTTTACTCTATTAAAACTACAACAACAACAATTTGAATCAATCTAGCACTTATAATGTAGTAAAATGTCCCAAGGCACTTAACCCAGTGAGTGACACGGAGCCACTTAAGGAGATACTAGAACAAAAGCCTGCTCAGAGAGGGAAATTTTAAGAGGCATCTTAAAGGAGAAGAGAGAGAAGTAGAGAGGTTTATGGAGGAAATTCCAGAGCTTAGGGATCAGACAGCTGAAGACACTGCCACCAATGTGGAGTGATTAAAATCAAGACGATCAAGTGGCCAGAATCGGAGGAGTGCAGAGATCCATGTTTCTTGCTATTTAATTGCTTGCAGAGGGTTGAGCCTTTACCTTAATGGTAGCATTCCCTGCTGTAATCTCAGAAATTGTAGGGTTCAAACCCTGCTCCGACGGTCCAACTGAGACCAAGTTCCAGTTCTGATTTCCAGTATCTGGAGTATTTTGCTTTTATCCAGTTCTGTATAACGGGTTGCCATCCCATTAGGATGACTCCTGTCTGGTGGGTATGGATTGTTGGCAGTTATAAAACTCTCTTGCCATATACAATTAAATTGCAAATCAGCCCCAGTAACCTTTCACTTCTTCACACTGCACTCTTAGAATAATGGAATGATGCAGAAATAATCTGCTTGCAGTACACATTGCCATTAATTTTACAATAAATGTGATAAGATGAAGATGTGGACGGATGAAGAGTGATGGAATTAAGGAAGGTCTTGTATTCATTTCATAACCCAAGGACATCCCAAATCACTTTAGAATCATTTTGAAGTGTAGTCGTTATTGGAATGTAGAAAACACAGCAGCCAATTTGGGCATAGCAAGCTCCCACAAACAGCTATAAGTTAAGAACTTCATGCACTTCATTTGCAGTGCTTTGGGTCATCATGTATTACTGGTGTTAGTCAAGGGGTAGAAATTGGCCAGGACAACAGGGCTCTTCTTCGAAATAATGCCACGGGATCTTTTAGGAAACAATTACAAGATTGTTGAACATTGTGTGAATCCCTCTGTGAGATGCTTGCTTTGCATTCATTCCCTGGTATCCATCATTCTCAATGCAACAAATGTTGAGGCAATCATTTAAGTAAGGGGATGCACGGAGAGGAGACTATGCCTGAGAGTGACTAGATGGAATGCAAAGTCAGGAGCTTGGTTCAAGTGGGAATTTGGTACAGAGGGGGAAAGAGGTGCTCCTTTTCCTCCCTTCTTTCAATCTCCAGTAACTTACTTTAAGTCTTCTTCCTTTGTTTCCAAGCTAGGAGTGTGCAGCTTTCTATCACTTTAGCTGTGCAAATTAATAACTAATTGATTAATTAAATAAATATGGTTAAATAAATAAAGTGTATCTACAAGATGCATTGCAGAAACTCACCAAGGCTCCTTAGGTATCATCTTCCAAACCTACAACCACTACCATCTAGAAGGACAAGGGCAGCAGACACATGGGAACACCACCACCTGGAAGTCCCCCTCCAAGTCACTCATCATCCTGACTTGGAAATATATTGCCGTTCCTTCACTGTCGCTGGGTCGAAATCCTGGAACTCCCTCCCTTACAGCACTGTGGGTGTACCTAAACCACATGGTCTGTAGTGGTTCAAGAAGGCAGCTCACCGCCACCTTCTCAAGGGCAATTAGGGATGGGAAATAAATGCTTGCCTAGCCAGCAACACCCACATCCCATAAATGAATTTAAAAAAAAGACAGACATGGCAGTGATGGTGATGTGCCATGACTGCAGCATGTGGGAATCTGTGGAATGCACTTCAATCCTGGACAACCATATCTCCAGTAAGTGTCTGCAGCCTGAGCAAATTTGACTCGGAGTTGCTGAGCAGATGACTGAGTTGCAGATATTGCAGGGCATCAGGGAGGCAAAGTGTTACCTGGACATTTTGTTCCAGGAGGCAGTCACACTCTTAGGCTAGGCAGAAATTTAGAGCTGGTCAATTGTCGGGGACAGAAGGGTAAAAATTAGGCAGGTAAGGGGATCTCCAGCAGGTAGTGATGGAGGAGCCTCAGTCCCTAATTTTATCTAACTGGTGTGAGATGCTTGCCACCTGTATGGATGAGAAGGACTGTTGGGTGGATGAGCAGACTGATGATGACACCATGGCGCATGGCGCTAATCAAAAGCGGGGAGAAAAGGGAATGTGGTAGTGATAGGAGACAGTATAGTCAGGGAATAGATGCTGTTCTCTGCAGCCACGACTGGGAGCTTTGGAGATTTTGTTGCCGGCCCGGTGCCAGTATTAAGGACATCTCCCTGTGACTTAAAAGGAAGTTGGAGTGGGAGGGGGAGAATCCAATTATCATGGTCCATGTGAACCAACTGCTAAAATAATTTGAGGAGCCAGGTCCAAATTAAAAGGCAGAACATCATAGGTAATCATCTCTGGCTTTTTATCTGAGCCATGCACCAATTGGCAAAGAGTCAAGAAATTAGAGAATTAAATGCATGGCTCAAAGCATGGTGTGGGAAGAAGGAGTTTTGATTCATGGGGCATTAGCACCAGTAGTCAGGAAAGAGCAAACTATTCTATTGGGGTAGGTTCCACTTAAACTGGGCTGCGACCAGCATCTTGGCCAATCGTATAACTAAGGCTGCGGACAGGACTTTAAACTAACAAAAGGGGGTGGGGGTGTTTGGTTTGGGTGAAGGGAGGTTTAGAAATCCAAAAAAAGAGGTGGAAGTAATGGAACAGTGTTGTGATGTAGATACGCAGAATGGGACAGGAAGGACAGAAAGTTTAACCTGAATTGGGCATCAGTGAATAGCACATTATAGGGAATAGGAGTAAAAACAAATGAAATTAAGGTTCTTTATCTGAGTATACAAAGCATCTGCAATGAAGTAGATGAACTAGTGGCACAGATTGCCATTACAGAGATATGGGTGCAAGGCGATCAAGGTTGGGAAATAAATATTCCAGGGTACACATTATTTTGGAAAGACAGACAGATAGGCAAAGAAGGAGTATAGCCGTGGTATTGAAGGGTGTCAAAGGATCCAGAGGAAGTTTTTCACTCTTTTATTTAGCTGAGCTGCCTTTGGTGTGTAATGGAGTTCTCCAAGAGGATGTAAGGCAGCTTAAAACATTCCTATTATCATTTCTGCATTCGATACAGCGCCACACAACAAATTGAGAAAAGCTATAGTTCATGAAACAAAAGGGACAGTAGCAATGCGGATACAAAATTGGCTAAGTAATAGGAAACAGAGGATAATGGTTAACTTTTCGGGTTGGAGGAATTACTTGAATATGCGTCCGCTAAGTCTTATCCCTTGGTCAGAAAGTTACATGGTGATTTAAGTTGCCGCTGTTGTCAGAATGTAAATATGATTGGGGAGTGATATAATTGAAGGCTGAAGAGAAACGCCAAAAATGCCTACAAAATAATGATGTTCAAGATGACTATCTTTACACTGAAACTGGGAGACCATAGTCATTGTATTTACTTATAAATCTTAGCGGGAATAATGATTCCATAGCAACTTAAATGCTTTAAATAATGAGTGCTTTAGCCAGATGGGCAAGAAATTGCTGAAACCAAATCCAATAACAACAAGAGACAGAAATGGACATAATAATGAAATAAATGATTCCAGTGCAGAATTTAATTATTTTCTTGTATATGTTACAGAGATTTCAGTGTTTTAATATCATTCTTTGGAATTATTTGTTGAAGTTCAAATAGTACATATTAATTCTAATATTACGATTGATCTGTGGACTTATTCTGTAGAGGCTGTTTATAATCTTACAAATAAGTTCTATTGAAATTCTATTGTGCAGGAGCTGGGTGATGCAGTGCAGTAGATACTTCTGGGACCTGGATTCAAATCAATTCAGACTGATGAGATAATAGTCTCCTCTGGCTGCAAAGAGCTGTCTGTCAAAGGGGTTTGGGCAGTCACAACCTATCTATTTATGGACACGAGTCTACAGTACAAAGGTGTCTGTAAATTGACAGCAATTGTGCTGGTGTCAGCCATGGATCAATGGGTAGCACTCAACCTCTGAGTCAGATGTTCCACTCCATAGACGTGAGTGCATAAACCAGGCTGACATTCCCAGTGAAATACTGAGGAAGATCTGGATTGTCGGAGAACTGGTTGGATTAGATATTAATATGAGGTCCCTTCTGTCCTCAAAGATGGATGTGAAAGATTTAATATTGCTGTACAAAGAGGAGTTTACCCTGGTGCCCTGACCAACATTTATCCCTCAGCCAACATCACCAGAACAGATTATCTGGTCATGGCCATTATTTCATTGATGTGGGATCTTGCTGTGTGATCTTGCTGTTTGGGGGAGGTATTGGCATAGTGGTAAAATCAATGAAGCAGTAATCCAGAGGCTCAGGCTAATGTGCTGGCGACACAGGTTCAAATCCCACCATGGCAGCTGGTGGAATTAAATTCAATCAATAAAAAAATCAGGAATTGAAAGCTAGCCTAATGGTGACCAAGAAACCATTGTTGATTGTTATAAAAACCCATCTGGTTCATTAATGCCCTTTAGTGAAGGAAATCTGATGTCCTTACCCATCCTGGCCTATAGGTGACTCCAGACCCACAGCAATGGGGTTGACTCTGTAATGGCTTAGCAAGCCACTCATTTGGAGCAAACTGCTACAAAGTCTAAAAGGAGTGAAACCGGATGGACCATCCAACATTGACCTAGGCATCAGAAACAACAACAGTACACCCAGCCCTGTTGACCCTGCAAAGTCCTCCTTACTAACATCTGGGACTTGTGCCAAAATTGGGAGAGCTGTCTCACCGACTAGTCAAGCAATTGCTTGACATAGTCATACTCACAAAATCATACCTTACAGACAATGCCCCAGACTTCACCATCGCCTTCCCTGGGTATGTATTATCCAACTGACAAGATAGACCCACAAGAGGTGGCAGCACGGAGGTATACAGTCGGGTACTAGATGCCCTGCGAGTCCTCAACTTTGACTCTAGAGCCATCTGTAGTGCTGCTTTTGTCTGCGCTGGAGTGCTGCTTTGGACTGCATTAGAGCGCTTCAGTTGACATTTGGTGAGAGAGGGACTTTTAAAGGTTATTTTCTATCTAAAGTCTAATCTTTCTTTAATTTAGCAACTAACTAAAAGTTGCTCTTTGGATTGAGAGAATTGAGAGATGGTGAGTTTTAATACAGCTTTAAAACAGGGGTTATACAGGCTCTGCTTGCAGCTGCAGCTAGTTATTTAGTTAGAATGATATCTTCGTGAGTAGCATGTACAATGAGGTGGTCACACCGCAAGTAAAGAGTGCACAGGCAGAAAGGGAATGGGTGGCCGCGATACAGAGTAAAAGTACTGGGCAGGTAGTGCAGGAATCCCCTGAACCCATCTCCCTCTCAAAGGTAATAATCTCAGGATTACTCCCAGTGCCACGTGCTAGCGAAATCAGGAATAGGAGAATAGACTAGATGAATGTGTGGTTGGAGAGATGGTGTAGGAGGGAGGGATTTAGATTCCTGATGCACAAGGACCAATTCTGGGGAAGATGGGACCTGTACAAGTTGGACGGGTTGCACCCCAGTAGGACTGGGACCAATATCCCCGCAGGGGCATTTGCTAGTACTGTGTATCATAAAGCTATTAATGTATATAATATTTTGGAAAACATTTTTCTTTTAAAATGGAGGTTTAGCTTGCGGGTATGTCTTAGTTGGATTAAAGTCAGCTAGTCTGGGTGCTTTGATATGCATTAGTTTGAGATGTACACAGAGAGGTAGAGTGTATTTGCATTTTTTGAATAGAGCATTCAAGAAATGGGGTGAAAACTTGATGCCTTTCTAACAGCCACCAAGCAATATGTTTAAATTACTAATAAAATTGGTACAATGAATAGGGTTTCATTGTTAAAAGGTAAAGTTCAAAGAGACTGATGAGTCAATGAGAATTTGAATTCAATCAGTGGTGGTAGGTATAGCTTCAGTAGCTTTCCGGTGTGCAGGCAGAGGCAATGTAAGATCAAAAGGCAAAATCCAACTGGCTCCACAGTGAAAACAGCCTCATTTTGAATTTGTAAGGTGAAAATGCTTTGTCTGGTGTTTGGCTAAGTCTATGGGTTGCTGTTGCCTTAATGGAAATTAGTTTGGGAATTTATTAAATGTTATGATAGTAGTAATTTGTAGCTATGTGTATATATATATTTAACTTGTATAAATTAATAAAATGTTTCTATTAGATTAATGTAAAACCTCGTGAACTCTTGGTCTGATTCCTGAATTTAGAGTCGCATCTCAAACATACCACTTAAAATTATAGGTTATGATAGTTTTCTAAAGTTTCCCTCTGGGAATTTTAACTAACTCCACTTTACCAACTGCACCGGTCATAACAAGCGGGGGAGGGTTTAAACTAGGTTGGCGGGGGGAGGGGAACTTGAGCGGGGTGACACAAGAGAGGGAAGCAAAGATAGGAATGAAAGACAGAAAAGTAGAAAGCAAAAGTGGAAGGCAGAGGAAACAAGGGCTAGCAGCAAATAAGGCCATAATACAAAAAAAATGTAAAAATGTTAAAAAGACAAGTCTAAAGGCACTGTATCTGAATGCACAGAGCATTTGTAATAAGGTAGTCGAATTAACAACACAAATAGATGTAAACGGATACAATTATGTCACAAAATATTTTTCATAATATTATTGTGGGGTATTGTAAAATAGGCTTATGTTTGTATGTGTGTTTGTGGATGGTTCTGTCTGTGTGGCTGATTTCAATAAATTAGAGTCAGATACACTGCAAGGTTGAAGATATCAAAACAGTTAAGTGTTAAAAGGGTATTTGAAATGCTGATCAGTGAGCTCAGGTAGAAGTCTCAGTAGATAGGGGTGTGAATGAAATTTGTGTTGTAAGATAAGTGGGGAGGTGTTTGGTTTTCACAGAAACATAATAAAGTTTTACAACTCACAGGATACATAGGGCAAGGTTATTATGGTTATTTTTCCCAAAAGGAAAAGGCCATATTGACAACATGAAAGATTTTTATATTATGGGAAAAGTAAATTCTGAAGGAAAATGGGAACAATGGGATTTACAGGTTAAAGAGAGAGAAATATATTTCAAGAGGGATGGAAGGCTGTGAAGGGGTGGCCATGTAAGATTTAAAAGATACACTGTGTGAAACATACTTGGGGAAACAGCCTCTAGCCACTTTGAAGAAGCCTGCTGTTCCAGTAACCAAAGTTGTGTTAGAAGCCTTTGGAATTCCACTGTCAGGTGGGCTCCTGCAGCAACTTTGCTGGATTGTCTAACTAAATTTAACATCTATTTTGGACTGTTGCCTTAAAGGGGGTGTGTAATTGGAGTCAGGTTAATTAGGAATTTTGGGATTTGTTATAACATTAAGTAATGGTATAACTGTAATCGTATGTAAGTGTTTTATTCCTTTCTTTTGTTAATAAATGTTTTAATTTATTTTTTAAAATTTCTAAAGGTGTGAATGGACTCATTACTTCTGAATTCAGTGCATAAGTTTTCTCATAATAAATACAAATTGCAAAACGGTTATGACAGAGTGGCCAAGTTTCCCTTGTGGATTTGGTCAGCCTGGCAAATACCACCTGCCATATTAAAACAATTGCGATTACGGAGACATGGCTGGAGGGTGAACAAGTCTGGGAACTTAATATCCAAGGGTACTTGATATTTACAACGGAGTGGAAAAAAAGGAAAAGTAGGTGGTGTGGCATTGTTAGTTAAGGATGAAAATCAGTGCAAGTGGATAATGGGGATCCTGTAGATGTAGTATATCTGGACTTCATGAAGGCCTTTGATAAGGTGCCGCACAAAAGATTAATACACAAGATAAAATCACATGGAGTTAGGGGTAATATATTAGCTTGGATTGAAAATTCAATAACCAACAGAAAGCAGAAAGTCGGGATAAGTGGGTCTTTTTCTGGATGGCAAGCTGTAACTAGTGGGGTGCCACAGAGTTCGGCCTTTTGGCCCCAACTATTTACAATCTATATTCATGACTTGGATTCAGGGATAGAAGGTACTATAGCCAAATTTGCAGATGACATCAAAATAGGTGGGAAAGTAAGTTGCAATGAAGAAATAAGAAATTTACAAATGAATATGGACAGGTTAGGTGAATGGACCAAAATTTGGCAGATGGAGTTTAACGTGGATAAGTGTGAGGTTATCCATTTTGGTCGGAGGAATAAAAAGGCATCTTATTATTTAAATGGAGAGAAACTTCAGAATGCTTCAGTGCAGAGGGATCTGGGTGTCCTCGTGCATGAATCGCTGAAAGCTAGTATGCAGGTACAGCAGGAATAAGGAAGGCAAATGGAATTTTGGCATTTATTGCCAAAGGAATAGAGTATAAAAATAGGGAAGTGTTGTTGCAACTGTACAAGGCATTGGTGAGACTGCACCTGGAGTACAGTGCACAGTTTTGGTCCCCTTACTTGAGGAAGGATGTTGTAGCAGTGGAGGTGTTTCAGAGGAGATTCACTAGATTGATTCCAGAGATGCGGGGCTTGTGTTATGAGGAGAGATTGAATAGTTTAGGCCTATACTTGCTAGAGTTTAGAAGGATAAGAGGAGATCTAATTGAGGTATATAAGATGCTAAAGGAGATAGACAAAGTAGACATGGAGCGGATGTTCCCCCTTGTGGGGCATTCAAGAATGAGAGGCCATAGTTTTAGGCTAAGGAGTGGTAGATTTAAATCAGAGATGAGGAGGAATTACTTTTCTCAAAGAATCGTGAATCTGTGGAATTCACTACCTCAGAGTGCAGTGGATGCTGGGACGCTGAATAAATTTAAGAAGGAGATAGATAGATTTTTAATTAATAATGGGTTGAAAAGTTATGGGGAGAGGGCAGGAAATTAGAGTTGAAGCCGAAATGAGATCAGCCATGATCGTAATGAATGGCGGGGCAGGCTCGAGGGGCTGAATTGCCTACTCCTGCTCCTAGTTCTTATGTTCTTAATAGTGACAGAGGATATTGGCTCAGAATACCTCGATATCGAATCGGTCTGGGTGGAGCTAAGAAGCAACAAGGGGTGAAAAACATTAGTGGGAGTTGTCTCTCGGCCTCTAAACAGTAGTGATAAGGTAGGGGATGGCATTAAACAGGAAATTAGAGATGCATATAACAACTGTGCTACAGCAATCATGGGTGACTTTAACCTACATAAAGAGCGGGAAAACCAAATTAGCAATAACACTGTGGTGGATGAATTCCTGGACCGTGTACAAGATGGCTTTTTAGATCTGTGTATTGAGGAACTGACTAGGGAACAGGCTAACCTAGATTTGGTATTGTGCAATGAGAAAGGATTAATTAATAATCTTGTATTGCGAGGTCCTTTAGGGATTAGTAATCATAACATGATCGAATTCTTCATTAGGATGGAAGGTGAAGTAGTCCGATCTGAAACTAGGGTCCTAAATCTTAACAAGGGAAACTACGAAGGTATGAGTCGTGAGTTGGCTAAGAAAGATTGGGGAACATCATTAAAAGGTGGATTGCAATGGCTAATATTTAAGGAATGAATGTATGCATTGCAACAGTAATACGTTTATTTCTGGTGCAAAAACACAACAGGGAAAGCAGCCCAGCCATGGCTAACAAAATAAATTAAGGATAGTATTAGATCCAAGAGCAGTCATATAAAGTTGCTAGAAAATGTAGCAAGCCTGAGGATTGGAAGCAGTTTAGAATTCAGCAGAGGAGGACCAAGAGATTAATTAAGAGGGGAAAAAAAGGTATGAGAGTAAACTTGCAAGGACCATAAAAGCAGACTGAAAAAGCTTCCATAAGTATGTAAAAAGAAAAAGCTTAGTGAAGACAAATGTAAGTCCCTTACAGTCCAAAATTGGAGAATTTATAATAGAGAACAAGGAAATGGCAGAGCAATTAAACAACTACTTTAATTCGTATTCATGGAGGAAAACAAACAACTTCCCAGAAATACTGGGGAACCAAGGGTCTAGTGAGAAGGAGGAATTGAAGGAAATTAGTATTACTAAAACAATAGTGGTGGAGAAATTAATGGGAATGAAAGCCAATAAATCCCCATGGCCCAGTATCCACATCCCAGGTACTAAAGGAGGCAGCCGTGGAAATAGTGGATGTGTTGGTCGTCATCTTATAAAATTCTTAGATTCTGGAACAGTCCCAGCAGATTGAAGGGTGGAAAATGTAACTCCACTATTTAAAAATGAGGAAGGGAGAAAACAGTGAATTACAGACCAGTTAGCCTAACATCAGTAGAAGGGAAAATTATAGAATATTATAAAGGATGTGATAGCAGGACGCTTATCAACGGGATTAGACAAAGTCAACATAGATTTATTAAAGGGAAATCATGTTTGACAAACCTACTGGAATTTTTTGAGGATGTAGCTAGCAGAATAGATAAGGGAGAACTAGTGCTTGTGGTGTATTTGGATTATCAGAAAGCTTTTGATAAAGTCCCACTTAAGAAGTTAGTGTGCAAATGGGATTGGGGGTAATATATTGGCATGGATTGAGAATTGGTTAGCAGACAGGAAACAGAGAGTAGAAATAAACAGGTCTTTTCTGGAGTGGCAAGTAGTGACTGGTGGGGTACTGCAGGGATCAATGCTAGGGCCCCAGCTATTCACAATATATATCAGTGATTTGGATGAGGAAACCAAATATAATATTTCCAAGTTTGCTGACAACATGAAACTTGATGGGAATGTGAGAGATGAGGAGGGTGGTAAGAGGCTTCAAAGCAATTTAGACAGGTTGAGTGAATGGCAAATACATGGCAGATGCAGTACAGTGTGGATAAGTGTGAAGTTATCCACTTTGGTAGGAAAAACAGAATGGCAGAGTATTATTTAAATGGTGATAGATTGGGAAATGTTGATCTACAAAAGGACCTGGGTGTCCTTGTACACCAATCGCTAAAATCAAGCATGCAGGTGCAGCAAGCAGTTAAGAAGGCAAATGGTATGTTGGCCTTCATTGTGTGAAGACTTGAGTACAGCAACAAGGATGTCTTACTGCAGCTGTACAGGGCCTTGGTGAGACCACACCTGGAGTATTGTGTGCATATTTGGTCTCTTTACCTAAGAAAGGATATATACTTGCTTATGAGGGAGTGCAGTGAATGCTCACCAGACTGATCCCTGGGATGGCAGGATTGTCGTATGAGGAGAGGTTGGGCTGACTAGGTCTGTATTCACTGGAGTTCAGAAGAATGAGAGAGAATCTCATTGAAATGTATACAATTCTGACAGGGCTGGACAGACTGGATGCAGGAATGATGGTTCCTCTGGCTGGGGGTCAAGAACAAGGAGTCACAGTCTCAGGATACGGGGTAGACCATTTAAGACTGAGATGAGGAGAAACACTTCACTCAGAGGGTGGTGAACCTTTGGAATTCTCTACCACAGAAGGCTGTGGAGGCCAAGTCACTGAACATACTTAAGAAGGGACTAGATGGATTTCTGGACTCTAAAGGTGTCAAGGGGTATGGGGAGCGAGCCTGAGTGTGGCATTGAGATAGAGGATCAGCCATGATCATATTGAATGGCGGAACAGGCTCGAAGGGCCGAATGACCTATTCTTGCTCCTATTTTCTATATTTCTATTTCATGAAGTCTCAAGGCATCAGATCAAACATGGGCAAGGAAACATCCTTCAGGCTGCCACCAACCGTCCCCCCCGCTCACCTAATGAATCTGTATTCCTCCATCGTAAACACCACTTGGAGGAAGCACTGAGGGTGGCATGGGCACAACATATACCCTGGGTGGGGGACTTCAATGTTCATCACCAAGAGTGGCTCATTAGCACCGTGACTGACTGGGCTGGCTAAGTCCTAAAGGACATAACTGCTAGACTGGGTCTGTGGCAGATGTTGAGGGAACTAAAAAGAGGGAAAAATCTACCTGACTTCACCTTCACCAATCTATTTGTTGCAGATGCATCTATCCACAACAGTATTGGTAGGAGTGACCACTGCACAGTCCTTGTGGAGACGAAGACTCGTCTTCACATTGAGGATAGCCCCCATTATTTGGCACTACCACTGTGCTAAATGGTATAGATTGCGAATAGATCTAACAACTCAAAAGTGGCCATCCATGAGACACAAGTGGGCCATAAGCAGCAGCAGCATTGTATACACCCACAACCTGTAACCTCATGGTCTGGCGTATCTGAAGAGCAATTAGGGATGGGCAATAAATGATGGCCTAGACAGTGACACCCACATCCCATGAACAAGTGAAAACATAATCCCCCACTCTAACACTATCATGAAGCCAGGGGATCAATCCTGCTTCAATGAAGTGCACGGTTGGCAGCAGCATGCATACCTAAAAATGAGGTTTCAACCTGGTAAAGCTACAACACAGGACTACTTGCATGCCAACAGTGGAATCAGCAAACAATAAGCAGACCTAAGTGATCCCACAACCAACAGATCAGATTTAAAAACTAAAAATTGCGGATGCTGGAAATCCAAAACAAAAACAGAATTACCTGGAAAAACTCAGCAGGTCTGGCAGCATCGGCGGAGAAGAAAAGAGTTGACGTTTCGAGTCCTCGTGACCCTTCAACAGAACAGACTCAGATCAGATTTAAGCTCTGCAATCCAGACACATTCAGTCATGAATGGTGGTGGACAATTAAACAACTACCTGGAGGAGGAAGCTCCACAAATATCCCGATCCTCAATGATAGGGGAGCCCAGCATATCAGTGTCAAAGACAGGGCTGAAGCATTTACAGACTTCTTCAGCTAGAAGTGCCTGGTGGATGATTCATCTCGGCCTCCTCCTGAGGTCCCCAGCATCACAGATGCCGGCCTTCAGTCAATTTGAACAATTCCTCTTAACATCAAGAACTGGCTGAGGCACTGGATACTGCAAAGGCTATGGGGTCTGACAAGGTTCTGGCAATAGTATTGAAGACTTGTGCTCCAGAACTAGCAGCACCCCTAGCCAAGCTGTTTCGGTACAGCTACAACACTGGCATTTACCCAACAATGTGGAAAATTGCCCAGGCATGCCCTATCCACAAAAAAGCAGGACAAATCAAACCCAACCAATTACTGCCCATCAGTCTACTGCTGATCATCAGCAAAGTGATGGGAAGTGTTGTCAACAGTGCTATCATGCAGTACTAACTCAGTAATAACCTGCTCACTGACACTCAGATTGGGTCCCGCTAGGTCCACTCAACTCCTGACCTAATTACAGCCTTGGTCCAAACATGGACAAAAGAACCAAACTCAAGAGCTGAGGTGAGAGGGACTTGACATCAATGCAGCATTAGATAGTGTGATATCAAGGAGCCCAAGATAAACTGAACTCAATGGGAATCAGGGGGAAGCTCTCCACTGATTGGAGTCATACCTAACACAAAGAAAGATGGTTGTGTTTGTTCATGGTCAATCATCTCAGACCTGGAACATTGCTGCAGGGGTTCCTCATGGCAGTATTTGAGGCCCAACCATCTTCAGCCGTTTCACCAATGACCTTCCCTCCATCATAAAGTCAGAAGTGGGGATGTCTGGGGATGATTGCACAATGTTCAGCACCATTTGTGACTCCTCAGATACTGAAGTAGTCTGTGTCCATATGCAGCAAGACCTGGACAATATATTGGGCTGATAAGTGGCAAGTCACACTCACACCATATAAGTGCCAGGCAATTGCCATCTCCAACAAGAGAGAATTTAATTCTTGACACTTAATGGCATTACCATCATTTGTATCCTCCACTATCAACATCCTTGTTGTTACCATTGACCAGAAATGGAACTGGACCAGCCATATAAATACTATGGCTACAAAAGTATGTCAGAGGCTGGGAATTCTGTGGAGAGTAACCCACCTACTGATTCCCCTAAGCCTGTCTACCATCTATAAGTCACAAGCGAGAAGTGTGATGGATGAATGCCTGGATGAATGCAGCTTCAACAACGCTCAAGGAGCTTGATACCATCCAGGACAAGACAGACTACTTGAATGGCACCCTATCCACCACCTTCAACATTCACTCCCTCCACCATTGACGCACAGTAACAGCAGTGTGTACCATCTACAAGACACACTGCAGCAACTCACCAAGTGTGCGATAACACCTTCCAAATCCACAACCTGAACTACCTAGAAGGACAAAGGTAGCAGATGCATGGGAACAACACCACCTGCAAGTTCACCTCCAAGCTATTCACCATCCTGATTTGGAAATATATCGTTGTTCCTTCACTGTCACTGGGCAAAATCCTGGAACTCCCTTCCTAACAGCACTGTGGGTGTTCCTACAGTACATGGACCACAACAGCTCAAGAAGGCAGCTCACCACCACCTTCTCAAGGGCAATTAGGGATGGACAATAAATGCTGGTCTAGCCAGCGATGCCCACATCCCATGAACGAATAAAGAAAAATTGGTGTTTTGTACTGTACAACGGTGACTGCACTTCAAGTTCATTGTTGGCTGTAAAGCACATTTACCTCATCCTGTGGTCATGCGGAATGTTACAAAAATGCAAAGTTTTCTTTCTAAAAGGGAAATTTAACACTTAGGTACTTTTAGAACATGCACATAATCAACAACAACTTACATATACATTGTGCTTTAAAGATACAAGACATCCCATGGCTTTTTATAGAGAAATATTGAAAGGAATGGAGGTGAGTGGTACAGGCCAGGTGAGAAAGAACGTTAGACCTCCTTGCAGGAATACAGTTATATTTGTTTATCATCAGTAAGCTGCTCACATAGTTATTATTTGTGACTGTCTCCTCTCTTTCCACCACCGGAGCACCATTGCTGCAGCACCTTGCTGAGGTTTCTTCAACCGTGCCTTCCAAACCAGCAACCCCTACCCCTAGAAAAGCAGCAAGCACATGGCAACACCATCCCTGCAGGTTCCCCTCCAAGCCACAAACCATTCTGATTGGGTGCTATGGTGCTCTTCCTTCACTGGTGCTGGATAGAAATCCTGAAGCATCCTCCCGGACAGCACTGTGAATGTATTGCGCCAGCTGAGAAGGTGGCCCTCATAACCACCTTATCAAGGGCTTTTGGGGATGGGCAATAAATGTCATCAATGTCCATGTTCCACAAATTAGTAACAAAAGTAGCCATGACAGTGGCGATTTGGTCATAGGGCCAGTAGAGGCAGGGTGGCAACCAAGGCCAACCTAAAATAAAAACAGAGAGTGCTGGAAATGCTCAGCAGGTCAGGCAGTATCTGTGAAGAGTGAAACAGAGTTCATGTTACAGATCGATGACCATTCACTAGAACTGGGGAAAGTTAAAAATATATGTTTTGAGCAAGCGAAAGGAGGAGGATGGGAAGAAGAGCAAGCGAGAAGGTCTGTGACAGGGTGATAGGGTGGAAGGCAGAGGAGATCAAATAACAAAGGGTTCATGGTGCAAGGCCAAATCGAGTGGTAATTGAACAAGTAAAGAGACAAAGGACGTGTGTAGAGGAGGTGTGAATGGCAGGGTCTTGAATAAATTCCATCTGAAGACAAAGAAAAGGAAACAAAGAGAGAAACAAGAGAGAGTAAAGAAACAAACCAGCAAGGAAAAATGAAACAAAATTGACTCAGGGATTACGATCTCAAATTGTTGAACTCAGCATCGATTCCAGTTGAAAGCTGTAAAGTGCCCAGTTGAAATGCCAGGTGCTGTTCCTTGTGCTTACATTGAACTTTGTTGCAGCAGGTTAAGGATAGAAGGATCAGAGCGGAAGACAGGTGAAGGATCAAAAAGGTGGGCGACCGGAAGCCCAGGATCACCCTTGCAGAGTGAGTAGAAGTGTTCCACAAAGTGATCACCCAGACTGCATTTGGTCTGCCCATCGTGGAGGAGACCACATTATGAGCATCAAACCTGTATATACTTCTGTGGTTTTTTAATGCTATAAAGGCACCAATTGCTCATCAGGCATTGTGCAAACATGTTGTGCGTTCATTTATTAATTATAGACACATGTGAACAGATACACATGGGCAGAAAGCTTGAGGACGCCAGAGCTGCAGAGTTGTGTCTACGTGTTCTGTTCCAGGCTGAAGTGAAACTGAGGCTGGATCACATGAAGCACTTCTCTTAAAGTGATGGCATGCTGCTATCCCTTAAAGGTATATGACAACATATATTATCATAGATATTCCCTTTTGTAAACTTGTCTCCTTACTCCCTTTGACCTTGCACAGTGACATTTTTTGTAATTATCCCTCCTGCCCTCCAACTATCACAGATCTTCCCTTTTGTTCATCCCCCACCAAATCCCACCTCACTTACTCTAAACGTATTATATCTCTAACTTTTCCCAGTTCTGATGAAAGGTCATCGACCTGAAATGTTAACTCTCTCCACAGATATTGCCAGTCCTGCCATGGTGCTCACTGGGCACAAAAGGCACCATTTCCAGCATTCCTTGGTTTCATTTCAGATTTCCGTTATCTACAGTATTTTGCTTTTATACAAGGTGAATCTAGTCCTGGTTTGACATCTGCATTTATAATGTTATTCTAGCCGTGGAGATGGAGCATGTGGTGTCCACCACTAGACTGGAGGCCTTCTGCGCCTGGTGGGCACCATGGGTGCTGGGGTGCATCACCCTCCCCCCCCCCAACCACCACAACCACGCACCCACACTCCCCCACCCCCGCCACAACATAATGAGATAATGACCTTTTGATTTAGTTTTCTAAGTTTCCTTCCACGTTTTTGTTTTTGTTACAGTGCCCCACCAAGGGCTGTCACCACCCCTCACAATTTACTGATTTTTAGTTTAATTTATTGATTTTGTTTTGCTTAGAAGAGCCTATAATGTTATTCGATCCATACCAGTTGGTGAAGTTAAAAACAAAAACACAGCCGCTTTCTTTGCTGCAGAGAGTTTATTGATTTCGTTCACAGCCAGCACTACTCCAACACCCCAGTGTTCCAGCTATCCCCTTTACACTACTTTGATGAAACCAAATGAACTAAATTAACAAATCAAGGGAAAAATTAAAAGGCAGCCCCTTAAAGGAAACTGCATAAAGAAAGACTAAATCTTAAAGGAAACTTACAAAGGACTCAAGTTAAAACGTGATTAAGGGGGTCGATAAAGCACCCCAGCCCCCACTGTGCCCACTAGGCACAGAAGGCCTCCACCGTGCTGGCAGACACCACGTGCTCCTGCTCTGAAGGCACTCAATCTCCAACACAGCCGTGTAAGAAGGGCAGACAGCAGGCCAGACGATCCACTCAATTGCCCGTTGCCTGGACCTGTTGATGGCCAACTTGGCCAGGCCCAGGTGCAGATACACGAGGAGGTCCTCCTCCCACCCACCCCCACCCCCTCCGCCCCTCTGCACCAGGTGCCCAAAGATCAGGAGCATGGGGCTGAAGTGCAACCAAAAATGAAGTAACATTTTAAAAAAACAACTAAAAAGGGAGATTGGCCTATGATACCCTATGTACACGAGGTCCACAGACTCCACAAGATCGCAAAAGAGGCAGGTTCCTTGGGAGTCCGTGAACTGACACAACCTACAGTTGTAGGGGATTGCTGCGTGCAACACCCTTCATCCCATGTCCCTGGTGGTAAGGGGAAGGACTCCTGAGTAGAGACCCCTCTAGTGGGGTTCTCCGCCACCGGATAGCAACAGGGCATGTCAAGGCATGACTGGACAGCAGATGAAAACAAGGAGGTGAAGGGTGTGCAGCAGCCGCCGATACAGGAAACCCCTCCACACTGAGCTAAAAGGCACAGTGCACATTTCCATGAGGTGGCTTGTGTTGTGGGTCTCCAGCTCCCGAGGGAGGGTTCGGGGTTTGGGGCCAATGTGGAATTCCCTCCGAACAGAGGTTCGCTCAGATGGGAGTCCACTGCACACCTGAGCCTCCTAAAGACCCAGTATGGTATTGGGGCCGAGCACGACTGTTCTAAGGTCATGGATGGCATTGGCCGCGAGCTGGACATTCACCAACACATGATGCACCAGTTGATGTGGAATCATCCAATCCACTCCTCCACCACCCAGCACCTCCCTAATCCTGGACACGCCGAATACCACACCCTCCCCTCTGCCAGCCACCTAAAGTGGTGGTGGTGAGGATTCCTGAGGTTCTCTGATGATAGCCACAACTCCTGACGGCAGAGAGCTGCGTCGCCTGGCGACCACGTTCCAGATTTTGATCAGGTCCTGTTAAAAGACAGGTAATGCCTGCAAGGAGCCATGAAGGCCCTTCACGTCTATAAACAGGAGCAGCACACCCTAATTCAGGCCGTGCACCTGGCAGAAGAAATACATCGCCAGGGCACACCATCTTGGAGGAGGCTTGACATAAAGGTATCGCTGCAGGACCTGAAGCTGGAAGATTGCCACCTGGATGCGTAGGTACACCAGCGCTTGACCAACCCCCCTAAGCGGGAGACTCAGAACCTCAGCAACGACCCAGTGCAGCCTTTTGTCCCAGGAGAAATCGATCAGCATTCTCTGGATTTTTGTGACAAAATCCTGGGGAGGGGTCAAAGTGACCAGCCGATACCACAACATGGCAGCAATCAGCTGGTTTGTGACCAGCACTCGACCCCAGTAAGACAGCATTTGAAACAGTCCTGCCCAGCGGTGTAGGCGAGTGGTGACTTTGGCCTCCAGCTCCTACCAGTTTGCTAGTCAGGATTCCTCAGCAGGGCAGAGGTGGACCCCCAGGTAGAGGAGGCTGGTCCTGCTCCAGGTGAAAGGTCTGAGCTCCCTGGGTAGGGGATTCGTCTACCACTGACCGACCAGAAGTTCAGAACACTTGTCCCAGTTGGATCCTGGCAGAGGGCGGGGAGAGTAGACCTCCCGTCACTCACGCATCCTCCACAGGTCAGCCGGGTTGATGAACATGAGGAGCACATCATTGATGTAAGCCCACGCAGAACCAATCCCAACAACCTCCTCTGCAGGAGACGCAGGAAAGGCTCCATGCAGATAGAATACAATTGGCCAGACAGGGGGCAGCCCTGACATACTCCCATCCCAAAGGGAAGAGGTGCTGTCAGGGACCCGCTAACCTTAACTAGACAATCTGCAGCAGCGTACAGAAGTCGGATCCGGGTGATGAAATGCATCCTGAACCCAAATGAGTTCACAGAGACCTGAATAAATATTCTTGATCCACCCTACTGAACGCCTTTCCTTGGCCAAGAGGCAGGAAGGCACTCGACAGACCAGTCCTCTGGGAAAAGTAAAAACACTGGAGTCAGAATGGAGATGTCGTCAGATGTCCACCAAGTCGAAGGACCCAACCAGATCCCTTAACTTGCTCACAGCTAGCGTGTGGTGCAATGCTAGCATGCAATGCTGGGCATCAAGACAGTCTCTGGTCCTGAGGGTACATTTAAAATCACCCCCAAGGACAATGCACACGTCCGCGGCGATGCAGCCAAGGTGAGTGGACACTTCCTCAAATAACCTCACTTGCTGCTGCGCACCCAGGGAAGCGTACACATTCACAAAGTGAAGCGTTGCACCCCCTAGGCAGACAATAAGGTGCAGCAACCAGCCTGGCACAAGCTCCCTGACCCCCAAGATCTCCTGCTGAAACAGTGGGCCCAACAAGATAGCCAGCCCACCAGAATTCAAAGCTAGGTGACTCATGTAGAGCCCCCTCTTGCCACTCCAGGGGCCACGTAGCTTTGTCTCCCGGAACGGTATGTGTTTCCTGCAGGAAGCACACCGCATACTTCCCATCCCCGAGGACCGAGGAGTTCTGGAACTCGCACTGTGCTCCTCTGCTGCCATTGATGTTGAGGAAAGCTACAGTTATCTTCATTGCCAACGGTATATGTAACCATCACCAACACCAGTTGAAGTGCAGAAGGAGAATATTGAGCCTTCCTCATCTGCAGGAGCTCAGCGAGAAATGTGTAGAACTGGCACTTGGTGTCTCAGTCCAGCCCAGGGACCTTTAGGGTGGACTAGAACAGCAGTGGAAATGAATGCCACAGGTCCAAGGCTGACTGGACGTTGTCTCGATGACTGCAATTACTTGCCAAAAAATCCTGGATGTCCCCCACAGGGATGAGGGGGGAGTCAACAGCAGGCACTGGAATCCCCATCAAGTCACCTGGCCCCAATGACCCAAGGTCATCACTGGTGCTCACTATCGACATCCCATCCTTCTCCAGGTCATTCCCTCCAGCTTCCGTCCCCTCCCCTACATTCAGTGTGGGGGCTGGTTCGGAGCTGCCAGCTGGCTCTACCTCTGCCTCAATCCTACCACTGGGATCATGGGCAAGGGGCCTTCTCTGGTCTCCTCTAGGGGTCCTGGGCTGTAGGGCAGTGCTGGCGCAGAACCCCACTCCTCCTATACCATTGGGTCGCCTGGCGAGTCCGGAAAAAGCTCCGGACGTATGATGGAAGCATCCGGTGCCAAAGGTTGTGAAGGAACGGGGAGGACTTCCTTGCCACTACTACCCAATGACCCAGTGTTAATAGCTCTACCGCAGCCTCCTGGCGGGTCAGCAGGCCCCTCGGGGTTACAGGGTGGTACTGGGTAGGGTGCTATCAGAGGGGCTGCACCCTCACCACCAAGTGAGGAGCCTGCCTCAGGGGACCTTGTCGGCTTGGCAATGCTGCCTGTGTCATTTTGAGGGCAGTGCAAGGGATCGCATGACGTAGAGGGCAAGGGCACCACTGCCTCTTCACCGGGGGAGGGGGTGACATGCTTAACCTTACACGCAAAGAGGTCCTCCCTTCCATGGGGTGGCGAGAGGTTCTCCCCCTCCGTGGGGTGGCGAGAGGTTTTCCCGCTCTGTGGGGTGGCGAGACGTCTTCCCCCTCCGTGGGGTGGCGAGACATCTTCCCCCTCTGTGGGGTGACGAGAGGTCTTCCCCCTTCGTGGGGTGGTGAGACGTCCTCCCCCTTCGTGGGATGGTGAGACGTCCTCCCCCTCCATGGGGTGGCGAGAGGTCCTCCCCCTCCGTGGGGTGGCGAGAGGTCCTCCCCCTCCGTGGGGTGGGGTCTCTTCTGGGCAACGTTTGGGCCGGGGATACCTCCATGTCGGAGGCCCCCCCCTCTCCTCACTCACCTCCCCCTGATGCCCCAACCTCTGGACGTTCCGACCCTATGCAAAAGTACAGCTGGCTTGGGGACGCAGGCACTGCTGCCGTCGGACCCGGGATCATATGCAGGGACACTGATGGGCCCTGCACTCGGCGCCGAGGCACCAACGGGTCTGTGATTGCTCACAACACCGGCGCTGGGCCCGGAATTGTTGTTACTGCCCAAACCGGTGATGGGAGGGGTCTCGGGTTGGGCCGGGGTTTAGGGCTGGCGGGGGGGCCTCGTCAGATTTCCTGGACTTCTGCCACGCCTTCTTCTTGTGGGGATGCTCCAGCGGCCGCGGTGGCTCCGGCGCCACTCCCCCTTACGGAGGAGGAGGTGGAGCGGTGTTGTGGGGAGGTGCAGCAGTGCCAGCCGCAGCCACCTGGGTGTTGCTGGCGGCCTTGGAGGCGGGCAGTTCTTTTGTACATACCTCACCTCCTTGCAGACATGGTACTGCACGCTGATTGCTGACCAGGAGATGCAGTGGGCAGCCCCCTCATAAATGGCATTGAAACGCCCCTCTGTATACTCCTTCTGGGCCAGGCGAACCAAGACCTGGCCTCGGAAGGCATACACATAGCGGAGGCTTGGCTCCCTGAAGCTGAGTGGGATCGGCCTAACCCAGACCTGACCTCCCCATGTTGACAAAGGTAGATGAGAAGGAGCTCACCGGGGATGAAGGACTTTGGATAAAAGAACCCTCTCTGTGGCGGCCTCTAAGGAGTCCACCACTAATTATGTCCCACCCACGGTGAGCCCCTTGGCCAGGGCCAGGTGCACCGCCCATCAGACCTCAGGAAGAACACTACCTTCCCATGAGGCTGCGACTGTGGCTGAGGGGCCGACAACCGCAGCCATAGCTTTGACACTCGGTTCTATGGTCATTTCGGGGTGAGTGTAGCTTTTCGCCCTGAGTTGTTTGGTCAAGAGTTTGAAAGGGGGCAGGGCCGCAGGAGCAGCAGCAGGAGCTGGAGTGCCAGCTGCTCCCGCGTAGGTCCTACTAGGCTCCGCCGCTGGTGTTGATGGGAGTGTCATTGCCATCTTGTGTTTTAACTACACCCACCCCAAACTTGGTGTTACTAAGAAAAAGGTTAACTTGGGGTTGAGGTAAATAGGTGGAATGATAGGTCTCCTCCAGTCTGTATAGTTGTTTTTTATGAGATGGAGCAGGAGAGAAAGAGAGAGAGAGAGATAGAGGTAGAGGCCAGAGGGAAAGCAAAGCTGTAGGTGGGTGCCACAGGTGTTTGATGGAGGGGAATGTCTTGATGGTCTCAGTCTTCTGGCAGGGGTCCCTTTAAATTACTCAATAAGTCTGGGCAGCACCAGCCGACTGAGGTTCAAAGCTAACAAGGGATTAGGGCACTGACTTCAGTAGGTTTCTGCTGTCTCAGCCCTTGCCTCTCTGGATCTTGTGACTCCTTCCCTCTGCAATCAGTCTTTTAAAGATCTGGCAAAAGTTCTTTCAGGCACCCACCTCAGGGTGTAATAAAGTATAAAGTCCTCTTTCTTCCTCTGTAAGGGTGTTGTGGCTTTTGCTCTCTCTTCCCCCCTTTCCAGTCCCTCTCCCCCTTTCCTCTCCACTCCCCTAGGTTTCGGGGCCTTGCCCTGCAGCAGTCAGGAAGCAGCCAAGGTTTCAAGCAGGCCTCCACAGCACAGCAGTCAGCAGGACAAGTTTGGAAGAGGCTTGTGCCAGTTGCAGGCTTTTAGATACAGCAGTCAATTGGCAGCAGCTAGCAGTCAGGCAGTTACGCAGTTAAGCAGGCAGGAACAAGCTTCCCCTCAGAATGTAATGAAATACAAAGTTCTTTTATCTTCTTTGCAAAGATGTTGTGGTCTTTACCTTCCAGTCTCCCTGTTTCAGTCTCTCATCTCCTCTCCTCTCCCCTCTCCTTGGCCTCAGGCCTGGAAGCGCACCCCCCACCCCCCCAACCCCTGCAGCAGTCAGGAGCAGGGAATGTTCCAGCAGACCTCCACAGCACAGCAGTCAATGGGACAAGGTTTGGAAGAGGTTTAAAGAAGCAGCAGACTTTTTTTTGAGGAACAGCAGTCAGTCAGCAACAACTAGTAGTTAGGCAATTAAGCAGGCAAGAACAAGCTTCCCCTTAGGACGTAATGATATATAAGGTCCTCCTGCTTTCTTTGTAAGGATGCTGTGGCCTTTACCTTCGAGTCTCCCTGTTCCAGACACTCACTTCCTCTCCTCTCCCCTAGGCCTCCGGCCTGGAGGCCCTGCCCTGCAGCAGAGACCATAAGGCCAAAAAAAGTAGGAGCAGAAGTAGGCCATTTGGCCTATCAAGTCTGCTCTGCCATTCAATGAGATCATGGCTGGTCTGATAATCCTCAAATCTACTTTCCTGCCTTTTCCCCATTGCCCTTGATTCCCTTACTGATTAAAAATCTATCTCAGCCTTGATAAAACATAATGACCCAGCCTCGACAGCCCTCTGTGGTAAAGAATTCCACAGATTGACTACCCTCTGGGAGAAAAAATTCCTCCTCATCTCTGTCTTAAATGGGTAACCCCTCATTCCAAGATTATGCCCTCTGGTCCTAGACTCTCCCACAAAGGGAAGCAACCTGTCAGCACCTACCATGTCAAGACCCCTAAAATCTTATATGTTTCAATAAGGTCGCTTCTCATTCTTCTAACTCCAATGAGTACAGGCCGAACATACTCAACATCTCCTCATAAGAAAATCCCTTCATTCCTGTGATCAACCTCCTAGTGAACCTCCTCTGGACTGCCTCCAATGCCAGTATATCTTTCCTTAGATAAGGGGACCAAAACTGTTCACAGTATTCTAGGTGTGGTCTAACTGGTACCTTGTATAGTTTTAGCAAGACTTCCCTAATTTTATACTCCATTCCCTTTGAAATAAAGGCCAATATTCCATTTGCCTTCCCTATTGCCTGCTGAACTTGTATGGTAGCTTTTTGGGATTCATGCATGAGGACCCCTAAATCCTTCTGTGCCGCAGCTTTCTGCAGTCTTTCTCCATTTAAATACTATTCAGCTCCTCTATTCTTCCTGCCAAAGTGCATAACCTCACATTTTCCCACATTATATTCCATCTGCCAAGTTTTTGCCCACTCACTTAACCTGTCTAAATCCCTCTGTAGACTCTTTGTGTCATCCTCATCACTTGCCTTCCCACCTCCTTTGGCTGATTTGCGAACTTGGCGATAGTACATTCACTTCCCTCATCCAAGTCATTGATCTATAATGTAAATAATTGTGGCCCCAGCACTGATACCTATGGCACTCCACTAGTTACAGGTTGCCATCCTGAAAATGTCCCCATTATTCCAACTCTCTGTCTTCTATTAGTTAGCCAATCCTCTATCAGGAAGCAGCAAAGGTTTCAGCAGGCCTCCACGGCACAACCGTTAGCAGGACAAGGTTTGGAAGAAGTTTTGAAGTAGTAGTAGGTTTTTAGGAACAGCAGTTAGGCAGTCAAGCACAAGCTTCCCTGTGGTAAAGTGGAATACCATGTACCTTTAAGAGAATGCAAGTGGACTAACCATGTGACAAGAATGACCAATCACTGTACAGCGCAGGCGACTGTTTAACTGTAAGTCTGGAGCTGGAGGTGCTTGTGTGAGCATGCAAGGATTTAGTGCTCTGCCCTCTGTTGTAATAAACAATCACAGTTTATTCTTATGTCGGTCAAGTGCATATGAAGGCATGCAATTCAAATTTACTTGACTAGTGAACTCATAGGCTCAAGACATAAAACTGGTGACGAGGCTGAACATAGCAAAATAGTAAGACCCCTAAGTGAGAATCGACAGGACGGGTGAAAAAAACATTAGAAAGAGAATCTGCACTTTAGTTGTCAAATGGGCAGCAATCAGAGCAGAAAGCAGTGCTGCAGTTTTAAATTTGAAAAAAAAAGAAAAAAAAAACCCTGCAGGATCGCGATCACGGGGATCCCGCCAAAACTCGATAAGAGCATGAAACCCAGCATAGAAAAGCCGACAGCCCAGAGACGGAGTTGAAAAAAAACGAGAACTGCTCTTAAAGCAGCAATCCATTTAAAGAGGTACATTTAAGAAAAAATGGCTATGGACACAAAACTATAAGAGATCCCAGAGTGGGGGCAACTCTGCGGAAGGTAAAACATGAATCGATCAACAGCAGTCAAGAAAGCCGCGGTAAGCCAAACACCTGAATTCATCATTAACTGGGAAGCCCATTGGAAGCGCAGTCCCCTTGCAGTCATTCATGATGCTGCAGCTCTTTTTTTACCACTAACGACATCGCGGGGGAGGGCTTATCTATTATGTTCGGCATCCGGAAGTTTCATCAATATCTCCACGGTAACCATTTCCATAACCATTACCAGCCATAAGCCCTTACTGGGATTATTTGGGGAAGAAAAGTGATACTACCTATTGTGTTGTCTCGCACCCAGAGACGGGCACTAATATTAGCCGCCTACGGATACACTTTTTTCACAGTTTGGGTAGTCAAATCGTACATGCCAATGCACTAAGCCACCTTCCCTTGCCAGCTAATAATGGGGAGGCTCCAGTTCCCGAGGAACTGGTCTTAGTGCTAAATAAGCATTTGAGCACCTCTTCTAGATTTGCAAGGTGTTCATCATCAGTCAGTCCCATGAACAATATGTCATCCAAGTAAATTTTCCAGATTTCTCCCCTGTTCAGATCGGACAAATCCGTGAGTGGACAAGCCAGGACCTACTATTGCCTAACATCCGGGAGCAAACATTCACTCACCCCACCACTGATACACGGTAGCAGCAGTGTGTACCATCTACAAGATGCACTGCAGGAATTCACCAAGGCTCCTTTGACTGCACCTACCAAACCCACCGCCACTACCATCCAGAAATCCAGAAGGACAAGGGTAGCAGATACATGGGAACACCAGCACCTGGAGGTTCCCCTCCAAGTAATTCACTATCCTGACTTGGAAATATATCGCTGTTCCTTCACTGTCGCTGGGTCAAAATCCTGGAACTCCCTTCCTAAATGCACTGTGGGTGTGTCTACACCACATGGACTGCAGCGGTTCCAGAAGGCAGCTCACCACCACCTTCTCAAGGGCAACGAGGGATGGTCAATAAATGCTGGCCTAGCCAGCAAAGCCCACATCCCATTAATGAATGAATTAAAAAGTAGCAGGTCTTGAATAGTTGGTCAGGTGGGTCCAAATCCAAGGAGCTGAAGCCCTATTCTGATCACAAATATGAACTCTCCTGCCAGGACAACATATTACTATGGGGAGCAAAGTTATTGTGCCTCCAAGGGGACAAAGGCAGTTATTAGTTGAGCTACATAGCGCTCACCCGAGCATTAGCAGAATGAAGATGCTCATATGCAGCTATTTGTGGTGGCCAGGCACAGACTTGGATATCGAAACCCTGGTCAAAAGCTCTCCTCAATGCCAGCAGGTGCAAAAGCCACGCCCCCCCTTAGCTCCATTGCACCCATGGGAATGGCTGGGGTGGCCATGGGTGCACCTCCACATCGACTACATGGGACCCTTCTTGGGCACAATGTTCCTTTTACTGATTGCCTCCCAATCCAAATGAATGGACATACATGGAGTCCGGTCACCCACGTCGGCTGCCATCATAGACCGTGTGCAGCAGAGTTTTGCAGTGCATAAGTTGCCAGAGTTCCTCATGTCTGACAATCGGGCTGCTTTTACCACTGGGGAGTTCCACAAGTTCACAACCCTTAACAGCATTACCCATTTCAAAACCTCACCCTACCACCAAGCATCGAATGGCATAGCTGGGCAGGCAGTCCGAACCTTTAAATCCAGGATGAGAAAGATGGAAAGAAGTTCCACTGGCACGAGATTGTCCCGGTTCTTCTTCGCATACCGGACCATGCCACACACAATGACGGGCATTGCCTCCGCAGAACTACTAATGAAGAGATGTCTCCACACCTACCTGACCCTTACCCAGCAGAATTCAGAGGGGAGGGTGGAGAAAAGCCAAAAGGCGCAGAAGGCCAGACATGATGGTTATGGTCACAAAAGAACATTCATAGTGGGAGATGCAGTCCCTGTGATGAACCTCGGAGATGGGCCCAATCGGCTGTTAAGTGAAGTGAGTGGAGTAACTGGACCCCTCTCCTATAACGTATCGGCAAACGGCCAAATAATTAGACAACACACAAACACACCATTTGGCCCAATTTCTTCATGTTGGTGCAAAGCTCCTCAAGAACTTCCTCCGACTGCTCTTTGCCTCACCCTATGAGTATAATAATCTATTCCTTCCCCCTTACATGCTTAGCTGGCATTTATACAGTGCAGCTTAACTCCTCCAGGTGGTAGCAAATTTTACATTCTAACCCCCTCTGGGTAAAGAAGTTTTTCCTGAATTGCTTATATTTATGGTCCCTAGCTTTATTCTCAGCCATAGCTTCTCTGCACCTGCCCTGTCCAACCTTTTCATAAACTTAAAACCCTTTCCTTTCCCAGACCTTGGGGTGTGAATGTGAATTGCAGCATCCCTGTGGCTGTCCCAGCTGAAATTAGATATTTCAGGAGAGATACGGGATCAAAACTGGAGCTCCCACAAATGCATGGCTCAAAAATTGATCTACCAGTCAAGTATTTTCTTCTCTGTAACCCTATTATTTGAGCATATTGTTCCACGGAAATATATGGAGAATATGGGAATTTGTATAGAGTTGCCTAACCCTTGGTTGAAAAGTTTTTCAAGTGGAAAGCAGCCAGTGGATTGGCAATTCACTGTACTGAGCATTGAATAAAGGAATAAAGGGGATTGTTTGGGGCTGGATTATATTGGGATCAGAACATCTTCATAAAAATGATTAATTTGCACGATCAGTAGCTAAGTCTGTTTAATCATTCATTCTTGAACTGACTCAGGATTAATTTTAATCAAAATGTAATAAAATTCTATGTGGTATTCAAATATATGTTTCAGAAAAATATTAGTGTGGAAAGAAATTAATATTTTAATGCGTAACTTTTCAAAGGTGGAATCACTTAACAAGAGCTGAAAGCACTAATCAGCAGAAAAAGCAACAAAATTTTCATAAATTGAATTAATTTTACCCATTCACATAATATATCATGTGACTTACTTACTAACCTATCAACATCAATGTGTTATCATTAGGAATGTGTAACTTGACCCTGTCATTATAAAGAGTCATACTCCTAGGTTTGGAGAATGCAGAACGTGAATATTCTGGAGTTCAGAGCACACAGCACTCACACTTCCAAGTGCAAAGAACACATAGAGCTAACAATCCCAAGTTCAGAGATCACACAGCGCACACACCCACATGTGCAGAGGACACACGGTGCTAACAATCCTGAGTTCAGAGATCACATAGCGCTCAAACTCCAAAATGTAGAGAACACACAGCACTCACACTCCTGAGTTCAGAGGTCACACAGTGCTCACACTCCTGAGTTCAGTGAACAGACAGTGCTCACAATTCTGAGTGCAGAGAACACACAGCACTCAGAATCCCAAGTGCAGAGAACACACAGCACTCAGACTCCCGAGTTCAGAGAATACACAGCGCTCAGACTCCCGAGTTCAGGGAACACACAATGCTCACACTCCAGAGTTCAGAGAACACACAGCACTCACACATCCGAGTTCAGAGAACACACAGCACTAACACACCCGAGTTCAGAGAACATGCAGCGCTCACACTCCTGAGTTCAGAGAACAGACAATGCTCACACTCCAGGGTTCAGAGAATACACAGCGCTCACGCTCCAGAGTTCAGAGAATACACAGCGCTCACACTCCAGAGTTCAGAGAACACGCAGCGCTCACACTCCCGAGTTCAGAGAACATGCAGCGCACACACATCCGAGTTCAGAGAACACACAGCACTCACACATCCGAGTTCAGAGAACATGCAGCGCTCACACTCCTGAGTTCAGAGAACAGACAATGCTCACACTCCAGGGTTCAGAGAATACACAGCACTCACGCTCCAGAGTTCAGAGAATACACAGCGCCCACACTCCAGAGTTCAGAGAACACGCAGCACTCACACTCCCGAGTTCAGAGAACATGCAGCGCACACACGCCCGAGTTCAGAGAACACACAGCATTCACACACCCAAGTTCAGAGAACACACAACACTCACACTCCAGAGTTCTGAGAAGACACTGCGCTCACACTCCAGAGTTCAGAGAATACACAACGCTCACACTCCAGAGTTCAGAGAACACACAGCACTCACACTCCAGAGTTTAGAGAATACACAGCGCTCACATTCCTGATGTCAGAGGACACTCAGCGCTCACACTTCTGAGTTCGGAGAACACAGAGAGCTCAATCTTCTGAGCTCAGAAAACACGCAGCGTTCACACTCCTGAGTTCAGTGCACACACAGAGCTCACACTCTCAGGTTCAGAGAACACAGACTGCTCACACTCTCGAGTTCAGAGACCACACAGCACTCCCACTCCTGAGTTCAGAGAACACACAGAACTCCCACTCCTGAGTTCAGAGAACACATAGAACTCCCACTCCTGAGTTCAGAGAACACACAGTGCTCACACTCCCAAGTTCAGAGAATACACAGCGCTCACACTGTCAGGTTCAGAAAACACACAGCGCTCACACTCCTGAGTTCAGAGAACACACAGCACTCACACTCCTGAGTTCAGAGAACACACAGCGCTCACACTCCTGAGTTCAGAGAACACACAGCGCTCACACTCCCGAGTTCAGAGAATACACAGCGCTCACACTGTCAGGTTCAGAAAACACACAGCGCCCACACTCCTGAGTTCAGCGAAGACACAGCACTCACATTCCCAGGTTCAGAGAACACAGAATGCTCACACTCTCGAGTTCAGAGAACACAAAGCATTCACACTCCCAAGTGCAGAGACCACACAGTGCTCACACTCGTGAGTTCAGAGAACACATATCGCTCACACTCGTGAGTTCAGAGAACACACGGCGCTCACATTCCCGAGTTCAGAGATCACGCAGTTCTCACACTCCCAATTTCAGAGAATGCACAGCGCTCAAACAGGTAAGCGGTTGCAGTTTTGGGGTACGCTCTTTGTTTCCTCTGGGGCCTGCCGTCCCCACGTGGTCCTGGTCTGTGGAATCTGCGAAGGTTCTTCAGTTGGGTGGAGGGCGTGGTTCTGGGTGGCCGATCTTCGTAGAGCGCTGCGGTTGTGGCCTTGTCAAGGGCTGAGCCAGCCACCCTATGCCGTAATGTTGCCTGCGGGCCTGCAAACCTCCAGATTGCCTTCTTCCACTTGGCTCAGCTACCTCTCCCTGCTTAAACTCTACTTCAACCACCTCAAAACTGCTCACCTTCTTCCCCTTCATAACTGGTGGCCCAGTAATACTGTTTTTCGAATTTCTTATTGGAATCCAAATCAAGGTTAGTTCTTTGACTGATTTTGGTGGGCTTCTTCAGGTGACTGTTGGCTCGTTGGTTTTAATGGGCTGGCATGATGTTTATCGTTGTCTTCCTGTCCCCATAACTAGTCTTGAACTGAAAGTCATTGTATATGTGGAGTATTGATAGGTTCGCATAATTGCATTGATTGCTGCCTTCCTGTCTTAGTAGTTAGTAACAATTATTTATGCAAGATTTTGATGGGCTTTAGGTTTGTGTAAGATGAAGTCTTTCTCTGGGTTGATTGTTTTAATGGGAAGAATGCATATTCTGTCTCCTCTTGTTGTCTGGTTTCAGGCAACAATCCACACTGCACTCAACAAGGCCAGTAATGTCCAGTTCCAGGCTTTCATGGGCCTAGCCTCTTGTCTGCAGGGTTCTACACTTAACTCAGCAGTTGGGTCTTCTGCCATAAAAGTCCAAAAGTCATATCTTTGTTGATGATTTGAAAAATGTAGGAATTTTGAGAACCCTTCAGCCACCCCCGTGATACTTAAACCTTGCTTCATGTATCGTACTTGCAAAAAAAACAAAATTCCCGACCCTCCATAGTCAATCTTCTCCTGTAATTACCTATCTAAGATATAATGACACATACATTCCCCATTCTTTAAAATGTGGTGTACGTAAGCATGCACAGGCAAAATACAGTTATTTACATACATCCAAACACTTAGGGGGGCCAACACCCCACTTGGTGCACATACACCTTTATTAAAAGAAAACAACACGTAAAATTCTTTCTTAAAAATAACCGAACACAAAAAAAAACAATAATCTTTATTCAGGAACACAACAAAATATATATGAAAGATTCAAACAGGTGTATCTCTCTCCACCTTAGCATAATGCTTCTTCCAGGTCCTTTCATTTTGGAACTCTAGGATTTTGCCTTTTCCCTTGCACTGACAGCACAACAGGTACAAGATTATTCCCAGCTGGCAAACCACGAGGATGTGGGAAGACATCCTGACCCATGAAGGGACCTCTATGTTTTTGAAAATGTCCCACCAGGGTGGGACTGTGATACCTTGAATCTCTCCCTCTATCTCATGTGTTTTCTGTTCCAAAGTATAGAAATACTTTTGTGATGACTCTACAGCTTTTAGTAATTTAGTGAGATGTTCTGGTCGAGGGAGAATTTCGTAACTGAAATGTGTGACAGAGCTCTGCAGGTTGGTAATGTTTTCCCTAACAGTGAGGTGAACAGTGGAGGGTTCAGGAATGGGGACAATCTGTTCTGGGGCCACTTGAACATTTGCCTCGGGTTTAAAACAAAAACTGCTGTCACTTACCGGACACCGGATGTGCTGTCCTCGTGTAGCTCTGAGCCTATCACCGTGTTCTCCTCTGTTAAGATTTTTCGTAAATGTGTTTTTAAACCGTTTACATGTGTCTGCAATTCTGTGTCATCCAGACTGTTTATCACAGAGGATCCTGTGTTATATGCTGTGAAAACATCATTTCAGGTTCTCCTTCTTTGTCTCCCTGCATTGCTAAAGTACTCAGTGTGAGTAGTGTACAGTTCTGCTTTGACTACATTGGCAAAATCGAACTCGTAGAATTTCCTGAACATTTCTCTTAACAGGGCCTGGTATAGCTGTTCTGTCTCCTTGGGGCACCGCTCAGGTAAGTGTACCTCTGTGAGGTTTAGAATCACAGAAGCTACCGTGTAGTGTACCCCCTGGTATAGCACCTTTTCGGACAGCATTGTACCAGCCCATTCCCTGGTCCCTTGGTGGTGGCAGGGCACTTCTCCATATGTGTCCTTACTGTTGGGGCCGTGGGCAGGGGCTTTGGGTGCGTGCCACGAGTTCAGTGGCCTTAACTGTGGCTGGAGAGGATGGGATTATGCAAGTGTGTAGGTGGGAATCCCATTCCACCCCCTTCCCCTTGTCCAGCCATGCTGCGGAAAAGATAATGGATACACCCGTGGGGCAGGTCTTCCGTGATCCCCACATGCAGACATAGATGCCCTGTTCCGATTTCCACCGCTTGTCCCAGCACACGCTCACCCCCCATGGTTCCCGGTAATGGTCCGATGGGTGTTGTTCCCCTGTCGCTCCCAGTCAGCTGCACTGTCCCCCATGTCTCTGCTCAGCTTCCTGAGCCACCACCACCTTCCCAGGGGAATCTGTCCTCTGCAGGTCAGGCATACGCGTTTCCCCTCAGTGACCCTGACCCGTGTGGCCACAACCCGCTTGCTGGGGCAGGGGAGGGAGGCCTCCCTGTAGGTGAACCCGGTCTGACTGGAGTATCCAGGCTGGAGTTAGATCCCAGCCACCCTGACCATCTTCTCACATGGGAATAGGTAGTGATCTCCTCCACGTTACCTCACCTCCCGGTGACCATTCCTATCAGGGCGAGTAGGAGTATGTCCCCCATTCTATCGAAATCCTTTCTGAAGGGAGACGTAAGAGCATACAGCCAGGTCCTGAACAGATTCGCTGGCTTGGGTAAAGCATAGTCGAGTCTTGCGACCTCAACTCAATACAAACACTCTTAAACAAAAATACTTAAACTACCAACCACCTTATTTAAAATTTAACTAAAACACTCAAACTTAACAATCTCAAAATTAAATAACAGAAGCTATGTACGTCCACTGCCTGTCCCCGGGCAGCCAGGTTAATCCCTGTTCGGGCTACAGCACACTACTCCCTTCGGTGTGGCCGCCCTGTCCTGTACCTTTGGTCCCTCGTAGCCTGTGACTGCTGGCTGGGGACCTCTGTCCTCAGATCGATCCCTGACTTGAGGGGCTGCCCATTTAAACTGGGGAGCCGGTTACCACGGTTTCTTTGGCCGTGGCGTTCGTGGGGACCTTCTAGGGACTCTGGCTGGTGGGGGTTTTCTGGCTGGTGGATCTTCAACCCGAATCACTGTCCCCTCTTGTGCGGTCTGTGGAATCTCCACTGCCACTGGCTGGGGATTTCTATCTTCAGGCTGTACCTCTTCTAAACCCGTGTCAGGGGCAGGTAACTCTCTGCCCTCAGGTCCCACCTCATCTGAGTCCTAGATGAGCGGGGGAGTGTCCCAAACGGTGGGTGGTGGGTTTAGCTGAGTGGATCACGGTACATGATGCTCCCATGTCCAAAAGATAGGTCCCCTTTATCATAAGCATCATAAGCCCTAGTACAGCTCAGGTCGACTTCACAGGGAACCTGGGGAAGACGGTTCAGACACCACAGGTGGTGCCAAAGGACTACCCGGTTAAGGAGCAAGAGGGCCCACGACCACCACCCGTAGCGCCAAGCTTTAGTGAAATCTGGCAGGAGTGGGGGGTGGAATTAGGGGCAGAAGCTGAGGAGGAAAACCCCCAGCAAGAGAGGCTGGGATCAGGGCCGATGTGCCTGACCCGGCAGCAAAGGTTAAGGCCCCGGTCCCAGCATCATGTACTCAGCTAAACCCACCACCTCACCTCTTTCTAACGAGGTCCCATACAGTCTGTCGGGATTCACAGATAAAGAACAGGCTGGCTCATTTTCCATCCCGCTGACCATTTGTTTAAGAACACTCCGCTCTAGGTGGACTTGTATCCTAATGAAGTGGGAAAGTGACAGCCTGAACTGTCTGCAGTAGTGTACGTGGTTACACACCCCGAGATCTTCCCCACCCCATACACGACTTGCTCGGACAGCATGTTCACATGCAATTCCTGTACGGAGCACCTGGCCATCTGGTCCCTCCGTGGATACACCTCCGCTGACGAGAGATCCCTCACAGTGAAATCCTTGCTGGAGAAAATCTTAGCAGCAGTGGGGGAGGAAGGGGAGGTTTTCATCCATAAGGTGAAAGCCCATTCCTCTGCAGAACCCCGGAGTGAGGTCAAGCGGCAGGCCGAGGTGCTAGCTAAGGAGGGTGCGCAGGCATTTTCTGGGACCCATATAGGTCCCGCCCTATAGCAGCAGTCACAGGTAGGAATGGAACATGGGGGAGTGCAGGGGTAACTTTAACCCTGGACCTTAAGACTGTCCAAACCCAAGACCCCGTCCTCAAGGCAGTCCTCAGTGCAGTGACAGAAGGGAAAAGGGTAGCAGGCTCTTACAGCACAGCAGCCCTCTCTGTAAAGGGTGGCATGCTGTTTAAGGGAGAGCAATGGGTAGTATCGCAGCAGCACAGGAGGGAATTCCTTCAACTGGCCCATGAGGGTCCAGGAGCTGGGCATCTTGGGCCTGAGACCACCTGGCAGCGGGTGAAACAGGCAGGATGGTGGCCAGGACTCAGGGAAGATGTCCGTGAGTTCTGTGCCAGCTGTCTGGTGTGTGCTGCTAACAACCCTGACCCGCACAAAAGGAAGGTACCTATGGGACACATCAGGAGGGTAGAGGGACCATGGCAGTCGATCCAGGTCGAATACATTGGGCCCCTACCCACCGCCCAGGGAGGCTGTAAGTACTGCCTAGTCCTGGTGGATGTGTTCACAAAGTGGGAAGAAGCCTTCCCCTACCAAACAGCCACGGCTCTGAGTACAGCCAGGATCCTGGTCAGGGAGGTGTTCTCACTATGGGGACTACCACAGTACGTGGAGTCCAACCAAGGGAGCCACTTTACCGGGCAGGCCATGCAGAATACCCTTATGGTACTCGGCATAGAGGGGAAATGGCACGTTGCACATAACCCACAGTCCTCAGGGGTTATAGAGAATGAACAGAACCATGAAAGAAAGGCTGAGCAAAGATACGGTAGACTCACCTAGAAAGTGGGTAGAAGTCTTACCTTTGGTCCTAATGGGGATCCGAGACAGCCAGTCGAAAAGCACGGGGTATTCCCCACACGAGCTCATGACTTGGAGAGTTATGTGGACCCCCACCCATATGCTAGCCCCAGTGCTCACGGAGGGTCAGCTCAGAGAGGTGAACCGGAACAGCTTCGTCAGGAATCTGTTCAAACACCTTAAACAGGTTCACTGGCAGACTGCTAGCAACATGGGAAAACAGCATCGGAGTAACCGACTGCTGCTAGAACACCATACGCACCACGAGTGGGAGATAGGGGATCAGGTTATGGTTAGGAATTTTGCTCGGGTAGGCAGTCTAGAACCATTACACATGGGGCCCTACAGCATTGTAGATAAGGCAAGCCCCATGGTATACGCCATAAAGCTGCCTCGGTGCACCAAATGGTTCCACATTAACCAATGTAAGTTGTTTAAATCTGAGAGAAGGGAACAGTCAGTTGCGGCAAGGTCTGAGGATAAAAATCCTCAGCCTGCAGCAGGAGCAAACTCACAGACTGCACAAGCAGGTGCAGGGCTTGTTTTAAGGGAAGGGCCATCCCACCCACCGTTTGGGACACTCCCCCGCTCATCTAGGACTCAGATGAGGTGGGACCTGAGGGCAGAGAGTTACCTGCCCCTGACACGGGTTTAGAAGAGGTACAGCCTGAAGATAGAAATCCCCAGCCAGTGGCAGTGGAGATTCCACAGACCGCACAAGAGGGGACAGTGACTCGGGTTGAAGATCCACCAGCCAGAAAACCCCCACCAGCCAGAGTCCCTAGAAGGTCCCCACAAACACCACGGCCAAAGAACCCGTGGCCTCCGGTTCACCAGTTTAAATGGGCAGCCCCTCAAGTCAGGGATCGATCTGAGGACAGAGGTCCCCAGCCAGCAGTCACAGGCTACGAGGGACCAAAGGTACAGGACAGGGCGGCCACACCGAAGGGAGTAGTGTGCTGTAGCCCGAACAGGGATTAACCTGGCTGCCCGGGGACAGGCAGTGGACGTACATAGCTTCTGTTATTTAATTTTGAGATTGTTAAGTTTGGGTGTTTTAGTTAAATTTTAAATAAGGTGGTTGGTAGTTTAAGTATTTTTGTTTAAGAGTGTTTGTATTGAGTTGAGGTCGCAAGACTCGACTATGCTTTACCCAAGCCAGCGAATCTGTTCAGGACCTGGCTGTATGCTCTTACGTCTCCCTTCAGAAAAGATTTCGATAGAATGGGGGACATACTCCTACTCGCCCTGATAGGAATGGTCACCGGGAGGTGAGGTAACGTGGAGGAGATCACTACCTATTCCCATGTGGGAAGATGGTCAGGGTGGCTGGGATCTAACTCCAGCCTGGATACTCCAGTCAGACCGGGTTCACCTACAGGGAGGCCTCCCTCCCCTGCCCCAGCAAGCGGGTTGTGGCCACACGGGTCAGGGTCACTGAGGGGAAACGCGTATGCCTGACCTACAGAGGACAGATTCCCCTGGGAAGGTGGTGGTGGCTCAGGAAGCTGTGCAGAGACATGGGGGACAGTGCAGCTGACTGGGAGCGACAGGGGAACAACACCCATCGGACCATTACCGGGAACCATGGGGGGGGGCGGTGGTTAACGTGTGCTGGGACAAGTGGTGGAAAATGGAGCAGGGAATCTATGTCTGCATGTGGGAATCGCGGACGACCTGCCCCACGGGCGTATCTGTTATCTTTTCCGCAGCATGGCTGGACAAGGGGAAGGGGGTGGAATGGGATTCCCACCTATGCACTTGCAAACCCCATCTTCTCCAGCCTCAGTTAAGACCACTGAACTCGTGGCACACACCCAAAAGCACCTGCCCACGGCCCCAACAGTAAGGACACATATGGAGAAGTGCCCTGCCACCACCAAGGGACCAGGGAATGGGCTGGTACAATGCTGTCCGAAAAGGTGCTATACCAGGGGGTACACTACACGGTAGCTTCTGTGATTCTAAACCTCACAGAGGTACACTTACCTCTGTGGTGCCCCAAGGAGACAGAACAGCTATACCAGGCCCTGTTAAGAGAAATGTTCAGGAAATTCTACGAGTTCGATTTTGCCAATGTAGATAAAGCAGAACTGTACACTACCCACACTGAGTACTTTAGCAATGCGGGGAGACAAAGAAGGAGAACCTGAAATGATGTTTTCACAGCATATAACACAGGATCCTCTGTGATAAACAGTCTGGATGACACAGAATTGCAGACACATGTAAACGGTTTAAAAACACATTTACGAAAAATCTTAACAGAGGAGAACATGGTGATAGGCTCAGAGCTACACGAGCACCAGGCCATGACGGTCTATTGAAAGGAGATTATTGCTGAGTTGGAAAGGCATGCCAAAACAGTGAATGCACTCATTTGAGATGATAGGAATGCATCAGACCAGGCTGCACAGAATGAGGTGTGCGTGCTGTACGGGGCCTGGTTGCAGGGCGAGGCAACAGCAACCTGGAGGATTTAAAGCAAGGTTTAGTCCCCTCCTGGATCAGCAACAAGCAGCTCGCAGCCCTCCACCCATTTGAGAAATCACTAAGCCCATTTCAGTTCTGCCTCGCCTCTGAAGCCTACCCTGTCCCAGTAGATTGTGGGCGCTCCAACCACACCATCATGGGTCTAGAATGAGGATGCCGGTCATGGGCGGGACAGCCCGATCTGCACCAGTATATGGGGTGGAGAACATTGGAGTCATTGAAGGGGGTGCACACATCCGTTTTGCAGTGGTCCCACCTTACGTCATAAAGTGGGAGCACATGATGACAGGTACAGACCTCTGCCGGAGCCGGGGTGCACACATACTACTGTGTCCCCAGCACTTGAACGTCTATTCCAGACCACAGTGCGGGTTTAAAACTGCTGGTGCACGGCCTATAAACTGTACCATGGAGGTAATGGCACAAGGCCATGTTCCCCCACAGGTAGCATATAAAGGGGCTGGACATATTGTGTCACCACAAGTGCGCCCCACTACCAGCTTGGACAGGACATCCGGTGTCCGGTAAGTGACAGCAGTTTTTGTTTTAAACCCAAGGCAGAAGTTCAAGTGGCCCTGGAACAGATTGTCCCCATTCCTGAGCCCTCCACTGTTCACCTCACTGTTAGGGAAAACATTACCAACCTGCAGAGCTCTAACACACATTTCGGTTACGAAATTCCCCCTCGACCAGAACATCTCACTAAATTACTAAAAGCTGTAGAGTCATCACAAAAGTATTTCTATACTTTGGAACAGAAAACACATGAGATAGAGGGAGAGATTCAAGGTATCACAGTCCCACCCTGGTGGGACATTTTCGAAAACAAAGAGTTCCCTTCATGAGTCAGGATGTCTTCCCACATCCTCGTGGTTTGCCAGCTGGGAATAATCTTGTACCTGTTGTGCTGTCAGTGCAAGGGAAAAGGCAAAATCCTAGAGTTCCAAAATGAAAGGACCTGGAAGAAGCATTATGCTAAGGTGGATAGAGATACACCTGTTTGAACCTTTCATATATATTTTGTTGTGTTCCTGAATAAAGATTGTTGTTGTTTTTTTGTGTTCGGTTATTTTTTAAAAAGAATTTTATGTGTTGTTTTCTTTTAATAAAGGTGTATGTGCACCAAGTGGGGTGTTGGCCCCCCTAAGTGTTTGAATGTATGTAAATAACTGTATTTTGCCTGTGCCTGGTTACGTACACCACATTTTACAGAATGGGGAATGTATGTGTCATTATATCTTAGATAGGTAATTACAGGAGAAGATTGACTATAAAGGGTCGGGAATTTTGTTTTTTTTTCCAGTATGATACTTGAAGCAAGGTTTAAATATCACGAGGGGGCTGAAGGGTTCTCAAAATTCCCACATTTTTCATATCATCAACAAGGATATGACTTTTGGACTTTTATGGCAGAGGAACCAACTGCTGAGTTAAGTGTAGAACCCTGCAGACAGGAGGCTAGGCTGATGAAAGCCTGGAACTGGACATGCCTGGGCTTATTGAGTGCAGTGTGGATTGTTGCCCGCAACCAGACAACGAGAGGAGACAGAGCATTCTTCCCGTTAAAACAATCAACCCAGAGAAAGACTTCATCTTACACAAACCTAAAGCCCATCAAAATCTTGCATAAAGAGTCGCTAGTAACTACTAAGGCAGGAAGGTAGCAATCAATGCAATTATATGAACCTATCAACACTCCACATATACAATGGTTTTCAGTTCAAGACTAGTTATGGGGACAGGAAGACAACGATAAACGTCATGCGAGCCCATTAAAACCAATGAGACAACAATCACCTGAAGAAGCCCACCAAAATCAAAGAAAGAACTAACCTTGATTTGGATTCAGGTAAGAAATTCGAAAAACAGCATAAATGGGCCACCAATTATGAAAGGAAGGAGGGTGAGCAGTTTTGGAGTGGTTGAAGCAGAGTTTAAGCAGGGAGAGGTAGCTGAGCCAAACGGAAGGAGGAGATCTGGAGGTTTGCAGGCCCTCAGGCAACATCTTGGCGAGGGGCACGGGGTGGCAGGCTCAACCACAGACAACAAGGCCACAACCGCGCCCTCCACCCAACTGAAGAACCTTCGCAGATTCCACAGACCAGGACTACGTGGGGACGGCAAGCCCCAGAGGACACAAAGAGCGTACCCCAAAACTGCAACTGGCTTACCTGGCTGGATTTCGAACTGTCAAGGAACCCTGGGTTGGTGAGCATCATCCCTGACCTCTCCTAGTTCAATTTAGTTAGGTTTTGGGGGTGGGACAAGGGTAAGGGGATTAGTATCATGAATTTCCCTCGCTATGCCGTGTGTTCTCCACTCTTAACTAAGTGTACTTTGTAGGTCTGTATAATCTCAGTATAATCCTAATGTTATAAGTTCATTTGTGACTTCAATAAAACCAGATTTTTTCCTTCTTGCACCAAAACCAGTTGTCTGCTGCACTTTGTCATAACCCCCAAATAAGTCCAAGGTCTAGAACCCAGGGAGTGGGAGCGATTCGGACCGCTCAGAAGTCAGAGGTGAAGCTGACACACACCACCACCCCCTACAGATAGGGTAGGCAGGAAAGATTTGTTTCCCCTAGCTGAGGGATCAATTACCAGGGGACATAGATTTAAGGTGATTGGTAGAAGAATTAGAGGGGACGTAAGAAAAAATCTTTTCACCCTGAGGGTGGTAGGCATCTGCCTAAATCAGTGGTTGAGGCTGAAATGCTCAACTCATTTAAATGGTACTTGGATCTATATCTGAATTGCTGTAACCTGCAAGGCTATGGACCAGGTGCTGGAAAATGGGATTAAACTGAGCGGCTAGTTTCATTTTGATCGTTTTCTGGCTGGTACAGACATGATGGGCTGAATGGCCTCTTTTTGTGCCATAACTTTTCTATGGTTCTATGGTTCAGTGTAGCCCAGGTATTCTGTTGGACAGGTAATCTACGATGCCTAAAAAAATCAAAACCATGTGCGCCACGGTTCAGAGAGGCCTCCCTGGGAAGTCTCCGTCAGGCTGTCCAGGAAAGGCAGGAGGTTCTCCTTCCTTGGAATGGGAGTCGGAGGTCCTTCCACCGGACCACACCAGCCTGGGAAGAGGTCGCCAGGGAGGTCAGCACCTGTGGGAAAGAAAAGAAAAAGGCTGTATGGTGCAGGAAAAGGATGAATGATCTGCTCCACTCTGCCAAGGTAAGTGAAACTTACATTCACTCCAAACTCTCATAAGGTCATCAGGTAGTCTAATGTCAAGAGCCCACAGGAATGTCACACGCTACCAGCAGATAGGACATCAGCATTGAGAATCTGCCAGCCACTTTAAAATCACCATCATATGAAAGATCCTACACAAACTGCCGAAGACCCATCACTACGTTCACCTGCACCCTCCACCAGTGCAGATACACGCACCTCGGAGGGTCATAGTTCGAGAGTATGTTCGAATCCACAATCTGGTGATCACTTCACTACACGGGTCTACAGCAGACTGAGGGAGTGGCAGCCAAGGTCTCTGATAATTGGACTGCTGGAGACCAAGCACCTGCTGAATCCATGTCCAATGTTGGGCCTCTGGAATTGGGCCTAGGAGAAATGTTGGTGATGCAGAGACAAGCAAGAGAACATCAGGCAGAATGGTCAGAGGTTGTCAGCAGACTGGAACGAAGAATGGAAAAGTCTTTCCATGTTCTGTTTGATGTTGTGGCTCCAGCATGTGAGCACATCAAAGTCTGTTTGGGGAGGGTGGCAGCCGCCTTGGAGATCAGGTCCAGCAGTTTGTGCCGGATTTGTGCTTGGATCTGTGCACCATCGCTCTAGCCAATGGTGCGTTCCAGCAGTGTCTAGACAAAAGGGGGATGGGGCACTTTGACCTCCCTCAAGGTGCCCCTTCTCCTCAAGGAGTCAGGGAAGGGCCATCTGGCACCCAAAGGAAGGAGGAGCACCAGCTGGACACCCCTGGGGCATCCACCCAGGACAGTACAAGGGTGTCCTGCCGCTCCAACTCACCTCTGCCAGTGAGCCCATTAACTCCAGCAGGTCAGGCCAAAGATGCTGCACCAGAGCAGGGGAGCGTTAGCAGTCAGGGGCCTTCCAGCACTCAGGACATCAGAGGAAGCCCCCTCAACAAAGTCTTTGTAGACAACAGCGTATAGCAGTCAGCAGGCTGCATCTACCACTGTTGTGGATGTCTGGGCTACACCTAGACGTAGTGGTAGGGTTAGAAAAATTAACAAGTTTTGAATGCATAATGGTGGCACAGGTGGTCAATCACGGTAAATACTTTTCACTTTGGTAAATATATTTTGCACTTATCTGTCTCCAAGTCTCAGGTATTCAATGGCTAACTGATGTGATGCACGTCCCGTGTTCATTCAAGGGCCAAAAATGTACCCCCACAATGAGCTCCCATCTTGATCCTCAGTTATATTAAGCCTCACACAACTCACCACAGTGAGTAGCCTTCATGTCCACATCTGTGACATCAACAAAGAACCTTCATATGTAACAATGATGGCTGGACAATACACCTGTGACCCTTGGAACTCAGGCAGACATTATTTGGCCTCAGGAGAATTGTTCATCAATGTTTGTGATTATCCTGATGCTGTCGTACTGATGTCTGTTGTTTGTGGATGGCACAAGTATTTATTGCGACGAATGTTATAATTGTTTCTCCAAAGTGTTCTTTGTAATGGTGTTTATTTTATGACGAGTTTTTGGGAAAAGTTGTATTCATCATCGAGTGCCACAGGCTTTCATGCCTCCCTGTAGCTTGTTATCATCACTGCGTTTAAGGCTGATAATTATTCATTTCTTAGTCCCAATCTCCCCGTGCATGAGGCTGAGCATTGGAAGTTGGGTTCACTCAGTGACATCAGAAATATCTGCTAGAGGGGAATGAGTGTGTGATGTCAGAGGTGTGTGCTCATCCTGATGAAGCCATCTACTTACCTGTGAGGATCTTACTTTGCTCCTAAACAGCTGCCTAGCAGTGCTGAACATGATCTTTCTGTAAAGGCACAGTGCGCAAGTTGAAATGGAATTCATTGCATGACTGCACACTCATTGACTTAGGGTATGGAGAAAGGATTTGCCTTTGTGTGCTAGACAAAGACTGTAATGCTCTGAAAATGATGCTTTTGCACATCTCCTGAGTCCTCAGCGGGGTCTATGAAGGGAAGAAGTTATCATTGATTGCTGTGACAATACTGACGGGGCCACATTTCTCTCAAATGCCAAGGTAATCCAGAACATCAACTTGGCAGGCTTTCTGTTAATGCAGGGATTTGAGTATTTGTAAATAATCAAACGATGGTCCTGCTCAGCCACTCTCTGTGAGGACAATGCGAACAAAATTCCCAGCTTTTGGTGTATGATATAGAGTAACAGGTCAATGCGTCCTGATGTCCAAAGGCATATTGGGGCTCAGTAGCAAGATGAGGCCTCTGCATTATTCACCCATGAGAGCTGGTGATTGGAGAGATGGTGCTATCCAGATGCTGATCCCTCTTGAGACTGTCAAGCGCTAACCATTGATGAATGTTTTCCCAGTTAGTGCCGCCTTGCTAAGCTGCTGTCAAACTGGCATGAGTATATCCATTGGTGCAATGGATTTCAGCCACTTAAAAACTGCTTTATCCAATGACGTTTTGACGCTTTGGTTGAAAGGACTGCGCTATGTGTAGTTGCTTAAGGAGATGTGCTAGTGGATGCTAATCACATTCCAGGGCGGCCACATGTCCCCAAGGCTACTGTGCCTTGTAAGGATGATGCTATCGTTAAAGCAGAAGCTGACTTATGCTGCTTCCTTGATCATTGTGAGATTGATGCCCTTTCCTGATATGTTTCCGCTAAAAATGAAGATCTTGTTGTGTCCCTTGCATCGAAGCCTGAATGAGAACTATGATTGAGAAAACTTGTCTTCACCTTATTCCTCCTGAAATCTTGTAGCTATTTGGTTATCATAGGCACAGTTGGCATATCATGCCCATGCAATGGCATCCTTAAGGGTCTCGTCTGAATCCTCGCCCTCTTCAGAGTCACTCCCTTTCGAGTCCTCCCCATCTGATGAAATGCTTAGCTCCTTAATGTCTCCCCAGGCAACATGTCCCCCCTTTGCAGTGCTAGGTTGTGTAGGATGCAGCAAACAATGATGGTGAGGGACACTCTCTGTGGAAATTATTGGAGAGCTATATCTGACCATTCCAGACATCAGAAACACATCTTTAAGAGGCCAATCGTTTGCTCTATTAAGTGCTTTGTTGTGGAATCTACTGCATTGTATCTCTCCTCATATGTACTCCATGGCCAACAAATGGGCCATGAGCCATGTCTTCTGGGGGGTCCCCCTTGTCACCGAGGATCCAACCTCAAATACGTGTGGCACCTGCAAGTGACTCAAAATGTAAGAGTTGTGAGAGCTCTGTGGGTTCCTAGCACAAACATGCTGGATCTGCTTTCCGTGATCACAAATGAGTTGGATGTGCAGAGAGTGAAATCCTGTTGCATTAATGAATTTCACAGACTGCTGCCAGGACGTTCTCAAGGCCAATTTTGTGCAGTCAATAGTGCTTGCAGGAAATCTGAAAATGAAGCAAATCTCACATTTCTGGCAGCCTGGCTTGTTTCACCCACACTGAACAGCATGTAATAGTGAGCTTAATTAGCATCAGAAGATGCTAATCCTCAGTCCGGCTTCTGTAAGTTTTTTATTATTCTTTCACATGACATGGGCATCATAGGCTAGGCCAGCATTATTTCCCATCCCTAATTGCCCTTGAGAAGCCAGTGTTGAGCTGCCTTGTTGAACCGCTGCAGTCCACGTGTTGTGGGTACACCCAGTGACAGTGAAGGAACAGTGATATATTTCCAAATCAGGATGGTGTGCGATTTGGAGGGGAACTTGCAGTTGGTGGTGCTCCCATGCACCTGCTGCCCTTGTCCTTCCGGGGTAGAGGTCACGGGTTTGGAAGTTGCTGTCAAAGGAACCTTGGTGAGTTACTCCAATGCATCCTGTAGCTGGTACATACTGCTGCCACTGTGCGTCAGTGGTGGAAGGAATAGATGTTGAAGATGGTGGAGGGTGTGTCAATCAAGTGTGCTGCTTTACCCTGGATGGTGTTGAGCTTCTTGAGTGTTGTTGAAGTTGCACTCAACCAGGCAAGTGGAGAGTATTGCATCACAGTCCTTGTAGATTGCGAACGGGCTTTGGGGAGTCTGGTGGTGATTAACTTTCCACCAGATTCCCAGCCTCTGGCATGCTTTTGTAGCCACAGTGTTCATATGGTAGGTCCAGCTCAGTTTCTGGTGAATGCTAACCCCCAGAATATTGATAGTAGGAGATTCAGTGATGGTAATGCCATTGAATGTCAAGGGGAGATGGTTGGCTTTACTCTTGTTAGAGATGATCATTGCCTGGCACTTCTCTGGCACGAATGTTACTTGCCACTTATCAGCCCAAGCCCAAATGTGTTCAAGGTCTTCCTGTATATGGGCATGGACCGCTTTAGTAGATGAGGAGTCGCGAATAGTGCTGAACGTTGTGCAATCATCAGTGAACATCCCCACTTCTGACTTTATGAAGGAGGGAAGGTCATTGATGAAGCAGGTGAAGATGGTTGGGCCTGGGACACTACCCTGTGGAACTCCTCCAGCGATGTCCTGGGACTGAGATGATTAACCTCCAACAACCACAACCCTTTGTGCTAGGTAGGACTCTAGCCAGTGGAGAATATTCCATCAATTCCTATTGACACACACCACCACCCCCTACAGCCCTCACACTCCCATGTGCAGAGACCACACAGGGCTCACACTCCTGATTTCAGAGAACACACAGTGCTCACACTCCTGATTTCAGAGAACACACAGTGCTCACACTCCCAAGTTCAGGGAATACACATCACTCACACTCCCGAGTTCAGGGAACACACAGCACCTACACTCCCAAGTTCAGAGAACACACAGTGCTCACACTCCCGACTTCCGATAATGCACAGCGCTCACATTCCAGAGTTCAGGGAACACACAGCACTCACACCCCAGAGTTCAGGGAACGCACTGCACTCACACTCCTGATTTCAGGGAACACACAGAGCTCACCCTTCCGAGTTCAAGGAATGCACCACGATCACACTCCTGAGTTTAGGGAAAACACAGCGTTCACACTCCCGAGATCAGGGAACACAGAGTGCTTACACATCCAAATTTAGAGAACACAGAGCACCCACAATCCCGAGTTCAGAGGTCACACAGAGCTCACACTCCCAAGTTCAGAGAACAAGCAGCGCTCACACACCCGTGTTCAGAGGATGTACAGATCTCACACTCCCAAATGTAGAGAACACACAGTGCCATCACTCCTGAGTTCAGAGAATACACAGCATTCACACTCAATTGTTCAGAGATCACACAGTGCTCACACTCCCAAATCCAGAGATCACACAGTGCTCACACTCCCGAATCCAGAGATCGCAGTGCTCACACTCCCTAATGTAGAGAACACAGAGCGCTCACACTTACGAGTTCAGAGAACACACAACGCTCACACTCCCGAGTTCAGAGATCACAGAGTGCTCACACTCCCGAGCACAGAGAACACACATCGCTCACACTCCCGTGTTCATAAAATGCACACACTTCACGCTTCTGAGTTCAAAGACACGCAGCACTCAGACACCCAAATGTAAAGAATAAACTGTGCCACAACTCCTGAGTTCAGAGGAAACAAATTGGTCATACTCACTCGTTCAGAGAACACACAGCGCTTACACTCCCGAATTCAGAGAACACACTATGCTCACAATCCCGAGTTCAGAGAACACACTATGCTCACACTCCCGAGTTCAGAGAATACTCAGCGCTCAAACTCTTGAGCTCAGAGTACACACAGTGCTCACACTTCTGAATTCAGAGAACACACAGCATTCACACTCTTGAGTTCAGAGAACACACTATGCTCACACTCCCAAATTCAGAGAACACACAATGCTCACACTCCAGAATTCAGAGAACACTCAGTGCTCACACTACCGAATTCAGAGAACATACAGTGCTCACACTCCTGAGTTCAGAGAAAACACAGCGCTCACAATCTCAAGCTCAGAGAACACAAGCGCTCACACTCCCAAATGTAGAGAAAGCACAGCGATCACACTCGTAAGTTCGGTGAGCACACTGTACTCACAATCCCAAGTGCAGAGAGCACACAGCGCTCGCACACCCGAGCTCAGAGAACAGACAGCATTCACACTCCCAAATATAGCGAACACAGATCGCTCACAGTCCCGACTTCAGAGAACACAACACTCACACTGACAAGTTTAAAGAAAACACAGCGCTCACACTCCTGAGATCAGAGAAGACAAAGTGCTGAAACTCTCAAATGTAGAGATCACAGTGCGCTCACACTACCGAGTTCAGTGAACACACGGTGCTCACACTCCTGGTTTCAGAGAACACACAGCATTCACACATCTGAGTTCCGAGAACATATTTATTAATTGAATTCAAAATCCGCCAGCTACCATGGTGGGATTTGAACACATTCCCCAGACGATTAGCCTGGGCCTCTGGATTACTAGTGCAGCAACAGTACCACTATGCCAGCTCACACTCCTGGGTTCAGAGAACACACAGCGCTCATACTCCCGAGTGTATAGAACACACAGCATTCACACTCTCAATTTCAGAGTACACACAGCACTCATACTCTGGAGTTTAGAGATCACACAGCGCTCACACTCACGCGTTCAGAGAACACACAGCGCACAAACTCCCGAGTTCAGAGACACACGGTGCTCACACTCCTGGTTTCAAAGAACACACAGCATTCACACATCTGAGTTCAGAGAACATACAGCGCTCACACTCCTGGGTTCAGAGAACACACAGCGCTCATACTCCCGAGTGTATAGAACACACAGCATTCACACTCTCAAGTTCAGAGTACACACAGCACTCATACTCTGGAGTTTAGAGATCACACAGCGCTCACACTTCCGAGTTTAGAGAACACACAGCACTCACACTCCCACGTTCAGTGAATACAGAACGCTCACACTCACAAGTTCAGTGAATACACAACGTTCACACTCCCAAGTTCAGAGAACACACAGTACACAAGCTCCTGAATTCAGAGAACACACAGCGATCAACACCCTGCTGTGCAGAGATCAAACAGCACGCACATTGACGAGTTCAGAGAATACACACAGTGCTCATACTCCCGAGTTCAGAGAACAACAGTACTCACACTCCTGAGTTCAGAGAACACAGGGCGCTCACACGCCCAAGTTCAGAGGACACACAGCGCTCACACACCTGAGTTCAGACAACACTCACGCTCACACTCCTGAGTTCAGAGGACACACAACGCTCACACTCCCGAGTTCAGAGATCACAGAGTGCTCACACTCCCGAGCACAGAGAACACACATCGCTCACACTCCCGTGTTCATAAAATGCACACACTTCACGCTTCTGAGTTCAAAGACACGCAGCACTCAGACACCCAAATGTAAAGAATAAACTGTGCCACAACTCCTGAGTTCAGAGGAAACAAATTGGTCATACTCACTCGTTCAGAGAACACACAGCGCTTACACTCCCGAATTCAGAGAACACACTATGCTCACAATCCCGAGTTCAGAGAACACACTATGCTCACACTCCCGAGTTCAGAGAATACTCAGCGCTCAAACTCTTGAGCTCAGAGTACACACAGTGCTCACACTTCTGAATTCAGAGAACACACAGCATTCACACTCTTGAGTTCAGAGAACACACTATGCTCACACTCCCAAATTCAGAGAACACACAATGCTCACACTCCAGAATTCAGAGAACACTCAGTGCTCACACTACCGAATTCAGAGAACATACAGTGCTCACACTCCTGAGTTCAGAGAAAACACAGCGCTCACAATCTCAAGCTCAGAGAACACAAGCGCTCACACTCCCAAATGTAGAGAAAGCACAGCGATCACACTCGTAAGTTCGGTGAGCACACTGTACTCACAATCCCAAGTGCAGAGAGCACACAGCGCTCGCACACCCGAGCTCAGAGAACAGACAGCATTCACACTCCCAAATATAGCGAACACAGATCGCTCACAGTCCCGACTTCAGAGAACACAACACTCACACTGACAAGTTTAAAGAAAACACAGCGCTCACACTCCTGAGATCAGAGAAGACAAAGTGCTGAAACTCTCAAATGTAGAGATCACAGTGCGCTCACACTACCGAGTTCAGTGAACACACGGTGCTCACACTCCTGGTTTCAGAGAACACACAGCATTCACACATCTGAGTTCCGAGAACATATTTATTAATTGAATTCAAAATCCGCCAGCTACCATGGTGGGATTTGAACACATTCCCCAGACGATTAGCCTGGGCCTCTGGATTACTAGTGCAGCAACAGTACCACTATGCCAGCTCACACTCCTGGGTTCAGAGAACACACAGCGCTCATACTCCCGAGTGTATAGAACACACAGCATTCACACTCTCAATTTCAGAGTACACACAGCACTCATACTCTGGAGTTTAGAGATCACACAGCGCTCACACTCACGCGTTCAGAGAACACACAGCGCACAAACTCCCGAGTTCAGAGACACACGGTGCTCACACTCCTGGTTTCAAAGAACACACAGCATTCACACATCTGAGTTCAGAGAACAAACAGCGCTCACACTCCTGGGTTCAGAGAACACACAGCGCTCATACTCCCGAGTGTATAGAACACACAGCATTCACACTCTCAAGTTCAGAGTACACACAGCACTCATACTCTGGAGTTTAGAGATCACACAGCGCTCACACTTCCGAGTTTAGAGAACACACAGCACTCACACTCCCACGTTCAGTGAATACAGAACGCTCACACTCACAAGTTCAGTGAATACACAACGTTCACACTCCCAAGTTCAGAGAACACACAGTACACAAGCTCCTGAATTCAGAGAACACACAGCGATCAACACCCTGCTGTGCAGAGATCAAACAGCACGCACATTGACGAGTTCAGAGAATACACACAGTGCTCATACTCCCGAGTTCAGAGAACAACAGTACTCACACTCCTGAGTTCAGAGAACACAGGGCGCTCACACGCCCAAGTTCAGAGGACACACAGCGCTCACACTCCTGTATTCAGAGAACACACAGTGCACACACTCCCCAGTGCAGGGAACACACAGCGCTCACACTCCCGAGTGTAGGGAACGCACAGCGCTCACGCTCCTGGGTTCAGAGAACACACAGCATTCACACTCCCGAGTTCAGAGAACACACAGTGCTCACACTCACGCGTTCCGAGAACACACAGCGCTTACACTTCCAAGTGTAGAGAACACACAGCGCTCACACTCCCGAGTTCAGAGAACACACAGTGCTTACACTCACGTGTTCCGAGAACACACAGCACTCACACTCCCGAGTGTAGGGAACACACAGCACTCACACTCCCGTGTTCAGTGAACACTCAGCGCTCACACTCACTCATTCAGAGATCACCAAGTGCTCACACTGATGAATTCAGAGATCACTCAGCGGTCACACTCTTGAGTTTGGAGAACACACATTACTCGCACACCCAAGTATAGAGAACACACAGCGCTTACGCTCACTTGTTCAGAGAACTCGCAGTGCTCACACACATGAGTTCAGATAACTCTCAGCGCTCACACACAAGTTCAGACAACACTCAGCGCTCAAACTCCTGAGATTAGAGATCACAGTGCAAGCACACTACTGAGTTCAGTGAATACACAGTGCTCATGCTTCCAAGTGCAGAGTACACAGAGCGCTCACACTTTCAAGTGCAGAGTACACACAGCGCTCTCAATTCCAAGTTCTGAGAACGCGCAGCGCTCACACTCCCGTGTTCAAGGAACACACAGCACTCACACTGCCGAGATCAGAGAACACACAGCGCTCACACTCCCGTGTTCAGGGAACACACAGCACTCACACTCCCCAGTGCAGGGAACACACAGCGCTCACACTCCCGAGTGTAGGGAACACACAGCGCTCACACTCCCGAGTTCAGAGAACACACAGTGCTCACACTCACGCATTCCGAGAACACACAGCGCTCACACTCCCAAGTGTAGAGAACACACAGCGCTCACACTCCCGAGTTCAGAGAACACACAGTGCTCACACTCACGTGTTGCGAGAACACACAGCGCTCACACTCCCGAGTGTAGGGAACACACAGCACTCACACTCCCGTATTCAGTGAACACACAGCGCTCACACTCCCGAGTGCAGAGAACACACAGTGCTCACACTGCCGAGATCAGTGAACACTCAGCGCTCACACTCACTCGTTCAGAGATCACCAAGTGCTCACACTGATGAATTCAGAGATCACTCAGTGGTCACACTCTCGAGTTTGGAGAACACACATTGCTCGCACAACCAAGTATGGAGAACACACAGCGCTCACATTCCTGGGTTCAGAGATCACACAGCACTCACACTCCCGAGATAACAGAACACACAGCACTCAGACATCTGAGCTGAGACAACATTCAGCACTCACATTCCCGAGTTCAGAAATCACACAGCACTCACACTCACTTGTTCAGAGAACACTCAGCGTTCACACACGAGTTCAGAAAACTCTCAGCGCTCACACACATGAGTTCAGACAACACTCAGCGCTCAAACACCTGAGATTAGAGATCACAGTGCAATCACACTCCCGAGTTCAGTGAACACACAGTGCTCACGCTTCCAAGTGCAGAGTACACACAGCGTTCTCAATTCCAAGTTCTGAGAACACGCAGCGGTCACACTCCCGTGTTCAAGGAACAAACAGCGCTCACACTACCAAGATCAGAGAACACACAGCACTCACACTACCGAGATCAGAGAACACACAGTGCTCACACTCCCGTGTTCAGGGAACACACAGCGCTCACACTACCGAGATCAGAGAATACACAGTGCTCACACTCCCATGTTCAGGAAACACACAGCGTTCACACTGCTGAGATCAGAGAACACACAGCGCTCACACTGCCGAGATCAGAGAACACACAGCGCTCACACTCGCGAGTTTAGGGAACACACAGTGCTCACACTACCGAGATCAGAGAACACACAGCACTCACACTGCCGAGATCAGAGAACACCCAGCGCTCAGATTCCTGAGTTCAGAGAACACAACGCTCACACTCCCGAGTTCAGGGAACACACAGCGTTCACACTGCTGAGATCAGAGAACACACAGCGCTCACACTGCCGAGATCAGACAACACACAGTGCTCACACTCCCGTGTTCAGGGAACACACAGCACTGACACTACCAAGATCAGAGAACACACAGCGCTCACACTCCTGAGTTCAGAGAACATACAGCGCTCACACTCCTGAGTTCAGAGGACACACAACGCTCACACTCCCGAGTTCAGAGATCACAGAGTGCTCACAGTCCCGAGCACAGAGAACACACATCGCTCACACTCCTGTGTTCATAAAATGCACACACTTCACGCTTCTGAGTTCAAAGACATGCAGCACTCAGACACCCAAATGTAAAGAACAAACTGTGCCACAACTCCTGAGTTCAGAGGAAACAAATTGGTCATACTCACTCGCTCAGAGAACACACAGCGCTTACACTCCCGAATTCAGAGAACACACTACGCTCACACTCCCGAGTTCAGAGAACACACTATGCTCACACTCCCGAGTTCAGAGAATACTCAGCGCTCACACTCTTGAGCTCAGAGAACACACAGTGCTCACACTTCTGAATTCAGAGAACACACAGCACTCACACTCCCACGTTCAGTGAATACAGAACGCTCACACTCACAAGTTCAGTGAATACACAATGCTCACACTCCCAAGTTCAGAGAACACACAGTGCACAAGCTGCTGAATTCAGAGAACACACAGCGATCAACACCCCACAGTGCAGAGATCAAACAGCACTCACACTGACGAGTTCAGAGAATACACACAGCGCTCATACTCCCGAGTTCAGAGAACAACAGTAGTCACACTCCTGAGTTCAGAGGACACAGGGCACTCACACGCCCAAGTTCAGAGGACACACAGCGCTCACACTCCTGTATTCAGAGAACACACAGTGCACACACTCCCGAGTGCAGGGAACACACAGCGCTCACACACCCGAGTGTAGGGAACGCACAGCGCTCACACTCCTGGGTTCAGAGAACACACAGCGTTCACACTCCCGAGTTCCGAGAACACACAGCGCTCACACTCCCAAGTGTAGAGAACACAGAGCGCCCACACTCACTCATTCAGAGATCACCAAGTGCTCACACTGATGAATTCAGAGATCACTCAGTGGTCACACTCTCGAGTTTGGAGAACACACATTGCTCGCACACCCAAGTATGGAGAACACACAGCGCTCACATTCCTGGGTTCAGAGATCACACAGCACTCACACTCCCGAGATAACAGAACACACAGCACTCAGACATCTGAGCTGAGACAACACTCAGCACTCACACTCCCGAGTTCAGAGATCACACAGCGCTCACGCTCACTTGTTCAGAGAACTCGCAGTGCTCACACACATGAGTTCAGACAACTCTCAGCGCTCACACACAAGTTCAGACAACACTCAGTGCTCAAACTCCTGAGATTAGAGATCACAGTGCAATCACACTCCCGAGTTCAGTGAACACACAGTGCTCATGCTTCCAAGTGCAGAGTACACAGAGTGCTCACACTTCCAAGTGCAGAGTACACACAGCGCTCTCAGTTCCAAGTTCTGAGAACACGCAGCGCTCACACTCCCGTGTTCAAGGAACACGCAGCGCTCACTCTACCGAGATCAGAGAACACACAGCGCTCACACTCCCGTGTTCAGGGAACACACAGCACTCACACTCCCGAGTGTAGGGAACACACAGCACTCACGCTACCGAGATCAGAGAACACACAGCACTCACACTGCCGAGATCAGAGAACACACAGCACTCACACTGCCGAGATCAGAGAACACACAGTGCTCACACTCCCGTGTTCAGGGAACACACAGCACTGACACTACCAACATCAGAGAACACACAGTGCTCACACTCCTGATTTCAGAGAACATACAGCGCTCACACTCCTGAGTTCAGAGGACACACAACGCTCACACTCCCGAGTTCAGAGATCACAGAGTGCTCACACTCCCGAGCACAGAGAACACACATCGCTCACACTCCCGTGTTCATAAAATGCACACACTTCATGCTTCTGAGTTCAAAGACATGCAGCACTCAGACACCCAAATGTAAAGAACAAACTGTGCCACAACTCCTGAGCTCAGAGGAAACAAATTGGTCATACTCACTCGTTCAGAGAACACACAGCACTTACACTCCCGAATTCAGAGAACACACTATGCTCACACTCCCGAGTTCAGAGAACACACTATGCTCACACTCCCGAGTTCAGGGAACACACTATGCTCACACTCCTGAGTTCGGAGAACACACTCTGCTCACACTCTTGAGCTCAGAGAACACACAGTGCTCACACTTCTGAATTCAGGGAACACACAGCATTCACACTCCTGAGTTCAGAGAACACACTATGCTCACACTCCTGAGTTCAGAGAATACTCAGCGCTCACACTCTTGAGCTCAGAGAACACACAGTGCTCACACTTCTGAATTCAGAGAACACACAGCACTCACACTCCCGCGTTCAGTGAATACAGAATGCTCACACTCACAAGTTCAGTGAATACACAATGCTCACACTCCCAAGTTCAGAGAACACACAGTGCACAAGCTCCTGAATTCAGAGAACACACAGCGATCAACACCCCACAGTGCAGAGATCAAGCAGCACTCACACTGACGAGTTCAGAGAATACACACAGCGCTCATACTCCTGAGTTCAGAGAACAACAGTACTCACACTCCTGAGTTCAGAGGACACAGGGCACTCACACGCCCAAGTTCAGAGGACACACAGCGCTCACACTCCTATATTTAGAGAACACACAGTGCACACACTCCCCGGTGCAGGGAACACACAGCGCTCACACACCTGAGTGTAGGGAACGCACAGCGCTCACATTCCTGCGTTCAGAGAACACACAGCGTTCACACTCCCGAGTTCAGAGAACACACAGTGCTCACACTCACGCATTCCGAGAACACACAGCGCTCACACTCCCGAGTGTAGGGGACACACAGCACTCACACTCCACACACCAACACCCATCTAGGACCCTCCACCCCTGCCTGTCCCTCCGTCCCCACCCCATCTTCCAATCCCAACCCCAGCCGTGTATTCACTATACCCCCTGACCTTCCCCTCTCCGATGCTGAACGTTCAGTGCTCAGCAAAGGACTTAGTTTCATACCCTTACGCCCTCACCTCAATGAATTTCGGGCTCGGCATGATACTGAACTCTTCTTCCGCCGTCTTCGTCTCCGGGCTCACTTCTTTGGGCAGGAGTCCTCTCCCAGTTCAACGGATCCTTTTACCCATCTTCAATATTCTCCCTCCACCTGGACCCCTCCCTCTGGATTCTTACCTTCTCTCGATCTTTTCATTGAGAACTGTCGGCGCGACATTAGTCGTCTCAATTTCTCTGCTCCTCTCACCCATTCTAACCTGTCTCTCTCTGAACTTACTGCACTCCATTCTCTCAGGTCCAACCCTGACATTGTCATCAAACCCGCTGACAAGGGTGGTGCTGTTGTTGTCTGGCGCACTGACCTCTACCACGCGGAGGCTGAGCGTCAACTCGCAGACACTTCCTCCTACCTCTCCCTGGACCATGACCCCACCACTGAACATCAAGCCATTGTTTCCAGGACTGTCACTGACCTCATCTCCTCTGGGGATCTCCCTCCCACAGCTTCCAACCTGATAGTTGCCCAACCTCGGACGGCCCGCTTCTATCTCCTACCCAAAATCCACAAACAGAACTGCCCCGGTAGACCGATCGTCTCAGCTTGCTCCTGCCCCACAGAACTCATTTCTCGTTATCTTGACTCCCTTCTCTCTCCCCTTGTCCAGTCCCTTCCCACCTACATCCGTGATTCCTCTGACACCTTACGTCACATCAACAATTTCCAGTTCCCTGGCCCCTACCGCTTCCTCTTCACCATGGACGTCCAATCCCTCTACACCTCCATCCCCCACCAGGATGGTCTGAGGGCCCTTAGCTTCTTCCTCGAACAGAGGCCCGAACAATCCCCATCCACCACTACTCTCCTCCGTCTGGCTGAACTTGTTCTCACGCTGAACAATTTCTCCTTCAACTCCTCTCACTTCCTCCAAATAAAAGGTGTGGCTATGGGTACCCGCATGGGCCCCAGCTATGCCTGTCTCTTTATGGGGTATGTGGAACATTCCTTGTTGCAGTCCTACTCCGGCCCCCTTCCACAACTCTTTCTCCGGTACATCGATGATTATTTCGGTGCTGCTTCATGCTCTCGTCAGGACTTGGAAAAATTTATTAATTTTGCTTCCAATCTCCACCCCTCCATCATTTTCACGTGGTCCATCTCTGACACTTCCCTTCCCTTCCTTGACCTCTCTGTCTCAATCTCTGGTGATAGACTGTCCACCAATATCCATTACAAACCCACCGACACCCACAGCTATCTCGACTACAGCTCCTCACACCCCACTTCCTGTAAGGACTCCATCCCATTCTCTCAGTTCCTTCGCCTCCGTCGCATCTGTTCCGATGATGCTACATTCAAAAACAGTTCCTCTGACATGTCCTCCTTCTTCCTTAACCGAGGTTTTCCACCCACGGTCGTTGACAGGGCCCTCAACCGTGTCCGGCCCATCTCCCGCGCATCCGCCCTCACTCCTTCTCCTCCCTCCCAGAAACATGATAGGGTCCCCCTTGTCCTCACTTATCACCCCACCAGCCTCCGCATTCAAAGGATCATCCTCCGCCATTTCCGCCAACTCCAGCATGATGCCACTACCAAACACATCTTCCCTTCACCCCCCTTATCGGCATTCCGTAGGGATCGCTCCCTCCGGGACACCCTGGTCCACTCCTCCATCACCCCCTACTCCTCAACCCCCTCCTATGGCACAACCCCTTGCCCACGCAAAAGATGCAACACCTGCCCCTTCACTTCCTCTCTCCTCACCGTCCAAGGACCCAAACACTCCTTTCAAGTGAAGCAGCATTTCACTTGCATTTCCCCCAACTTAGTCTACTGCATTCGTTGCTCCCAATGTGGTCTCCTCTACATTGGAGAGACCAAACGTAAACTGGGCGACCGCTTTGCAGAACACCTGCGGTCTGTCCGCAAGAATGACCCAAACCTCCCTGTCGCTTGCCATTTTAACACTCCACCCTGCTCTCTTGCCCACATGTCTGTCCTTGGCTTGCTGCATTGTTCCAGTGAAGCCCAACGCAAACTGGAGGAACAACACCTCATCTTCCGACTAGGGACTTTACAGCCTTCCGGACTGAATATTGAATTCAACAACTTTAGGTCGTGAGTCCCCTCCCCCATCCCCACCCCCTTTCTGTTTCCCCCTTCTCTTTTTTTTTTCCCAATAAATTATAAAGATTTTCCTTTTCCCACCTATTTCCATTATATAAAATAAAAAAAAAAACCCACTAGAGCTATACCTTGAGTGCCCTACCATCCATTCTTAATTAGCACATTCGTTTAGATAATATCACCAACTTTATCTTTAACACCTATGTGTTCTATTGTACTATTGTTGTTGACATCTTTTGATGATCTGCTTCTATCACTGCTTGTTTGTCGCTACAACCACACCAACCCCCTCCACCTCTCTGTCTCTCTATCTCTCCGCCCCCCACACACACACCTTAAACCAGCTTATATTTCAGCTCTTTCCTGGACTCGAACTCAAGTTCTGTCGAAGGGTCATGAGGACTCGAAACGTCAACTCTTTTCTTCTCCGCCGATGCTGCCAGACCTGCTGAGTTTTTCCAGGTAATTCTGTTTTTGTTTTGGATTTCCAGCATCCGCAGTTTTTTTGTTTTTAACTCACACTCCCGTGTTCAGTGAACACTCAGTGCTCACACTCACTCATTCAGAGATCAGCAAGTGCTCACACTGATGAATTCAGAGATCACTCAGTGGTCACACTCTCGAGTTTGGAGAACACACATTGCTCGCACACCCAAGTATGGAGAACACACAGCGCTCACATTCCTGGGTTCAGAGATCACACAGCACTCACACTCCCGAGATAACAGAACACACAGCACTCAGGCATCTGAGCTGAGACAACACTCAGCACTCACACTCCCGAGTTCAGAGATCACACAGCGCTCACGCTCACTTGTTCAGAGAACTTGCAGTGCTCACACACATGAGTTCAGACAACTCTCAGCGCTCACACACAAGTTCAGACAACACTCAGCGCTCAAACTCCTGAGATTAGAGATCACAGTGCAATCACACTCCCGAGTTCAGTGAACACACAGTGCTCATGCTTCCAAGTGCAGAGTACACAGAGTGCTCACACTTCCAAGTGCAGAGTACACACAGCGCTCTCAATTCCAAGTTCTGAGAACACGCAGCGCTCACACTCCCGTGTTCAAGGAACACACAGCGCTCACACTACCGAGATCAGAGAACACACAGTGCTCACACTCCCGTGTTCAGGGAACACACAGCACTCACACTGCCGAGATCTGAGAACACACAGCGCTCACACTCCCGTGTTCAGGGAACACACAGCACTCACACTACTGAGATCAGTGAACACACAGCACTCACACTGCCGAGATCTGAGAACACACAGCGCTCACACTCCCGTGTTCAGGGAACACACAGCACTCACACTACTGAGATCAGTGAACACACAGCACTCACACTACCGAGATCAGAGAACACACAGCGCTCACACTCTTGTGTTCAGGGAACACACAGCGCTCACACTCCCGAGTGTAGGGAACACACAGCACTCACGCTCCCGTATTCAGTGAACACACAGCGCTCACACTCCCGAGTGCAGAGAACACACAGCGCTCACACTACCGAGATCAGAGAACACACAGCGCTCACACTCCTGTGTTCAGGGAAGACACAGCGTTCACACTGCTGAGATCAGAGAACACACAGCGCTCACACTGCCGAGATCAGAGAACACACAGCGCTCACACTCGCGAGTTTAGGGAACACACAGCTCTCACACTACCGAGATCAGAGAACACACAGCACTCACACTGCCGAGATCCGAAAACACCCAGCGCTCAGATTCCCGAGTTCAGAGAACACAATGCTCACACTCCCGAGTTCAGGGAATACACAGCGTTCACACTGCTGAGATCAGAGAACACACAACGCTCACACTGCCGAGATCATAGAACACACAGCGCTCACACTCCTGTGTTCAGGGAAGACACAGCGTTCACACTGCTGAGATCAGAGAACACACAGCGCTCACACTGCCGAGATCAGAGAACACACAGCGCTCACACTCGCGAGTTTAGGGAACACACAGCTCTCACACTACCGAGATCAGAGAACACACAGCACTCACACTGCCGAGATCCGAAAACACCCAGCGCTCAGATTCCCGAGTTCAGAGAACACAATGCTCACACTCCCGAGTTCAGGGAATACACAGCGTTCACACTGCTGAGATCAGAGAACACACAACGCTCACACTGCCGAGATCATAGAACACACAGTGCTCACACTCCTGTGTTCAGGGAACACACAGCGCTCACACTACCGAGATCAGAGAACATACAGCGCTCACACTCCTGAGTTCAGAGAATATACAGCGCTCACACTCCCGAGTTCAGAGATCACAGAGTGCTCACACTCCCCAGCACAGAGAACACACATCGCTCACACTCCCGTGTTCATAAAATGCACACACTTCACGCTTCTGAGTTCAAAGACACGCAGCACTCAGACACCCAAATGTAAAGAACAAACTGTGCCACAACTCCTGAGTTCAGAGGAAACAAATTGGTCATACTCACTCGTTCAGAGAACACACAGCGCTTACACGCCCGAATTCAGAGAACACACTATTACACACTCCCGAGTTCAGAGAACACACTATGCTCACACTCTTGAGCTCAGAGAACACACAGTGCTCACAATTCTGAATTCAGGGAACACACAGCATTCACACTCTTGAGTTCAGAGAACACACTATGCTCACACTCCCAAGTTCAGAGAACACTCAGTCCGCACAGTCTTGAGTTCAGAGAACACACAGTTGTCACACTCCTGAGTTCAGAGAACACACAATGCTCACACTCCCAAATTCAGAGAACACACAATACTCACACTCCAGAATTCAAAGAACACTCAGTGCTCACACTCCTGAGTTCAGAGAACACACAGTTCTCACACTCCCAAATTCAGAGAACACACAATGCTCACACTCCAGAATTCAGAGAACACTCAGTGCTCACACTACCGAATTCAGAGAACATACAGTGCTCACACTCCTGATTTCAGAGAAAACACAGCGCTCACAATCTCAAGCTCAGAGAACACACAGCGCTCACACTCCCAAATGTAGAGAAAGCACAGCGATCACACTCGTAAGTTCGGTGAGCACACTGTACTCACAATCCCAAGTGCAGAGAACACACAGCGCTCGCACACCCGAGCTCAGAGAACAGACAGCATTCACACTCCCGAATATAGCGAACACAGACCCCTCATAGTCCCGACTTCAGAGAACACAACACTCACACTGACAAGTTTAAAGAAAACACAGCGCTCACACTCCTGAAATCAGAGAAGACAAAGTGCTGAAACTCACATTCACACATCTGAGTTTCAGAGAACACACAGCGCTCACACTCCTGGGTTCAGAGAACACAAAGCGCTCATACTCCCGAGTGTATGGAACACACAGCATTCACACTCTCAAGTTCAGAATACACACAGCACTCATACTCTGGAGTTTAGAGATCACACAGCGCTCACACTCACGCGTTCAGAGAACACACAGCGCACAAACTCCCGAGTTCAGAGACAGAAAGCGGTAATACTCCCGAGTTTAGAGAACACACAGCGCTCACACTCCCGCGTTCAGTGAATACACAACGCTCACACTCCCAAGTTCAGAGAACACACAGCGCACAAGCTCCTGAATTCAGAGAACACACAGCGATCAACACCCCACAGTGCAGAGATCAAACAGCACTCACACTGATGAGTTCAGAGATCACACAGTGCACACACTCACACGTTCCGAGAACACACAGCGCTCACACTCCAAAGTGTAGAGAACACACAGCGCTCACACTCCCGTGTTCAGGGAACACACAGCACTCACACTCAAGAGTGTAGGGAACACACAGCACTCACACTACCGAGATCAGAGAACACACAGCACTCACACTATCGAGATCAGAGAACACACAGCACTCACACTGCCGAGATCTGAGAACACACAGCGCTCACACTCCCGTGTTCAGGGAACACACAGCACTCACACTACTGAGATCAGTGAACACACAGCGCTCACACAACCGAGATCAGAGAACACACAGCGCTCAGTCTCCCGTGTTCAGGGAACACACAGCGCTCACACTCCCGTGTTCATGGAACACACAGCGCTCACACTGCCAAGATCAGAGAACAAACAGCTCTCACACTCCCAAGTTCAGAGAACACACAGCGCTCACACTGCCGAGATCAGAGAACACATAGCACTCACACTCCCGAGTTTAGAGAACACACAGCACTCACACTCCCGAGTTCAGAGAACACACAGCGCTCACATTCCCGTGTTCAGTGAATACGGAATGCTCACACTCCCGAGTTCAGAGAACACACAGCGGTCACATTGCCGAGTTCAGAGAACACACAATGCTCACACTGCTGAGTTCAGAGAACACACTGCGCACAAACTCCCGAGTTCAGAGACAGAAACCGGTAACACTCCCGAGTTTAGAGAACACACAGCGCTCACACTCCCACGTTCAGTGAATACAGAACGCTCACACTCACAAGTTCAGTGAATACACAACGTTCACACTCCCAAGTTCAGAGAACACACAGCGCACAAGCTCCTAAATTCAGAGAACACACAGCGATCACACCCTGCAGTGCAGAGATCAAACAGCACTCACAATGACAAGTTCAGAGAATACACACAGCGCTCATACTCCCGAGTTCAGAGAACAACAGTACTCACACTCCTGAGTTCAGAGGACACAGGGTGCTCACACGCCCAAGTTCAGAGGACACACAGCGCTCACACTCCTGTGTTCAGAGAACACACAGCGCTCACACTCCCCAGTGCAGGGAACACATAGCACTCACACTCCCGAATGTAGGGAACACACAGCGCTCACACTCCTGGGTTCAGAGAACACAGAGCGCTCACAACCCCGAGTACAGAGAACACACAGTGCTCACACTCACGCATTCCGAGAACACACAGTGCTCACACTCCCGAGTGTAGAGAACACACAGCGCTCACACTCCCGGGTTCAGAGAACACACAGTGCTCACACTCACGCATTCCGAGAACACACAGTGCTCACACTCCCGAGTGTAGAGAACACACAGCGCTCACACTCCTGAGTTCAGAGAACACACAGCGCTCACACTCCTGAGTTCAGAGAACAAACGCACTGAATATGACAGGTTCAGAGAATACACAGCGCTCACACACCCGAATGTAGGGAACACACAGCACTCACACTCCCGAGTTCAGAGAACACACAGCGCTCACACTCCTGAGTTCAGAGAATGCACAGTGCTCACATGATCACCAAGTGCTCACAATGATGAGTTCAGAGATCACTCAGCACTCGCACTTTCAAATTCAGAGAGCACACATCGCTCACACTCCCAAGTATAGAGAACAAACAGTGCTCAGATTCCTGAGTCCAGAGATCACACAGTGCTTACACTGACAAGTTCAGAGATTACACAGCGCTCACACTCCCGTGTTCAGACAACACTCAGCATTCACACTCCCGAGTTCAGAGATCACGCAGCGCTCACACTCACCTGTTCAGAGAACATACAGCGCTCACACACCTGAGTTCAGACAACACTCATGCTCACACTCCTGAGATCAGAGAACACAAAGTGCTGAAACTCCCAAATGTAGAGATCACAGAGCGATCACAGTCCCGTGTTCAATGAACAGACAGGGCTCACACTGCATAGTACAGAGTACACACAGCACTCACAATCCTAAGTTCTGAGAACACAAAGCGCTCACACTCCCGTGTTCAAAGAACACACAGCACTCACACTCCCGAGTGCACAAAACACACAGTGTTCACACTGATGAGTTCAGTGAACACGCAACACTTACACTGCCGAGTTCAGAAAACACACAGCGCACAAACTCCCAAGATCAGAGAATATACAGCGCTCACACTGACAACTTCTGTGAACAGACAGCGCTCACACTCCCGAGTTCAGACAACACTCAGTGCTCACACGCCCGACTTCAGTGAACACACAGCACTCACACTCGCACGTTCAGAAAACACACAGCGCACAAACTCCCAAGATCAGAGAACATACAGCGCTCACACTCACAACTTCTGTGAACAGACAGCGCTCACACTTTCAAGTTCAGACAACACTCAGCGCTCACAGTCCTGAGATCAGTGAGCGCTGAGCGCTCACACTCTCGAGTTCAGCGAACACACAGCGCTCACACTCCTGGGTTCAGAGAACACAGAGCGCTCACACTTCTGTGTTCAGAGAACACACAGTGCTCACATTCACGCGTTCTGAGAACACACAGTGCTCACACTCCCGAGTGTAGAGAACACACAGCGCTCACACTCCTGAGTTCAGAGAACAAACGGCGCTGAATGTGACGGGTTCAGAGAATACCCAGCGCTCACACTCACGCGTTCCGAGAACACACAGTGCTCACACTCCCGAATGTAGGGAACACACAGCACTCACACTCCCGAGTTCAGAGAACGCACAGTGCTCACATGCACTCATGATTACCAAGTGCTCACAATGATGAGTTGAGAGATAACTCAGCGCTCGCACTTTCGAATTCAGAGAGCACACATCGCTCACACTCCCAAGTATAGAGAACAAACAGTGCTCAGATTCCCGAGTTCAGAGATCACACAGTGCTCACACTGACAAGCTCAGAGATTACACAGCGCTCACACTCCCATGTTCAGACAACACTCAGCACTCACACTCCCGAGTTCAGAGATCACACAGCGCTCACACTCACTTGTTCAGAGAACACACAGCGCTCACACACCTGAGTTCAGACAACACTCACGCTCACGCTCCTGAGATCAGAGAACGCCAAGTGCTGAAACTCTCAAATGTAGAGATGACAGTGCGATCACACTCCTGAGTTCAGTGAACACATAGCGCTCACACTCCCGAGTTCAGTGAACACACAGCGCTCATACTTCCAAATTCAGTGAACACAGAACACTCACATTTCCGAGTTCAGAAAACTCACAGTGCACAAACTCCCAATATCAGAGAACATACAGCGCTCACACTCATAACTTCTGTGAACAGACAGCGCTCACACTCCCGAGTTCAGACAACACACAGCACTCACACTCCCACGTTCAGAAAACACACAGCGCACAAACTCCCAAGATCAGAGAACATAGAGCGCTCACACTCACAACTTCTGTGAACAGACAGCGCTCACACTCTCGAGTTCAGACAACACTCAGCGCTCACAGTCCTGAGATCAGTGAACACAGAGCGCTCACACTCCTGAGTTCAGAGAACACACAGTGCTCACACTCACTCGTTCCGAGAACACACAGTGCTCACACTCCCGAGTGTAGAGAACACACAGCGCTCACACTCCTGAGTTCAGAGAACACACAGCGCTCACACTCCTGAGTTCAGAGAACAAACGGCGCTGAATGTGACGGGTTCAGAGAATACCCAGCGCTCACACTCACGCGTTCCGAGAACACACAGTGCTCACATTCCCGAATGTAGGGAACACACAGCACTCACACTCCCGAGTTCAGAGAACGCACAGTGCTCACATGCACTCATGATTACCAAGTGCTCACAATGATGAGTTGAGAGATCACTCAGAGCTCGCACTTTCGAATTCGGAGAGCACACATCGCTCACAGTCCCAAGTATAGAGAACAAACAGTGCTCAGATTCCCGAGTTCAGAGATCACACAGTGCTCACACTGACAAGTTCAGAGATTACACAGCGCTCACACTCCCATGTTCAGACAACACTCAGCACTCACACTCCCGAGTTCAGAGATCACACAGCGCTCACACTCACTTGTTCAGAGAACACACAGCGCTCACACACCTGAGTTCAGACAACACTCACGCTCACACTCCTGAGATCAGAGAACACAAAGTGCTGAAACTCCCAAATGTAGAGATCACAGAGCGATCACACTCCCGTGTTCAATGAACATACAAGGCTCACACTGCATAGTACAGAGTACACACAGCACTCACAATCCTAAGTTCTGAGAACACACAGCGCTCACACTCCCGTGTTCAGAGAACACACAGCACTCGAACTCCCGAGTGCACAAAACACACAGCGTTAACACTGATGGGTTCAGTGAACATGCAACGCTCACACTGCCGAGTTCAGAAAACACACAGCGCACAAACTCCCAAGATCAGAGAACATACAGCGCTCACGCTCACAACTTCTGTGAACACACAGCGTTCACACTCCCAAGTTCAGACAACACTCAGTGCTCACATTTCCGAGTTCAGAGATGCACAGCGCTCACGCTTCCGAGTTCAGTGAACACACAGCACTCACACTACCGAGATCAGAGAACACACAGCACTCACACTCCCGTCTTCAGGGAACACACAGCACTCACACTACCGAGATCAGAGAACACCCAGCGCTCACACTACCGAGATCAGAGAACACACAGCGTTCACACGCCCGTGTTCAGAGAACACACAGAGCTCACACTACCGACATCAGTGAACACACAGCGATCACACTGCCGTGTGCAGGGAAAACACAGCACTCACACTACCGAGATCAGAGAACACCCAGCGCTCACACTCCCGAGTTCAGTGAACACACAGCACTCACACTCCCGAGTTCAGTGAACACATAGCGCTCACTCCCGAGTTCAGAAAACACACAGCGCACAAACTCCCAAGTTCAGACAACACTCAGCGCTCACAGTCCTGAAATCAGAGAACACAAAATGATGAAACTCTCAAATGTAGAGATCACAATGCATCACACTCCCGAGTTCAGTGAACACACAGCGCTCACACTATCGTGTGCAGAGAACACACACCTCTCACACTCCCAAGTTCAGTGACTCCACGGCGATCACACTTCCAAGTGCAGAGATCAAACAGCACTCACACTGATGTGTTCAGAGAATACACAGCGCTCACACTCCCGTGTTCAGAGAACACACAGCGCTCACACTCCCGAGTTCAGAGAACACACAGCGCTCACACTCCCGAGTTCAGAGAACACACAGCGCTCACACTCCCGAGTTCAGAGTGCACACAGCGCTCATTCTCCTGAGTTCAGAGGACAGTCAGCACTCACACTCCCTAGCTCAGAGATCACACAGCCCTCACACACCTGAGTTCAGACAACACTCACGCTCAGGCTCCTGAGATCAGAGAACGCAAAGTGTTGAAACTCTCAAATGTAGAGATGGCAGTGCGATCACACTCCTGAGTTCAATGAACACATAGCGCTCACACTCCCGACTTCAGTGAACACACAGCGCTCATACTTCCAAATTCAGTGAACACAGAACTGTCACATTCCCGAGTTCGGAAAACACACAGCGCACAAACTCCCAATATCAGAGAACATACAGAGCTCACACTCACAACTTCTGTGAACAGACAGCGCTCACACTCCCGAATTCAGACAACACTCAGTGCTCACACTCCCAGGTTCAGTGAACACACAGCACTCACACTCCCACGTTCAGAAAACACACAGCGCACAAACTCCCAAGATCAGAGAACATACAGCGCTCACACTCACAACTTCTGTGAACAGACAGCGCTCACACTCTCGAGTTCAGACAACACTCAGCGCTCACAGTCCTGAGATCAGTGAACACCAAGTGCTCACACTCCCGAGTTCAGTGAACACACAGCGCTCACACTCCTGAGTTCAGAGAACAAACGGCGCTGAATGTGACGGGTTCAGAGAATACCCAGCGCTCACACTCACACGTTCCGAGAACAAACAGTGCTCACACTCCCGAATGTAGGGAACACACAGCACTCACACTCCCAAGTTCAGAGAACGCACAGTGCTCACATGCACTCATGATTACCAAGTGCTCAAAATGATGAGTTGAGAGATCACTCCGCGCTCGCACTTTCGAATTCGGAGACACACATCGCTCACACTCCCAAGTATAGAGAACAAACAGTGCTCAGATTCCCGAGTTCAGAGATCACACAGTGCTCACACTGACAAGCTCAGAGATTACACAGCGCTCACACTCCCATGTTCAGACAACACTCAGCACTCACATTCCCGAGTTCAGAGATCACACAGCGCTCACACTTCCGTGTTCAGAGAACACACAGCACTCACACTCCCGAGTGCACAAAACACACAGTGTTCACACTGATGAGTTCAGTGAATACGCAACGCTTACACTGCCGAGTTCAGAAAACACACAGCGCACAAACTCCCAAGATCAGAGAACATACAGCGCTCACACTCACAACTTCTGTGAACAGACACCGCTCACACTCCCGAGTTCAGACAACACTCAGTGGTCACACTCCCGAGTTCAGTGAACACAGAGCACTCACACTCCCACGTTCAGAAAGCACACAGCGCACAAACTCCCGAGATTAGAGAACACACAGCGCTCACACTCCCAAGTACATTGAACACACAGCGTTCACATTGATGAGTTCAGTGAACATACAGCACTCACACTCCCGAGTTCAGAAAACACACAGCGCACAAACTCCCGAGTTCAGACAACACTCAGTGCTCACAGTCCTGAGATCAGAGAACGCACAGCCCTCACACTCCCGTGTTCAGGGAACACACAGCACTCACACTACCGAGATCAGAGAACACCCAGCGCTCGCACTACCGAGATCAGAGAACACACAGCGTTCACACTCCCGTGTTCAGAGAACACACAGCGCTCACACTGCTGAGACCAGAAAACACACAGCGCTTACAATTCCGTGTTCAGGGAACACACAGCACTCACACTACCGACATCAGTGAACACACAGCACTCACACTGCCGTGGTCAGGGAACACACAGCACTCACACTCCCGTGTTCAGGGAACACACTGCACTCACATTACCGAGATCAGAGAACACCCAGCACTCACACTACTGAGATCAGAGAACACACAGCGCTCACACTACCGAGATCAGAGAACACACAGCACTCACACTCCTGAGTTCAGTGAACACACAGCGCTCACACTCCCGAGTTCAGTGAACGCATAGCGCTCACTCCCGAGTTCAGAAAACACACAGCGCACAAACTCCCAAGTTCAGACAACACTCAGCGCTCACAGTCCTGAGATCAGAGAACACAAAATGATGAAACTCTCAAATGTAGAGATCACGATACGATCACACTCCCGAGTTCAGTGAAGACACAGCGCTCACACTATCGTGTGCAGAGAACACACACCTTTCACACTCCCAAGTTCAGTGACACCACGGCGTTCACACTTCCAAGTGCAGAGATCAAACAGCACTCACACTGATGTGTTCAGAGAATGCACAGCGCTCACACTCCTGAGTTCAGAGAACACACAGTGCTCACACTCCTGAGTTCAGAGGACACACAGCGCTCACACTCCCGTGTTCAGAGGACACACTGCGCTCACACTCCCCAGTGCAGGGAACACACAGCGCTGACACTGCCAAATGTGGAGGACACACAGCGCTGACGCTCTCCAGTGCAGAGAACCTATAGTGTTCACATTCCGCAGTGCAGAAAACACACAGCGTTCACACTTCCGAGTTCAGAGTGCACACAGCGCTCATTCTCCTGAGTTCAGAGGACACTCAGCACTCACACTCCCTAGTTCAGAGATCACACAGCGCTCACACACCTGAGTTCAGACAACACTCACGCTCACGCTCCTGAGATCAGAGAACGCAAAGTGCTGAAACTCTCAAATGTAGAGATGACAGTGCAATCACACTCCTGAGTTCAATGAACACATAGCGCTCACACTCCCGAGTTCAGTGAACACACAGCGCTCATACTTCCAAATTCAGTGAACACAGAACACTCACATTCCCGAGTTCAGACAACACACAGCGCACAAACTCCCAAGATCAGAGAACATACAGCGCTCACACTCACAACTCCTGTGAACAGACAGCGCTCACACTCTTGAGTTCAGACAACACTCAGCGCTCACAGTCCTGAGATCAGTGAACACACAGCACTCACACTACCGAGATCAGAGAACACACAGCACTCACACTCCCGTCTTCAGGGAACACACAGCACTCACGCTACCGAGATCAGAGAACACCCAGTGCTCACACTACTGAGATCAGAGAACACACAGCGTTCACACTCCCGTGTTCAGAGAACACACAGCGCTCACACTACCGACATCAGTGAACACACAGCGCTCACACTGCCGTGTTCGGGGAAAACACAGCACTCACACTACCGAGATCAGAGAACACCCAGCGCTCACACTACCGAGATCAGAGAACACACAGCAGTCACACTACTGAGATCAGAGAACACACAGCACTCACACTCCCGAGTTCAGCGAACACACAGCGCTCACACTCCCGAGTTCAGTGAACACATAGCGCTCACTCCCGAGTTCAGAAAACACACAGCGCACAAACTCCCAAGTTCAGACAATAGTCAGCGCTCACAGTCCTGAGATCAGAGAACACAAAATGATGAAACTCTCAAATGTAGAGATCACAATGCATCACACTCCCGAGTTCAGTGAACACACAGCGCTCACACTATCGTGTGCAGAGAACACAAACCACTCACACTCCCAAGTTCAGTGACTCCACGGCGATCACACTTCCAAGTGCAGAGATCAAACAGCACTCACACTGACGTGTTCAGAGAATACACAGCGCTCACACTCCTGAGTTCAGAGAACACACAGTGCTCACACTCCTGAGTTCAGAGGACACACAGCGCTCACACTCCCGTGTTCAGAGAACACACAGCGCTCACACTCCCGAGTTCAGAGAACACACAGCGCTCACACTCCCGAGTTCAGAGTGCACACAGCGCTCATTCTCCTGAGTTTAGAGGACAGTCAGCACTCACACTCCCTAGTTCAGAGATCACACAGCGCTCACACACCTGAGTTCAGACAACACTCACGCTCAGGCTCCTGAGATCAGAGAACGCAAAGTGTTGAAACTCTCAAATGTAGAGATGGCAGTGCGATCACACTCCTGAGTTCAGTGAACACATAGCGCTCACACTCCCGAGTTCAGTGAACACACAGCGCTCATACTTCCAAATTCAGTGAACACAGAACACTCACGTTCCCGAGTTCAGAAAACACACAGCGCACAAACTCCCAAGATCAGAGAACATACAGCGCTCACACTCACAACTTCTGTGAACAGACAGCGCTCACACTCTCGAGTTCAGACAACACTCAGTGCTCACAGTCCTGAGATCAGTGAACACAAAGTGCTCACACTCCTGAGTTCAGTGAACACGTAGCGCTCACACTCCCGGGTTCAGAGAACACACAGTGCTCACACTCACGCGTTCCGAGAACACACAGTGCTCACACTCCCGAGTGTAGAGAACACACAGCGCTCACACTCCTGAGTTCAGAGAACAAACGGCGCTGAATGTGACGGGTTCAGAGAATACCCAGCGCTCACACTCACGCGTTCCGAGAACACACGGTGCTCACACTCCCGAATGTAGGGAACACACAGCACTCACACTCCCGAGTTCAGAGAACGCACAGTGCTCACATGCACTCATGATTACCAAGTGCTCACAATGATGAGTTGAGAGATCACTCCGCGCTTGCACTTTCGAATTCGGAGACACACATCGCTCACACTCCCAAGTATAGAGAACAAACAGTGCTCAGATTCCTGAGTCCAGAGATCACACAGTGCTCACACTGACAAGCTCAGAGATTACACAGCGCTCACACTCCCGTGTTCAGAAAACACACAGCTCTCACACTCCCGAGTGCACAAAACACACAGTGTTCACACTGATGAGTTCAGTGAACACGCAACGCTTACACTGTCGAGTTCAGAAAACACACAGCGCACAAACTCCCAAGATCAGAGAACATACAGCGCTCACACTCACAACTTCTGTGAACAGACACCGCTCACACTCCCGAGTTCAGTGAACACAGAGCACTCACACTCCCACGTTCAGAAAGCACACAGCGCACAAACTCCCGAGATTAGAGAACACACAGTGCTCACACTCCCAAGTACATTGAACACACAGCGTTCACACTGATGAGTTCAGTGAACATACAGCACTCACACTCCCGAGTTCAGAAAACACACAGCGCACAAACTCCCGAGTTCAGACAACACTCAGTGCTCACAGTCCTGAGATCAGAGAACGCACAGCCCTCACACTTCTGAGTTCAGTGAACACACAGCACTCACACTACCGAGATCAGAGAACACACAGCGCTCACACTCCCGTGTTCAGGGAACACACAGCACACACACTACCGAGATCAGAGAACACCCAGCGCTCGCACTACCGAGATCAGAGATCACACAGCGTTCACACTCCCGTGTTCAGAGAACACACAGCGCTCACACTGCTGAGATCAGAAAACACACAGCGCTTACAATTCCGTGTTCAGGGAACACACAGCACTCACACTACCGACATCAGTGAACACACAGCGCTCACACTGCCGTGGTCAGGGAACACACAGCACTCACACTACCGAGATCAGAGAACACACAGCACTCACACTCCTGAGTTCAGTGAACACACAGCGCTCACACTCCCGAGTTCAGTTAACACATAGCGCTCACTCCCGAGTTCAGAAAACACACAGCGCACAAACACCCAAGTTCAGACAACACTCAGCACTCACAGTCCTGAGATCAGAGAACACAAAATGATGAAACTCTCAAATGTAGAGATCACGATGCGATCACACTCCCGAGTTCAGTGAAGACACAGCGCTCACACTATCGTGTGCAGAGAACACACACCTATCACACTCACAAGTTCAGTGACTCCACGGCGTTCACACTTCCAAGTGCAGAGATCAAACAGCACTCACACTGATGTGTTCAGAGAATGCACAGCGCTCACACTCCCCAGTGCAGGGAACACACAGCGCTGACACTGCCAAATGTGGAGAACACACAGCGCTGACACTCTCCAGTGCAGAGAACAGATAGTGTTCACATTCCGCAGTGCAGAAAACATACAGCATTCACACTTCCGAGTTCAGAGTGCACACAGCGCTCATCCTCCTGAGTTCAGAGGACAGTCAGCACTCACACTCCCGAGTTCAGAGATCACACAGCGCTCATACACCTGAGTTCAGACAACACTCACGCTCACACTCCTGAGATCAAAGAACGCAAAGTGCTGAAACTATCAAATGTAGAGATGACAGTGCAATCACACTCCTGAGTTCAGTGAACACATAGCGCTCACACTCTCGAGTTCAGTGAACACACAGCGCTCATACTTCCAAATTCAGTGAACACAGAACACTCACGTTCCCGAGTTCAGAAAACACACAGCGCACAAACTCTCAATATCAGAGAACATACAGCGCTCACACTCACAACTTCTGTGAACAGACAGCGCTCACACTCCCGATTTCAGACAACACACAGTGCTCACACTCCCGAGTTCAGTAAACACACAGCACTCACACACCCACGTTCAGAAAACATACAGCACACAAACTCCCGAGATCAGAGAACACACAGCGCTCACACTCCCAAGTACAATGAACACACAGCGTTCACACTGATGAGTTCAGTGAACATACAGCACTCACACTCCCACGTTCAGAAAACACACAGCGCACAAACTCCCAAGCGCTCACACTTCCAAGTGCAGAGTACACGCAGCGTTCTCAATTCCAAGTTCTGAGAACACGCAGCGGTCACACTCCCGTGTTCAAGGAACAAACAGCGCTCATACTACCGAGATCAGAGAACACACAGCACTCACACTGCCGTTTTCTGGGAACACACAGCAGTCACACTCCCGTGTTCAGGGAACACACAGCGCTCACACTACCGAGATCAGAGAATACACAGCGCTCACACTACCGAGATCAGAGAACACACAGCGCTCACACTACCGAGATCAGAGAACACACAGCACTCACACTCCTGAGTTCAGTGAACACACAGCGCTCACACTCCCGAGTTCAGTGAACACATAGCGCTCACTCCCGAGTTCAGCGAACACATAACACTCACATTCCCGAGTTCAGAAAACACACAGCGTACAATCTCCCAAGTTCAGACAACACTCAGCGCTCACAGTCCTGAGATCAGAGAACACAAAATGATGAAACTCTCAAATGTAGAGATCACAATGCGATCACACTCCTGAGTTCAGTGAACACACAACGCTCACACTATCGTGTGCAGAGAACACACACCTCTCACACTCCCGAGTTCAGAGACCCCACGGCGTTCACACTTCCAAGTGCAGAGATCAAACAGCACTCACACTGACGTGTTCAGAGAATGCACAGCGCTCACACTCCTGAGTTCAGAGAACACACAGTGCTCACACTCCTGAGTTCAGAGGACACACAGCGCTCACACTCCCGTGTTCAGAGAACACACAGCGTTCCCACTCCCCAGTGCAGGGAACACACAGCACTGACACTGCCAAATGTGGAGAACACACAGCGCTGACAGTCTCCAGTGCAGAGAACCTATAGTGTTCACATTCCGCAGTGCAGAAAACACACAGCGTTCACACTTCCGAGTTCAGAGTGCACACAGCGCTCATTCTCCTGAGTTTAGAGGACACTCAGCACTCACACGCCCTAGTTCAGAGATCACACAGCGCTCACACACCTGAGTTCAGACAACACTCACGCTCACGCTCCTGAGATCAGAGAACGCAAAGTGCTGAAACTCTCAAATGTAGAGATGACAATGCGATCACACTCCTGAGTTCAGTGAACACATAGCGCTCACACTCCCGAGTTCAGTGAACACACAGCGCTCATACTTCCAAATTCAGTGAACACAGAACACTCACATTCCCGAGTTCAGAAAACACACAGCGCACAAACTCCCAAGATCAGAGAACATACAGCGCTCACACTCACAACTTCTGTGAACAGACAGCGCTCACACTCTTGAGTTCAGACAACACTCAGCGCTCACAGTACTGAGATCAGTGAACACAGAGCGTTCACACTCCCGAGTTCAGTGAACACACAGTGCTCACACTCACGAGTTCAGTGAACACAAAACACTCACATTCCCGAGTTCAGTGAACACACAGCGCTCACACACACGAGTACAGTGAGCACACAACACTCACATTGCTGAGTTCAGAGAATACACAGCGCTCACACTCCTGTTTTCAGGGAACACACAGCACTCACACTACCAAGATCAGAGAATACAAAGCACTCACACTACCGAGATCAGAGAACACACATCGCTCACACGACTGAGATCAGAGAACAAACAGCGCTTACACTCCCGTGTTCAGGGAACACACAGCGCTCAAACTGCCGATATCAGAGAACACACAGCGCTCACATTCCCAAGTTCAGAGATCACACAGCGCTCACGCACCTGAGTTCAGACAACACTCACGCTCACACTCCTGAGATCAGAGAACACAGAGTGCTGAAACTCTCAAATGTAGAGATGACAGTGCGATCACACTCCCGAGTTCAGTGAACACCCAGTGCTCATACTTCCGAATTCAGTGAACACACAACATTCACATTCCCGAGTTCAGAAAACACACAACGCACAAACTCCCAAGATCAGAGAACATACAGCGCTGACACTCACAACTTCTGTGAACAGACAGCGCTCACATTCCCCAGTTCAGACAACACACAGCGATCACACTGATGAGTTCAGTGAACACACAGCACTCACATTCCCAAGTTCAGAGAACACACAGCGCTCACACTCCCGAGTTCAGAGAACACACAGCGCTCACAATCCCGTGTTCAGGGTACACACAGCACTCACACTACCAAGATCAGAGAACACACAGTGTTCACACTCCCGTGTTCAGGGAACACACAGCACTCACACTACCGAGATCAGAGCACACCCAGCGCTCACACTCCCAAGTACAATGAACACAGAGCGTTCACACTGATGAGTTCAGTGAACATACAGCACTCACATTCCCACGTTCAGAAAACACACAGTGCACAAACTCCCAAGATCAGAGAACATACAGCGCTCACACTCACAACCTCTGTGAACAGAGAGCGCTCACACTCCCGAGTGCAGAGAACACACAGTGCTCACACTCACGCGTTCCGAGAACACACAGCGCTCACACTTCTGAGTTCAGAGAACAAACGGCACTGAATGTGAAGTGTTCAGAGAATACCCAGCGCTCACACTCACGCGTTCTGAGAAAACACAGTGCTCACACACCCGAATGTAGGGAACACACAGCACTCACACTCCCAAGTTCAGAGAACGCACAGTGCTCACATGCACTTATGATTACCAAGTTCTCACAATGATGAGTTGAGAGATCACGCAGCGCTCGCACTTACGAATTCGGAGAGCACACATCGCTCACACTCCCAAGTATAGAGAACAAACAGTGCTCAGATTCCCGAGTTCAGAGATCACACAGTGCTCACACTGACAAGTTCAGAGATTACACAGTGCTCACACTCCCGTGTTCAGACAACACTCAGCACTCACCCTCCCGAGTTCAGAGATCACACAGCGCTCTCACTCACTTGTTCAGAGAACACACAGCGCTCACACACCTGAGTTCAGACAACACTCACGCTCACACTCCTGAGATCAGAGGACACACAACGCTCACACTCCCGAGTTCAGAGATCACAGAGTGCTCACAGTCCCGAGCACAGAGAACACACATTGCTCACACTCCTGTGTTCATAAAATGCACACACTTCACGCTTCTGAGTTCAAAGACATGCAGCACTCAGACACCCAAATGTAAAGAACAAACTGTGCCACAACTCCTGAGTTCAGAGGAAACAAATTGGTCATACTCACTCGCTCAGAGAACACACAGCGCTTACACTCCCGAATTCAGAGAACACACTACGCTCACACTCCCGAGTTCAGAGAACACACTATGCTCACACTCCCGAGTTCAGAGAATACTCAGCGCTCACACTCTTGAGCTCAGAGAACACACAGTGCTCACACTTCTGAATTCAGAGAACACACAGCACTCACACTCCCACGTTCAGTGAATACAGAACGCTCACACTCACAAGTTCAGTGAATACACAATGCTCACACTCCCAAGTTCAGAGAACACACAGTGCACAAGCTGCTGAATTCAGAGAACACACAGCGATCAACACCCCACAGTGCAGAGATCAAACAGCACTCACACTGACGAGTTCAGAGAATACACACAGCGCTCATACTCCCGAGTTCAGAGAACAACAGTAGTCACACTCCTGAGTTCAGAGGACACAGGGCACTCACACGCCCAAGTTCAGAGGACACACAGCGCTCACACTCCTGTATTCAGAGAACACACAGTGCACACACTCCCGAGTGCAGGGAACACACAGCGCTCACACACCCGAGTGTAGGGAACGCACAGCGCTCACACTCCTGGGTTCAGAGAACACACAGCGTTCACACTCCCGAGTTCCGAGAACACACAGCGCTCACACTCCCAAGTGTAGAGAACACAGAGCGCCCACACTCACTCATTCAGAGATCACCAAGTGCTCACACTGATGAATTCAGAGATCACTCAGTGGTCACACTCTCGAGTTTGGAGAACACACATTGCTCGCACACCCAAGTATGGAGAACACACAGCGCTCACATTCCTGGGTTCAGAGATCACACAGCACTCACACTCCCGAGATAACAGAACACACAGCACTCAGACATCTGAGCTGAGACAACACTCAGCACTCACACTCCCGAGTTCAGAGATCACACAGCGCTCACGCTCACTTGTTCAGAGAACTCGCAGTGCTCACACACATGAGTTCAGACAACTCTCAGCGCTCACACACAAGTTCAGACAACACTCAGTGCTCAAACTCCTGAGATTAGAGATCACAGTGCAATCACACTCCCGAGTTCAGTGAACACACAGTGCTCATGCTTCCAAGTGCAGAGTACACAGAGCGCTCACACTTCCAAGTGCAGAGTACACACAGCGCTCTCAGTTCCAAGTTCTGAGAACACGCAGCGCTCACACTCCCGTGTTCAAGGAACACGCAGCGCTCACTCTACCGAGATCAGAGAACACACAGCGCTCACACTCCCGTGTTCAGGGAACACACAGCACTCACACTCCCGAGTGTAGGGAACACACAGCACTCACGCTACCGAGATCAGAGAACACACAGCACTCACACTGCCGAGATCAGAGAACACACAGCACTCACACTGCCGAGATCAGAGAACACACAGTGCTCACACTCCCGTGTTCAGGGAACACACAGCACTGACACTACCAACATCAGAGAACACACAGTGCTCACACTCCTGATTTCAGGAACATACAGCGCTCACACTCCTGAGTTCAGAGGACACACAACGCTCACACTCCCGAGTTCAGAGATCACAGAGTGCTCACACTCCCGAGCACAGAGAACACACATCGCTCACACTCCCGTGTTCATAAAATGCACACACTTCATGCTTCTGAGTTCAAAGACATGCAGCACTCAGACACCCAAATGTAAAGAACAAACTGTGCCACAACTCCTGAGCTCAGAGGAAACAAATTGGTCATACTCACTCGTTCAGAGAACACACAGCACTTACACTCCCGAATTCAGAGAACACACTATGCTCACACTCCCGAGTTCAGAGAACACACTATGCTCACACTCCCGAGTTCAGGGAACACACTATGCTCACACTCCTGAGTTCGGAGAACACACTCTGCTCACACTCTTGAGCTCAGAGAACACACAGTGCTCACACTTCTGAATTCAGGGAACACACAGCATTCACACTCCTGAGTTCAGAGAACACACTATGCTCACACTCCTGAGTTCAGAGAATACTCAGCGCTCACACTCTTGAGCTCAGAGAACACACAGTGCTCACACTTCTGAATTCAGAGAACACACAGCACTCACACTCCCGCGTTCAGTGAATACAGAATGCTCACACTCACAAGTTCAGTGAATACACAATGCTCACACTCCCAAGTTCAGAGAACACACAGTGCACAAGCTCCTGAATTCAGAGAACACACAGCGATCAACACCCCACAGTGCAGAGATCAAGCAGCACTCACACTGACGAGTTCAGAGAATACACACAGCGCTCATACTCCTGAGTTCAGAGAACAACAGTACTCACACTCCTGAGTTCAGAGGACACAGGGCACTCACACGCCCAAGTTCAGAGGACACACAGCGCTCACACTCCTATATTTAGAGAACACACAGTGCACACACTCCCCGGTGCAGGGAACACACAGCGCTCACACACCTGAGTGTAGGGAACGCACAGCGCTCACATTCCTGCGTTCAGAGAACACACAGCGTTCACACTCCCGAGTTCAGAGAACACACAGTGCTCACACTCACGCATTCCAAGAACACACAGCGCTCACACTCCCGAGTGTAGGGGACACACAGCACTCACACTCCACACACCAACACCCATCTAGGACCCTCCACCCCTGCCTGTCCCTCCGTCCCCACCCCATCTTCCAATCCCAACCCCAGCCATGTATTCACTATACCCCCTGACCTTCCCCTCTCCGATGCTGAACGTTCAGTGCTCAGCAAAGGACTTAGTTTCATACCCTTACGCCCTCACCTCAATGAATTTCGGGCTCGGCATGATACTGAACTCTTCTTCCGCCGTCTTCGTCTCCGGGCTCACTTCTTTGGGCAGGAGTCCTCTCCCAGTTCAACGGATCCTTTTACCCATCTTCAATATTCTCCCTCCACCTGGACCCCTCCCTCTGGATTCTTACCTTCTCTCGATCTTTTCATTGAGAACTGTCGGCGCGACATTAGTCGTCTCAATTTCTCTGCTCCTCTCACCCATTCTAACCTGTCTCTCTCTGAACTTACTGCACTCCATTCTCTCAGGTCCAACCCTGACATTGTCATCAAACCCGCTGACAAGGGTGGTGCTGTTGTTGTCTGGCGCACTGACCTCTACCACGCGGAGGCTGAGCGTCAACTCGCAGACACTTCCTCCTACCTCTCCCTGGACCATGACCCCACCACTGAACATCAAGCCATTGTTTCCAGGACTGTCACTGACCTCATCTCCTCTGGGGATCTCCCTCCCACAGCTTCCAACCTGATAGTTGCCCAACCTCGGACGGCCCGCTTCTATCTCCTACCCAAAATCCACAAACAGAACTGCCCCGGTAGACCGATCGTCTCAGCTTGCTCCTGCCCCACAGAACTCATTTCTCGTTATCTTGACTCCCTTCTCTCTCCCCTTGTCCAGTCCCTTCCCACCTACATCCGTGATTCCTCTGACACCTTACGTCACATCAACAATTTCCAGTTCCCTGGCCCCTACCGCTTCCTCTTCACCATGGACGTCCAATCCCTCTACACCTCCATCCCCCACCAGGATGGTCTGAGGGCCCTTAGCTTCTTCCTCGAACAGAGGCCCGAACAATCCCCATCCACCACTACTCTCCTCCGTCTGGCTGAACTTGTTCTCACGCTGAACAATTTCTCCTTCAACTCCTCTCACTTCCTCCAAATAAAAGGTGTGGCTATGGGTACCCGCATGGGCCCCAGCTATGCCTGTCTCTTTATGGGGTATGTGGAACATTCCTTGTTGCAGTCCTACTCCGGCCCCCTTCCACAACTCTTTCTCCGGTACATCGATGATTATTTCGGTGCTGCTTCATGCTCTCGTCAGGACTTGGAAAAATTTATTAATTTTGCTTCCAATCTCCACCCCTCCATCATTTTCACGTGGTCCATCTCTGACACTTCCCTTCCCTTCCTTGACCTCTCTGTCTCAATCTCTGGTGATAGACTGTCCACCAATATCCATTACAAACCCACCGACACCCACAGCTATCTCGACTACAGCTCCTCACACCCCACTTCCTGTAAGGACTCCATCCCATTCTCTCAGTTCCTTCGCCTCCGTCGCATCTGTTCCGATGATGCTACATTCAAAAACAGTTCCTCTGACATGTCCTCCTTCTTCCTTAACCGAGGTTTTCCACCCACGGTCGTTGACAGGGCCCTCAACCGTGTCCGGCCCATCTCCCGCGCATCCGCCCTCACTCCTTCTCCTCCCTCCCAGAAACATGATAGGGTCCCCCTTGTCCTCACTTATCACCCCACCAGCCTCCGCATTCAAAGGATCATCCTCCGCCATTTCCGCCAACTCCAGCATGATGCCACTACCAAACACATCTTCCCTTCACCCCCCTTATCGGCATTCCGTAGGGATCGCTCCCTCCGGGACACCCTGGTCCACTCCTCCATCACCCCCTACTCCTCAACCCCCTCCTATGGCACAACCCCTTGCCCACGCAAAAGATGCAACACCTGCCCCTTCACTTCCTCTCTCCTCACCGTCCAAGGACCCAAACACTCCTTTCAAGTGAAGCAGCATTTCACTTGCATTTCCCCCAACTTAGTCTACTGCATTCGTTGCTCCCAATGTGGTCTCCTCTACATTGGAGAGACCAAACGTAAACTGGGCGACCGCTTTGCAGAACACCTGCGGTCTGTCCGCAAGAATGACCCAAACCTCCCTGTCGCTTGCCATTTTAACACTCCACCCTGCTCTCTTGCCCACATGTCTGTCCTTGGCTTGCTGCATTGTTCCAGTGAAGCCCAACGCAAACTGGAGGAACAACACCTCATCTTCCGACTAGGGACTTTACAGCCTTCCGGACTGAATATTGAATTCAACAACTTTAGGTCGTGAGTCCCCTCCCCCATCCCCACCCCCTTTCTGTTTCCCCCTTCTCTTTTTTTTTTCCCAATAAATTATAAAGATTTTCCTTTTCCCACCTATTTCCATTATATAAAATAAAAAAAAACCCACTAGAGCTATACCTTGAGTGCCCTACCATCCATTCTTAATTAGCACATTCGTTTAGATAATATCACCAACTTTATCTTTAACACCTATGTGTTCTATTGTACTATTGTTGTTGACATCTTTTGATGATCTGCTTCTATCACTGCTTGTTTGTCGCTACAACCACACCAACCCCCTCCACCTCTCTGTCTCTCTATCTCTCCGCCCCCCACACACACACCTTAAACCAGCTTATATTTCAGCTCTTTCCTGGACTCGAACTCAAGTTCTGTCGAAGGGTCATGAGGACTCGAAACGTCAACTCTTTTCTTCTCCGCCGATGCTGCCAGACCTGCTGAGTTTTTCCAGGTAATTCTGTTTTTGTTTTGGATTTCCAGCATCCGCAGTTTTTTTGTTTTTAACTCACACTCCCGTGTTCAGTGAACACTCAGTGCTCACACTCACTCATTCAGAGATCAGCAAGTGCTCACACTGATGAATTCAGAGATCACTCAGTGGTCACACTCTCGAGTTTGGAGAACACACATTGCTCGCACACCCAAGTATGGAGAACACACAGCGCTCACATTCCTGGGTTCAGAGATCACACAGCACTCACACTCCCGAGATAACAGAACACACAGCACTCAGGCATCTGAGCTGAGACAACACTCAGCACTCACACTCCCGAGTTCAGAGATCACACAGCGCTCACGCTCACTTGTTCAGAGAACTTGCAGTGCTCACACACATGAGTTCAGACAACTCTCAGCGCTCACACACAAGTTCAGACAACACTCAGCGCTCAAACTCCTGAGATTAGAGATCACAGTGCAATCACACTCCCGAGTTCAGTGAACACACAGTGCTCATGCTTCCAAGTGCAGAGTACACAGAGTGCTCACACTTCCAAGTGCAGAGTACACACAGCGCTCTCAATTCCAAGTTCTGAGAACACGCAGCGCTCACACTCCCGTGTTCAAGGAACACACAGCGCTCACACTACCGAGATCAGAGAACACACAGTGCTCACACTCCCGTGTTCAGGGAACACACAGCACTCACACTGCCGAGATCTGAGAACACACAGCGCTCACACTCCCGTGTTCAGGGAACACACAGCACTCACACTACTGAGATCAGTGAACACACAGCACTCACACTGCCGAGATCTGAGAACACACAGCGCTCACACTCCCGTGTTCAGGGAACACACAGCACTCACACTACTGAGATCAGTGAACACACAGCACTCACACTACCGAGATCAGAGAACACACAGCGCTCACACTCTTGTGTTCAGGGAACACACAGCGCTCACACTCCCGAGTGTAGGGAACACACAGCACTCACGCTCCCGTATTCAGTGAACACACAGCGCTCACACTCCCGAGTGCAGAGAACACACAGCGCTCACACTACCGAGATCAGAGAACACACAGCGCTCACACTCCTGTGTTCAGGGAAGACACAGCGTTCACACTGCTGAGATCAGAGAACACACAGCGCTCACACTGCCGAGATCAGAGAACACACAGCGCTCACACTCGCGAGTTTAGGGAACACACAGCTCTCACACTACCGAGATCAGAGAACACACAGCACTCACACTGCCGAGATCCGAAAACACCCAGCGCTCAGATTCCCGAGTTCAGAGAACACAATGCTCACACTCCCGAGTTCAGGGAATACACAGCGTTCACACTGCTGAGATCAGAGAACACACAACGCTCACACTGCCGAGATCATAGAACACACAGTGCTCACACTCCTGTGTTCAGGGAAGACACAGCGTTCACACTGCTGAGATCAGAGAACACACAGCGCTCACACTGCCGAGATCAGAGAACACACAGCGCTCACACTCGCGAGTTTAGGGAACACACAGCTCTCACACTACCGAGATCAGAGAACACACAGCACTCACACTGCCGAGATCCGAAAACACCCAGCGCTCAGATTCCCGAGTTCAGAGAACACAATGCTCACACTCCCGAGTTCAGGGAATACACAGCGTTCACACTGCTGAGATCAGAGAACACACAACGCTCACACTGCCGAGATCATAGAACACACAGTGCTCACACTCCTGTGTTCAGGGAACACACAGCGCTCACACTACCGAGATCAGAGAACATACAGCGCTCACACTCCTGAGTTCAGAGAATATACAGCGCTCACACTCCCGAGTTCAGAGATCACAGAGTGCTCACACTCCCCAGCACAGAGAACACACATCGCTCACACTCCCGTGTTCATAAAATGCACACACTTCACGCTTCTGAGTTCAAAGACACGCAGCACTCAGACACCCAAATGTAAAGAACAAACTGTGCCACAACTCCTGAGTTCAGAGGAAACAAATTGGTCATACTCACTCGTTCAGAGAACACACAGCGCTTACACGCCCGAATTCAGAGAACACACTATTACACACTCCCGAGTTCAGAGAACACACTATGCTCACACTCTTGAGCTCAGAGAACACACAGTGCTCACAATTCTGAATTCAGGGAACACACAGCATTCACACTCTTGAGTTCAGAGAACACACTATGCTCACACTCCCAAGTTCAGAGAACACTCAGTCCGCACAGTCTTGAGTTCAGAGAACACACAGTTGTCACACTCCTGAGTTCAGAGAACACACAATGCTCACACTCCCAAATTCAGAGAACACACAATACTCACACTCCAGAATTCAAAGAACACTCAGTGCTCACACTCCTGAGTTCAGAGAACACACAGTTCTCACACTCCCAAATTCAGAGAACACACAATGCTCACACTCCAGAATTCAGAGAACACTCAGTGCTCACACTACCGAATTCAGAGAACATACAGTGCTCACACTCCTGATTTCAGAGAAAACACAGCGCTCACAATCTCAAGCTCAGAGAACACACAGCGCTCACACTCCCAAATGTAGAGAAAGCACAGCGATCACACTCGTAAGTTCGGTGAGCACACTGTACTCACAATCCCAAGTGCAGAGAACACACAGCGCTCGCACACCCGAGCTCAGAGAACAGACAGCATTCACACTCCCGAATATAGCGAACACAGACCCCTCATAGTCCCGACTTCAGAGAACACAACACTCACACTGACAAGTTTAAAGAAAACACAGCGCTCACACTCCTGAAATCAGAGAAGACAAAGTGCTGAAACTCACATTCACACATCTGAGTTTCAGAGAACACACAGCGCTCACACTCCTGGGTTCAGAGAACACAAAGCGCTCATACTCCCGAGTGTATGGAACACACAGCATTCACACTCTCAAGTTCAGAATACACACAGCACTCATACTCTGGAGTTTAGAGATCACACAGCGCTCACACTCACGCGTTCAGAGAACACACAGCGCACAAACTCCCGAGTTCAGAGACAGAAAGCGGTAATACTCCCGAGTTTAGAGAACACACAGCGCTCACACTCCCGCGTTCAGTGAATACACAACGCTCACACTCCCAAGTTCAGAGAACACACAGCGCACAAGCTCCTGAATTCAGAGAACACACAGCGATCAACACCCCACAGTGCAGAGATCAAACAGCACTCACACTGATGAGTTCAGAGATCACACAGTGCACACACTCACACGTTCCGAGAACACACAGCGCTCACACTCCAAAGTGTAGAGAACACACAGCGCTCACACTCCCGTGTTCAGGGAACACACAGCACTCACACTCAAGAGTGTAGGGAACACACAGCACTCACACTACCGAGATCAGAGAACACACAGCACTCACACTATCGAGATCAGAGAACACACAGCACTCACACTGCCGAGATCTGAGAACACACAGCGCTCACACTCCCGTGTTCAGGGAACACACAGCACTCACACTACTGAGATCAGTGAACACACAGCGCTCACACAACCGAGATCAGAGAACACACAGCGCTCAGTCTCCCGTGTTCAGGGAACACACAGCGCTCACACTCCCGTGTTCATGGAACACACAGCGCTCACACTGCCAAGATCAGAGAACAAACAGCTCTCACACTCCCAAGTTCAGAGAACACACAGCGCTCACACTGCCGAGATCAGAGAACACATAGCACTCACACTCCCGAGTTTAGAGAACACACAGCACTCACACTCCCGAGTTCAGAGAACACACAGCGCTCACATTCCCGTGTTCAGTGAATACGGAATGCTCACACTCCCGAGTTCAGAGAACACACAGCGGTCACATTGCCGAGTTCAGAGAACACACAATGCTCACACTGCTGAGTTCAGAGAACACACTGCGCACAAACTCCCGAGTTCAGAGACAGAAACCGGTAACACTCCCGAGTTTAGAGAACACACAGCGCTCACACTCCCACGTTCAGTGAATACAGAACGCTCACACTCACAAGTTCAGTGAATACACAACGTTCACACTCCCAAGTTCAGAGAACACACAGCGCACAAGCTCCTAAATTCAGAGAACACACAGCGATCAACACCCTGCAGTGCAGAGATCAAACAGCACTCACAATGACAAGTTCAGAGAATACACACAGCGCTCATACTCCCGAGTTCAGAGAACAACAGTACTCACACTCCTGAGTTCAGAGGACACAGGGTGCTCACACGCCCAAGTTCAGAGGACACACAGCGCTCACACTCCTGTGTTCAGAGAACACACAGCGCTCACACTCCCCAGTGCAGGGAACACATAGCACTCACACTCCCGAATGTAGGGAACACACAGCGCTCACACTCCTGGGTTCAGAGAACACAGAGCGCTCACAACCCCGAGTACAGAGAACACACAGTGCTCACACTCACGCATTCCGAGAACACACAGTGCTCACACTCCCGAGTGTAGAGAACACACAGCGCTCACACTCCCGGGTTCAGAGAACACACAGTGCTCACACTCACGCATTCCGAGAACACACAGTGCTCACACTCCCGAGTGTAGAGAACACACAGCGCTCACACTCCTGAGTTCAGAGAACACACAGCGCTCACACTCCTGAGTTCAGAGAACAAACGCACTGAATATGACAGGTTCAGAGAATACACAGCGCTCACACACCCGAATGTAGGGAACACACAGCACTCACACTCCCGAGTTCAGAGAACACACAGCGCTCACACTCCTGAGTTCAGAGAATGCACAGTGCTCACATGATCACCAAGTGCTCACAATGATGAGTTCAGAGATCACTCAGCACTCGCACTTTCAAATTCAGAGAGCACACATCGCTCACACTCCCAAGTATAGAGAACAAACAGTGCTCAGATTCCTGAGTCCAGAGATCACACAGTGCTTACACTGACAAGTTCAGAGATTACACAGCGCTCACACTCCCGTGTTCAGACAACACTCAGCATTCACACTCCCGAGTTCAGAGATCACGCAGCGCTCACACTCACCTGTTCAGAGAACATACAGCGCTCACACACCTGAGTTCAGACAACACTCATGCTCACACTCCTGAGATCAGAGAACACAAAGTGCTGAAACTCCCAAATGTAGAGATCACAGAGCGATCACAGTCCCGTGTTCAATGAACAGACAGGGCTCACACTGCATAGTACAGAGTACACACAGCACTCACAATCCTAAGTTCTGAGAACACAAAGCGCTCACACTCCCGTGTTCAAAGAACACACAGCACTCACACTCCCGAGTGCACAAAACACACAGTGTTCACACTGATGAGTTCAGTGAACACGCAACACTTACACTGCCGAGTTCAGAAAACACACAGCGCACAAACTCCCAAGATCAGAGAATATACAGCGCTCACACTGACAACTTCTGTGAACAGACAGCGCTCACACTCCCGAGTTCAGACAACACTCAGTGCTCACACGCCCGACTTCAGTGAACACACAGCACTCACACTCGCACGTTCAGAAAACACACAGCGCACAAACTCCCAAGATCAGAGAACATACAGCGCTCACACTCACAACTTCTGTGAACAGACAGCGCTCACACTTTCAAGTTCAGACAACACTCAGCGCTCACAGTCCTGAGATCAGTGAGCGCTGAGCGCTCACACTCTCGAGTTCAGCGAACACACAGCGCTCACACTCCTGGGTTCAGAGAACACAGAGCGCTCACACTTCTGTGTTCAGAGAACACACAGTGCTCACATTCACGCGTTCTGAGAACACACAGTGCTCACACTCCCGAGTGTAGAGAACACACAGCGCTCACACTCCTGAGTTCAGAGAACAAACGGCGCTGAATGTAACGGGTTCAGAGAATACCCAGCGCTCACACTCACGCGTTCCGAGAACACACAGTGCTCACACTCCCGAATGTAGGGAACACACAGCACTCACACTCCCGAGTTCAGAGAACGCACAGTGCTCACATGCACTCATGATTACCAAGTGCTCACAATGATGAGTTGAGAGATAACTCAGCGCTCGCACTTTCGAATTCAGAGAGCACACATCGCTCACACTCCCAAGTATAGAGAACAAACAGTGCTCAGATTCCCGAGTTCAGAGATCACACAGTGCTCACACTGACAAGCTCAGAGATTACACAGCGCTCACACTCCCATGTTCAGACAACACTCAGCACTCACACTCCCGAGTTCAGAGATCACACAGCGCTCACACTCACTTGTTCAGAGAACACACAGCGCTCACACACCTGAGTTCAGACAACACTCACGCTCACCCTCCTGAGATCAGAGAACGCAAAGTGCTGAAACTCTCAAATGCAGAGATGACAGTGCGATCACACTCCTGAGTTCAGTGAACACATAGCGCTCACACTCCCGAGTTCAGTGAACACACAGCGCTCATACTTCCAAATTCAGTGAACACAGAACACTCACATTTCCGAGTTCAGAAAACTCACAGTGCACAAACTCCCAATATCAGAGAACATACAGCGCTCACACTCATAACTTCTGTGAACAGACAGCGCTCACACTCCCGAGTTCAGACAACACACAGCACTCACACTCCCACGTTCAGAAAACACACAGCGCACAAACTCCCAAGATCAGAGAACATACAGCGCTCACACTCACAACTTCTGTGAACAGACAGCGCTCACACTCTCGAGTTCAGACAACACTCAGCGCTCACAGTCCTGAGATCAGTGAACACAGAGCGCTCACACTCCCGAGTTCAGAGAACACACAGTGCTCACACTCACTCGTTCCGAGAACACACAGTGCTCACACTCCCGAGTGTAGAGAACACACAGCGCTCACACTCCTGAGTTCAGAGAACACACAGCGCTCACACTCCTGAGTTCAGAGAACAAACGGCGCTGAATGTGACGGGTTCAGAGAATACCCAGCGCTCACACTCACGCGTTCCGAGAACACACAGTGCTCACATTCCCGAATGTAGGGAACACACAGCACTCACACTCCCGAGTTCAGAGAACGCACAGTGCTCACATGCACTCATGATTACCAAGTGCTCACAATGATGAGTTGAGAGATCACTCAGAGCTCGCACTTTCGAATTCGGAGAGCACACATCGCTCACAGTCCCAAGTATAGAGAACAAACAGTGCTCAGATTCCCGAGTTCAGAGATCACACAGTGCTCACACTGACAAGTTCAGAGATTACACAGCGCTCACACTCCCATGTTCAGACAACACTCAGCACTCACACTCCCGAGTTCAGAGATCACACAGCGCTCACACTCACTTGTTCAGAGAACACACAGCGCTCACACACCTGAGTTCAGACAACACTCACGCTCACACTCCTGAGATCAGAGAACACAAAGTGCTGAAACTCCCAAATGTAGAGATCACAGAGCGATCACACTCCCGTGTTCAATGAACATACAAGGCTCACACTGCATAGTACAGAGTACACACAGCACTCACAATCCTAAGTTCTGAGAACACACAGCGCTCACACTCCCGTGTTCAGAGAACACACAGCACTCGAACTCCCGAGTGCACAAAACACACAGCGTTAACACTGATGGGTTCAGTGAACATGCAACGCTCACACTGCCGAGTTCAGAAAACACACAGCGCACAAACTCCCAAGATCAGAGAACATACAGCGCTCACGCTCACAACTTCTGTGAACACACAGCGTTCACACTCCCAAGTTCAGACAACACTCAGTGCTCACATTTCCGAGTTCAGAGATGCACAGCGCTCACGCTTCCGAGTTCAGTGAACACACAGCACTCACACTACCGAGATCAGAGAACACACAGCACTCACACTCCCGTCTTCAGGGAACACACAGCACTCACACTACCGAGATCAGAGAACACCCAGCGCTCACACTACCGAGATCAGAGAACACACAGCGTTCACACGCCCGTGTTCAGAGAACACACAGAGCTCACACTACCGACATCAGTGAACACACAGCGATCACACTGCCGTGTGCAGGGAAAACACAGCACTCACACTACCGAGATCAGAGAACACCCAGCGCTCACACTCCCGAGTTCAGTGAACACACAGCACTCACACTCCCGAGTTCAGTGAACACATAGCGCTCACTCCCGAGTTCAGAAAACACACAGCGCACAAACTCCCAAGTTCAGACAACACTCAGCGCTCACAGTCCTGAAATCAGAGAACACAAAATGATGAAACTCTCAAATGTAGAGATCACAATGCATCACACTCCCGAGTTCAGTGAACACACAGCGCTCACACTATCGTGTGCAGAGAACACACACCTCTCACACTCCCAAGTTCAGTGACTCCACGGCGATCACACTTCCAAGTGCAGAGATCAAACAGCACTCACACTGATGTGTTCAGAGAATACACAGCGCTCACACTCCTGTGTTCAGAGAACACACAGCGCTCACACTCCCGAGTTCAGAGAACACACAGCGCTCACACTCCCGAGTTCAGAGAACACACAGCGCTCACACTCCCGAGTTCAGAGTGCACACAGCGCTCATTCTCCTGAGTTCAGAGGACAGTCAGCACTCACACTCCCTAGCTCAGAGATCACACAGCCCTCACACACCTGAGTTCAGACAACACTCACGCTCAGGCTCCTGAGATCAGAGAACGCAAAGTGTTGAAACTCTCAACTGTAGAGATGGCAGTGCGATCACACTCCTGAGTTCAATGAACACATAGCGCTCACACTCCCGACTTCAGTGAACACACAGCGCTCATACTTCCAAATTCAGTGAACACAGAACTGTCACATTCCCGAGTTCGGAAAACACACAGCGCACAAACTCCCAATATCAGAGAACATACAGAGCTCACACTCACAACTTCTGTGAACAGACAGCGCTCACACTCCCGAATTCAGACAACACTCAGTGCTCACACTCCCAGGTTCAGTGAACACACAGCACTCACACTCCCACGTTCAGAAAACACACAGCGCACAAACTCCCAAGATCAGAGAACATACAGCGCTCACACTCACAACTTCTGTGAACAGACAGCGCTCACACTCTCGAGTTCAGACAACACTCAGCGCTCACAGTCCTGAGATCAGTGAACACCAAGTGCTCACACTCCCGAGTTCAGTGAACACACAGCGCTCACACTCCTGAGTTCAGAGAACAAACGGCGCTGAATGTGACGGGTTCAGAGAATACCCAGCGCTCACACTCACACGTTCCGAGAACAAACAGTGCTCACACTCCCGAATGTAGGGAACACACAGCACTCACACTCCCAAGTTCAGAGAACGCACAGTGCTCACATGCACTCATGATTACCAAGTGCTCAAAATGATGAGTTGAGAGATCACTCCGCGCTCGCACTTTCGAATTCGGAGACACACATCGCTCACACTCCCAAGTATAGAGAACAAACAGTGCTCAGATTCCCGAGTTCAGAGATCACACAGTGCTCACACTGACAAGCTCAGAGATTACACAGCGCTCACACTCCCATGTTCAGACAACACTCAGCACTCACATTCCCGAGTTCAGAGATCACACAGCGCTCACACTTCCGTGTTCAGAGAACACACAGCACTCACACTCCCGAGTGCACAAAACACACAGTGTTCACACTGATGAGTTCAGTGAATACGCAACGCTTACACTGCCGAGTTCAGAAAACACACAGCGCACAAACTCCCAAGATCAGAGAACATACAGCGCTCACACTCACAACTTCTGTGAACAGACACCGCTCACACTCCCGAGTTCAGACAACACTCAGTGGTCACACTCCCGAGTTCAGTGAACACAGAGCACTCACACTCCCACGTTCAGAAAGCACACAGCGCACAAACTCCCGAGATTAGAGAACACACAGCGCTCACACTCCCAAGTACATTGAACACACAGCGTTCACATTGATGAGTTCAGTGAACATACAGCACTCACACTCCCGAGTTCAGAAAACACACAGCGCACAAACTCCCGAGTTCAGACAACACTCAGTGCTCACAGTCCTGAGATCAGAGAACGCACAGCCCTCACACTCCCGTGTTCAGGGAACACACAGCACTCACACTACCGAGATCAGAGAACACCCAGCGCTCGCACTACCGAGATCAGAGAACACACAGCGTTCACACTCCCGTGTTCAGAGAACACACAGCGCTCACACTGCTGAGACCAGAAAACACACAGCGCTTACAATTCCGTGTTCAGGGAACACACAGCACTCACACTACCGACATCAGTGAACACACAGCACTCACACTGCCGTGGTCAGGGAACACACAGCACTCACACTCCCGTGTTCAGGGAACACACTGCACTCACATTACCGAGATCAGAGAACACCCAGCACTCACACTACTGAGATCAGAGAACACACAGCGCTCACACTACCGAGATCAGAGAACACACAGCACTCACACTCCTGAGTTCAGTGAACACACAGCGCTCACACTCCCGAGTTCAGTGAACGCATAGCGCTCACTCCCGAGTTCAGAAAACACACAGCGCACAAACTCCCAAGTTCAGACAACACTCAGCGCTCACAGTCCTGAGATCAGAGAACACAAAATGATGAAACTCTCAAATGTAGAGATCACGATACGATCACACTCCCGAGTTCAGTGAAGACACAGCGCTCACACTATCGTGTGCAGAGAACACACACCTTTCACACTCCCAAGTTCAGTGACACCACGGCGTTCACACTTCCAAGTGCAGAGATCAAACAGCACTCACACTGATGTGTTCAGAGAATGCACAGCGCTCACACTCCTGAGTTCAGAGAACACACAGTGCTCACACTCCTGAGTTCAGAGGACACACAGCGCTCACACTCCCGTGTTCAGAGGACACACTGCGCTCACACTCCCCAGTGCAGGGAACACACAGCGCTGACACTGCCAAATGTGGAGGACACACAGCGCTGACGCTCTCCAGTGCAGAGAACCTATAGTGTTCACATTCCGCAGTGCAGAAAACACACAGCGTTCACACTTCCGAGTTCAGAGTGCACACAGCGCTCATTCTCCTGAGTTCAGAGGACACTCAGCACTCACACTCCCTAGTTCAGAGATCACACAGCGCTCACACACCTGAGTTCAGACAACACTCACGCTCACGCTCCTGAGATCAGAGAACGCAAAGTGCTGAAACTCTCAATGTAGAGATGACAGTGCAATCACACTCCTGAGTTCAATGAACACATAGCGCTCACACTCCCGAGTTCAGTGAACACACAGCGCTCATACTTCCAAATTCAGTGAACACAGAACACTCACATTCCCGAGTTCAGACAACACACAGCGCACAAACTCCCAAGATCAGAGAACATACAGCGCTCACACTCACAACTCCTGTGAACAGACAGCGCTCACACTCTTGAGTTCAGACAACACTCAGCGCTCACAGTCCTGAGATCAGTGAACACACAGCACTCACACTACCGAGATCAGAGAACACACAGCACTCACACTCCCGTCTTCAGGGAACACACAGCACTCACGCTACCGAGATCAGAGAACACCCAGTGCTCACACTACTGAGATCAGAGAACACACAGCGTTCACACTCCCGTGTTCAGAGAACACACAGCGCTCACACTACCGACATCAGTGAACACACAGCGCTCACACTGCCGTGTTCGGGGAAAACACAGCACTCACACTACCGAGATCAGAGAACACCCAGCGCTCACACTACCGAGATCAGAGAACACACAGCAGTCACACTACTGAGATCAGAGAACACACAGCACTCACACTCCGAGTTCAGCGAACACACAGCGCTCACACTCCCGAGTTCAGTGAACACATAGCGCTCACTCCCGAGTTCAGAAAACACACAGCGCACAAACTCCCAAGTTCAGACAATAGTCAGCGCTCACAGTCCTGAGATCAGAGAACACAAAATGATGAAACTCTCAAATGTAGAGATCACAATGCATCACACTCCCGAGTTCAGTGAACACACAGCGCTCACACTATCGTGTGCAGAGAACACAAACCACTCACACTCCCAAGTTCAGTGACTCCACGGCGATCACACTTCCAAGTGCAGAGATCAAACAGCACTCACACTGACGTGTTCAGAGAATACACAGCGCTCACACTCCTGAGTTCAGAGAACACACAGTGCTCACACTCCTGAGTTCAGAGGACACACAGCGCTCACACTCCCGTGTTCAGAGAACACACAGCGCTCACACTCCCGAGTTCAGAGAACACACAGCGCTCACACTCCCGAGTTCAGAGTGCACACAGCGCTCATTCTCCTGAGTTTAGAGGACAGTCAGCACTCACACTCCCTAGTTCAGAGATCACACAGCGCTCACACACCCTGAGTTCAGACAACACTCACGCTCAGGCTCCTGAGATCAGAGAACGCAAAGTGTTGAAACTCTCAAATGTAGAGATGGCAGTGCGATCACACTCCTGAGTTCAGTGAACACATAGCGCTCACACTCCCGAGTTCAGTGAACACACAGCGCTCATACTTCCAAATTCAGTGAACACAGAACACTCACGTTCCCGAGTTCAGAAAACACACAGCGCACAAACTCCCAAGATCAGAGAACATACAGCGCTCACACTCACAACTTCTGTGAACAGACAGCGCTCACACTCTCGAGTTCAGACAACACTCAGTGCTCACAGTCCTGAGATCAGTGAACACAAAGTGCTCACACTCCTGAGTTCAGTGAACACGTAGCGCTCACACTCCCGGGTTCAGAGAACACACAGTGCTCACACTCACGCGTTCCGAGAACACACAGTGCTCACACTCCCGAGTGTAGAGAACACACAGCGCTCACACTCCTGAGTTCAGAGAACAAACGGCGCTGAATGTGACGGGTTCAGAGAATACCCAGCGCTCACACTCACGCGTTCCGAGAACACACGGTGCTCACACTCCCGAATGTAGGGAACACACAGCACTCACACTCCCGAGTTCAGAGAACGCACAGTGCTCACATGCACTCATGATTACCAAGTGCTCACAATGATGAGTTGAGAGATCACTCCGCGCTTGCACTTCGAATTCGGAGACACACATCGCTCACACTCCCAAGTATAGAGAACAAACAGTGCTCAGATTCCTGAGTCCAGAGATCACACAGTGCTCACACTGACAAGCTCAGAGATTACACAGCGCTCACACTCCCGTGTTCAGAAAACACACAGCTCTCACACTCCCGAGTGCACAAAACACACAGTGTTCACACTGATGAGTTCAGTGAACACGCAACGCTTACACTGTCGTGTTCAGAAAACACACAGCGCACAAACTCCCAAGATCAGAGAACATACAGCGCTCACACTCACAACTTCTGTGAACAGACACCGCTCACACTCCCGAGTTCAGTGAACACAGAGCACTCACACTCCCACGTTCAGAAAGCACACAGCGCACAAACTCCCGAGATTAGAGAACACACAGTGCTCACACTCCCAAGTACATTGAACACACAGCGTTCACACTGATGAGTTCAGTGAACATACAGCACTCACACTCCCGAGTTCAGAAAACACACAGCGCACAAACTCCCGAGTTCAGACAACACTCAGTGCTCACAGTCCTGAGATCAGAGAACGCACAGCCCTCACACTTCTGAGTTCAGTGAAACACACAGCACTCACACTACCGAGATCAGAGAACACACAGCGCTCACACTCCCGTGTTCAGGGAACACACAGCACACACACTACCGAGATCAGAGAACACCCAGCGCTCGCACTACCGAGATCAGAGATCACACAGCGTTCACACTCCCGTGTTCAGAGAACACACAGCGCTCACACTGCTGAGATCAGAAAACACACAGCGCTTACAATTCCGTGTTCAGGGAACACACAGCACTCACACTACCGACATCAGTGAACACACAGCGCTCACACTGCCGTGGTCAGGGAACACACAGCACTCACACTACCGAGATCAGAGAACACACAGCACTCACACTCCTGAGTTCAGTGAACACACAGCGCTCACACTCCCGAGTTCAGTTAACACATAGCGCTCACTCCCGAGTTCAGAAAAACACACAGCGCACAAACACCAAGTTCAGACAACACTCAGCACTCACAGTCCTGAGATCAGAGAACACAAAATGATGAAACTCTCAAATGTAGAGATCACGATGCGATCACACTCCCGAGTTCAGTGAAGACACAGCGCTCACCACTATCGTGTGCAGAGAACACACACCTATCACACTCACAAGTTCAGTGACTCCACGGCGTTCACACTTCCAAGTGCAGAGATCAAACAGCACTCACACTGATGTGTTCAGAGAATGCACAGCGCTCACACTCCCCAGTGCAGGGGAAACACACAGCGCTGACACTGCCAATGTGGAGAACACACAGCGCTGACACTCTCCAGTGCAGAGAACAGATAGTGTTCACATTCCGCAGTGCAGAAAACATACAGCATTCACACTTCCGAGTTCAGAGTGCACACAGCGCTCATCCTCCTGAGTTCAGAGGACAGTCAGCACTCACACTCTCCGAGTTCAGAGATCACACCAGCGCTCATACACCTGAGTTCAGACAACACAGAGTGCTCACACTTCCAAGTGCAGAGTACACACAGCGCTCTCAATTCCAAGTTCTGAGAACACATAGTGCTCACACTCACTCATTCAGAGATCATCAAGTGCTCACACTGATGAGTTCAGAGATCACGCAGCGCTCATACTCTTGAGTTCGGAGAACACACTCCTAAGTATAGAGAACACACAGCGCTGACACTCTTGAGTTCAGAAAATACACAGCACTCACACTTGCGAATTCAGAGAACACACAGCCCTCACACTTCCGAGTTCAGAGGACACACAGCGCTCACACTCCCGAGTTCAGAGAACATACAGCGCTTACACTCCCGCATTCAGAGAACACACAGCACTCACACTCACACGTTCTGAGAACAATCAGCGCTCACACTACTGAGTTCAGAGAACACACAGCGCTCACACTACTGAGTTCAGAGAACACACAGCGCTCACACTCCCGAGTTCAGAGAACACACAGCGCTCACACTCCCGAGTTCAGAGAACACTCATCGCGCACATTCTTGAGTTCAGAGAACAAACAATGCTCACACTCCCGTGTTCAGGGAACACACAGCGCTCATGCTCCCGAATTCAGAGAACAGACAGCACTCACACTCCCGAGTTCAGAGAACACTCATTGCGCACACTCTTGAGTTCAGAGAACACACAATGCTCACACTCCCGAGATCAGAGAACACCAAGTGCTCACACTGATGGGTTCAGGGATCACTCAATGCTCCCATACCTGAGTTCAGAGAACACTCAGCACTCACACTCCCGAGTTCCAAGACCACACAGCACTCATACTCCTGTGTTCAAAGAACACACAGCGCTTACACTCATAAGTTCAGAGAGCACACAGCTCTCACACAGCTGAGTGCAGAGGACATACAGCGTTCACACTCCTGAGTTCAGTGGACACACAGCGCTCACACTGCTGAGTTCCGAGAACACACAGCGCTCACACTCCCCAGTGCAGGGAACACACAGTGTTCACACTCCCCTGTGCAGAGAACACACAGCGATCACACATCCAAGGTCAGAGAGCAGACAGCACTCACGCTCCCCAGTGAAGAGATCACACAGCGCACATACTCCCGAGTGTAGAGAACACATAGCGTCACACTACCGAGTTCAGAGATCACACAGTGCACATACTCCTGAGTGTAGAGAACACATAGCGTCACACTACCGAGTTCAAAGAACACACAGCGCTCACACTCCCCAGTGCAGGGAACACACAGTGTTCACACTCCCCTGTGCAGAGAACACACAGCGATCACACATCCAAGGTCAGAGAGCAGACAGCACTCACGCTCCCCAGTGAAGAGATCACACAGCGCACATACTCCCGAGTGTAGAGAACACATAGCGTCACACTACCGAGTTCAGAGATCACACAGTGCACATACTCCTGAGTGTAGAGAACACATAGCGTCACACTACCGAGTTCAAAGAACACACAGCTCTCACACTCCCGAGTTCAGAGAACACACAGCGTCACACTCCCGAGTTCAGAGAACACACAGTGCTCACACTCCCGAGTTCAGAGGACACACAGCGCTCACACTCCTGAGTTCAGAGAACACACAGCGTCACTCTCCCGAGTTCAGAGAACACACAGCGCTCACACTCCAAGTTCAGAGAACACACAGCGCTCACACTCCCGAGTTCAGAGAACACACAGCGTCACACTCCCGAGTTCAGAGAACACACAGTGCTCACACTCCCGAGTTCAGAGGACACACAGCGCTCACACTCCTGAGTTCAGAGAACACACAGCGTCACTCTCCCGAGTTCAGAGAACACACAGCGCTCACACTCCCAAGTTCAGAGAACACACAGCGCTCACACTCCCGAGTTCAGAGAAAACACAGCGCTCACACTCCTGAGATCAGAGATCACCAAGTGCTCACATTGATGGGTTCAGAGAACACACAGTGCTCACACGCACTCGTTTAGAGATCATCAAGTGCTCACACTGATGGGTTCAGAGATCACTCAGTGCTCACACTCTCGAGTACAGACAGCACACAGCGTTCACACTCCCAAGTACAGAGAATACACAGCGCTCACATTCCCGAAGACAGAGAACACAAAGCGCTCACACTCTTGAGTTCAGAAAACACACAGCGCTCACACTGGCGAATTCAGAGAACAACCAACACTCACACGTCCGAATTCAGGGAACACACAGCGCTGACACTCCTGAATTCAGAGAACACACAACGCTCACAGTCGCCAGTGCAGTGAACACACAATGCTCACACTGACAAGAACAGAGAACACACACTGATCACACTGGCGAATTCAGAGAACACTCAGCGCTCACACACCTGAGTTCCGAGAACACACAGCGCTCTCACTACTGAGTTCCGAGAACACACAGCGCTCTCACTACTGAGTTCCGAGAACACACAGCTCTCACACTCCCAGTGCTGGGAACACACAGTGTTCACACTCCCCAGTGCAGGGAACACACAGCACTCACACTCTTGAGTTCAGAAAATACACAGGGCTCACACTGGCGAATTCAGAGAACAACCAGCGCTCACACTCCCGAGTTCAGAGAACACACAGCGCTGACACTCCCGAATTCAGCGAACCCCTAGCGCTCACTCTCCCGACTTGAGAGATCACACAACGCTCACACTCACTCGTTCAGAGAACACACCATGCTCACACTCACTCGTTCAGAGAACACACAGTGCTCACGCTCACTCATTCAGAGAACAAACTGCGCTCACACACCTGAGTTCAGACAGCACTCAACGCTCACACTCCTAAGATCAGAGATCACACAGCGCTCACACTCCCCAGTGCAGAGAACACACAGCGTCACACTACCGAGTTCAGGGAACACACAGCGCTCACACTGCTGAGCTCAGAAAACACACAGCGCTCACATTGCCGAGATCAGAGAACACACATCACTCACACTACCGAGTTCAGAGAACAGACAGCGCTCACACATTCTCAAGTTCAGAGAACGCTCATTGCGCACACTCTTGAGTTCAGACAACACATAATGCTCACACTACCGAGTTCTGCGAACACACAGCGCTCACATTCACTCATTCAGAGATTACCAAGCGCTCACACTGATGGGTTCAGGGATCACTCAGTGCTCACACTCTCGAATTCAGAGAACACACATCACTCACACTCCCGAAGTCAGAGAACACACATCACTCACATTCCCGGGTTCAGAGACCACTCAACGCTCACACTCCCGAAGACAGAGAACACACAGCACTCACACTCTTGAGTTCAGAAAATACACAGGGCTCACACTGGCGAATTCAGAGAACAACCAGCGCTCACACTCCCGAGTTCAGAGAACACACAGCGCTGACACTCCCGAATTCAGAGAACCCCTAGCGCTCACTCTCCCGACTTGAGAGATCACACAGCGCTCACACTCACTCGTTCAGAGAACACACCATGCTCACACTCACTCGTTCAGAGAACACACAGTGCTCACGTTCACTCATTCACAGAACACACAGTGCTCACACTCAGTCATTCAGAGAACAAACTGCGCTCACACACCTGACTTCAGACAGCACTCAGCACTCACACTCCTAAGATCAGAGATCACACAGCGCTCACACTCACTTGTTCAAAGAACACTCAGCGCTCACACTCCGGAGTTCAGAAAACACACAGCGCTCACAGACCCAAGTTCAGAGGCCACACAGCGCTCAGACTCCAGAGTTCAGAAAACACACAGCACTCACATTCCCAGGTTCAGGGAACACACAGCGCTCACACTCCCAAGTTCAGAGGGCACACAGCGCTCACACTCCCAGGTTCAGAGGGCATACAGCGCTCACACTCCCGAGTTCAGAAAATACAGCGTTCACACTTGCGAATTCAGAGAACACACAGCGCTCACACTCCCGAGTTCACAGAACACACAGCACTCACACACCCCGGTGCAGTGAACACACAGCGCTCACACTGACAAGAACTGAGAATGCACAGTGACCACATTCCAAATTCAGAGAACACACAGTGGTCGCACTCACTCGTTCAGAGAACACACAGCGCTCACACTCACTCGTTGAGAGAACACACAGTGCTCACACTCACTTGTTCAGAGAACACACAGTGCTCACACTCCCGAGTTCAGAGATCACAAAGCACTGACACTCACTCGTTCAGAGATCACAAAGTGCTCAGAGACCTGAGTTCAGACAACACTCAGCGCTCACACACCTGAGATCAGAGAACACAAAGTGCTGAAATTCCCAAATGTAGAGATCACAGTGCGATCACACTCCTGGTTTCAGTGAACACACAGCGCTCACACTTCCAAATGCAGAGTACACACAGCACTCACAATCCCAAGTTTTGAGAACACACAGCGCTCACACTCCTGAGTTCAGGGAACACACAGGGCTCACACTCACAAATTTACAGAACACACAGCGCTCACCTACCGAGTTCAGAGAATGCACAGATCTCATGCTTCCGAGTTCGGAGAACACATGGCACTCAAACTCACTCATTCAGAGATCAACTAGTGCTCACACTGATGAGTTCAGAGATCACACAGTGCTTACACTCTCGAGTTCAGACAACACACAGCATTCACACTCCCAAGTGAAGAGAACACACAGCGCTTGCACTCTCGAGTTCAGGGAACACACAGCGATCACACTCCTGAGTTCAGAGAACACACAGTGCTCACACTCCTGAGTTCAGAGAACATACAGCGCTCACACTCCTGAGTTCAGAGAACATACAGCGCTCACACTCCCGAGTTCAGTGCACACACAGCGCTCACAATCCAGAGTTCAGAGAACACAGTGTTCACAATCCCGAGTTCAGAGAACACACAGTACTCACACTCCCGAGTTAAGAGAACACACAGCATTCACACCCCCAATTTTAGAGAACACACAGCGCTTACACTCCTGAGTTCAGAGAACACACAGCGCTCACACTCCCTAGTTAAGTGAACACACAGCATTCACACCCCCAATTTTAGAGAAGACACAGAGCTCACACTCCCTTGTTAACAGAACACGCAATGCTCACACTCCCAACACACTGTTTGGCTTGGCTTCTTCTGGCTAGCTGTAACATCTTACATTCCATTTGAAATTCAAACTAACCTAATTTATCCAAGAATGCAAATCTTCCTTCCACGTCACATTGTCAAACTTCAGCCATGTTTATGTATTTGGCATTTCAAACCTAGCTGACTTTCTGATGACTCCATGCCTCCAATCCAGCTGTCTCCAATTCAGTTAAATCCCACACATACACACATGCACATAGAGAAACTAATCCAAACCCCACTGTTAACCCACTTTTCAGTAAATCAAAATAATATAATGGGAATTATTACATTTTCATGATATAAGATACAATTCGTAAATTGCCTAACCCAGCGAAAACAGGAGATCTACCCTTTGATCTACAAGTTGACTTCATTGGCATTGAACTTGAAGATGTTTTCCAAATTGATCTGGTACATTTTGCACAATGCAAATGTCTGCAGCTACAAAAGGAAATGATGAAAGATTCTACACCACAGGAACTGTGGAAAACCATCACTGCCTAATTCAGTTCAGCATGTCCACAAACACATGAAACCATTTTGGCCATACCTGATGAGATAGGCATCTCCCAGGGAGTCATTTTTAAAGGAGGGCAGTTAATCAGAATGGAATCTTTGTGATCTGATATTATTGAACAAGTTCATCATTCACACATGGGCATAGGTTGGACGAAAAGATTTAGAAGAGAGACAGTCTACTGGTTGGGTATGAACAATGTCATTGAAGCCATCGTTAAGAAGTGAGAGGAATGTCAAGAGCATTTGCCAAGTCAGCACAAAGAACCACTGATTCCACATGAAATTCCTAATCATCCTTGGTCCAAAATTGCATCCTATCTCTTTCATGTCCATGGCACTGACTTCATCATCATTATCAACTACTTTACCAAGTACCCCATTATTCAACATTTGCACAATACGTCAAGCACAACGGTCCAGCAAAATCCAAGTGCTATTTTCAGTTTACTTTGTTTGCTTGGAGAGATAAGCATGGATAACGGTCTGCAGTTTATTGGTAAGCCATGTGATTTGTGTGAGAAGTGGAATATCGATCACACTACTTCTTCTCCTCATTACCCTAGATCTAATGACCTAGCTGAACAAACGAAATGCATGGTGAAATCCCTAATTCTCAAATGTAGACAGACCAAGCAAGATCCACACATTGCAATGTTACATCTGGGAGTGACATCTTTAAGTCAAACTATTCTGTCACCAGCAGAACTCATATTTGGCAGACCAGTGCATACCATTTTCCCTACTCTTACCCATTCTACTCTCTCAGAAACTAGAGAGCAACTTTTAAAACTGCAAGTGACAATGATAAAAATGCAGGTACAGAAATGCCACATTTATGGTTGCGACAAGTTCACATACAGGAGCCCACAGAAAGTACCTGGCAACCAGCCGAGGTGACAAGGATTTGTTCGGAACCAAGGTCCTAGGAAGTCATTACATACAGAGGCGTAACAATGAGGCATAATGGAAGACAAATTAGATCCATTCCATCTCCTCAACCACCATGCAGTCCTGTTGCATCTAGGACAAGATCTATAATACAATCAGGAACAACATCTAAGAATGGCAACCCCACTGATCACTGTGAGCAATCAAAAAACCTTCAGACAAGGTTATTGCAAGATCCAGGTGCACCAGTAGATTATCTTTACGCTTTAGAGACTCACCGGTCCTATACACTTACATAATGGGAACTAAAATGAACATTTATTGTAAATAGCTACACCTCATTGGAAGCGGGGAAGTTGTAATATGCCTTTAAGGAGTAGCAGCATGCCATCACTTTAAGGGAAGTGTGTCATACGATCCAGCCTCAGTTTCATTTTGGCCTGGAGCAGAACACAGACACAGCTCTGCAGTTCAGATGTCCTCAAACTTTCTGTCCACGTGTGTGTATATATATATTTTTTTTTCACTTGTGCCTAAGAATTAATAATTGAGCCAACATTGAGTTTGAACAATCCACTCACTTTGACAGCACCTTCCAAATCCGTGAACTCTACCACCTAGAAAGACAAAGGCTGTAGATGCATGGGAACACCACCACTTGCAAGCTCCCTTCCAAGTCACACACCATCCTGACTTGGAATGATATTGCCGTTCCTTCACTGTCACTTGGTCAAAAATCCTGGAAAGCCCTTCCTAACAGCACCATGGGTGTACCTACACCACAAGGGCTACAGCATTTCAGGAAGGCGGTTCACCACCACTTTCTCAATGGCAATCAGGATGGGCAATAAAACTGCTGGCCAAGCCTTTAAGAATAAAAATAAAAATCCATCACGAGCGATTGGTGAATTTTTATCATCATAACACATGTGAGATCCAGCATCTGCAGTATTTTGATTTTGTTTTAGAAACTTTCGCCTTCTGGAGTCTCTGCTCCTTGCTTGGATTGTAAATTTGAAGCTTTTCTGTTGAGAAGTTCTCTGTACAACCTTGGATGCTAACCCCAGGCTTTTTAACTTGTATTTTTCATAGAATAAGAAGAAAAGGAAAACTTATATTTATGTAGCATTGTTTGTGCCCACTGGATGTCTCAAAGTGTTTCTGATGTGTGACAAATGTTGTAATGAAGGAAATGTGGCAACTAATCTACACGCAGCAAACTTCCACAAACACAAACATGATAATGAACAGATAATCGGCCTTTGTTTCAGTGATATTTATTGAGGGATAAACATAGAGCAAGAAATCGGGGCAAAGTTTCCCTTCTCTTCTTTGAAATAGTGCCATGGGACCTTTTAGAACCATCCAGCAGGCAAATGAGATCTCAGTTTAACATCTCACCCAAAAGACAGCACCTCCAACTGTGTAGCACTGCCCCAGCTCTCCACTGGAACATCAGCCTAAATTTTTGTGCTCAAGCCCTGGAGTGGGACTTAAACCCAGATTCTTCTGACATAGCATCAAGGGTGCTACCAACTGAGCCACAACGGGCACTCATAATCTAACGCTTACCTGTATAACCTGTACAAATGACAGTGCCCAAAACAGATATTTATTAGTGGTCGTAATTGGCTTATTTTGTAAAATATGCAAGAGACGCTCTGAAATCATGGAAACTCACAACTTACAAACTATCGACATCCTTCAGTGCATCAAGCCCTTTATACAACTTATAAGATGAGACACAGCCTGACATCAAACTTTGAAATGTTCAAAGTAATGACTGTATCTGAGTCTGAAGATCATGATGATCAATGGGTTGTTACTGGAGTCCATTTTGGCTATGCTAGTATCGGGGTTAGAATTTCTCCTGTCAGCCACTGTCAGCTCGTGTAGTGACCCTTTTGAAAATATGGACACCTGCAAGAATAGGACATCTGATGTCAGTCCTTCAGGTATCCATAATTTACAGGTTTCATCGTGCACTTTACTGCGCTGAACCATTTCCTTAATTAAAATCCTTTTCATTGTTGCATTATTCAGAAATATGTCTAAAAGTCCTCAAATAGGAAACTAAATTAGGACCAAGTTTATCATCCTTAAAAACAAGAGAAATATTGAGGTAGAAATTCACCTCAATTGTGGAGCAAAATGGGCAATACTGGATTCTCTTCCCAAAAAACACAGCATCTGATATTTAATTCCACCGGCTTCAATGAGAGTGTTAGGCAGCTTGCCCAACCAAAGAAACTTAGAATAGCACAGCACAGAAAGAGGCCATTCAGTCCATCATATCTGTGCTAGCTTCTATTGTAGAGCAATCCAGTTAATCCCATTCCTTGTCTCTTTCTCCATCTCCCCATTTCTCCTTCAAGTATTTATCCAATTTCCATTTTAAGGCTGCTATTTAATCTGTATCCACCACATTATCAGGCAGTGCATTCCAATTCCTTACTACTAGTTGTATAAGAATGTTTTTCCTCATGTCGCCTCCAGTTCTTTTTGTCAATCATCTTAAATCTGTGCCTTCTGTTCATTGACTCTTCACTCAAGAGTTTCTCTTTATTTACTCTATCTAAACCCTTTATGATTTTAAACTCCTCCATCAAATGTCTGTTTAGCCTTCTCTGCTCTAAGGAGGACAACCCCAGATTCTGCTTCTGCATTAGATGTGTCAGCATCACATACTAATATCCATAATTCCACCAACATTTATATGGGTAGCACTAACCAAACCAGGCATGACCTGCTGAAATGGTAGTCCTGAAAATGAAAATCTTTGAATGGAAATAATCTAAAGATGGGTCTTGAAGATTTCAAGTGACAGGTTGTGACTATTTCCTTTGGCAGATTGTTCCTTGTGGGACTGTCCTTGGGAAGAGAGATTGTATATACACAGTCTTAGAAACAACTGGTCTTTATTGTTTGGGTTGGTGGCTACTCCGTGCTCTGTCATTGCCAGAGGGCATCAGGTACTTGTTTCTGTCCATTTCAACCAGTCGATTCCATATTTTGTAAAGCATGGTCAGTATTGTTTTCTTCCTCTTTTGTTTTAGTGCTTTCCATTGCAAATCTTTAATCAAGGATGTGACACTGGTGCATTTCACATACTGATTTGTGCAGAATTAAGCAGCATGCCTTTGGATCACTTCGATCTTATTTATATCTCACACCATATAAGGATCACACAGACAACTTTCATACACCAGAATTGGATGAACAAATGTTTGGTAAGCTGACAACTCTGATATTTTTGTCGCAATCCCAAAGATTCCTCCTCAGAGATCTCCAGTCAATCAGCATAACTGTATACTCTCATCCCTGCAAACATTGTAGTAAATCTTTGCTGCACCATCTCTAAACCTTTCACAACCTCCCTAGGGTGTGGCGTCCAGAATTGGACACAATGCACCAGTTGACAACAAACTAGTGCTTGCAATAGCATGATGACCTCTGACCAGGAAGCAGTGCTGTAAGGAAAATCTGTAATTGCTTTAAAATGTATACGGCATCTGTAATTGTTTTTAAGAATGTTTGGCAGAACTTTGCATCAATTGTAAAGGGATCAATTTCTTGGATAATAAGAAATACTGATCTATGAGACCTGATGACCCTTGACCTGGAAGCAGTACCAATAGGAAGGAAGTTAAGAAAAAAGTCGTATGGCTGACAGGCACAAGGGAGAGCTGCAGAGAAGCAGGAACTATAAGCAGAGGAGTTGGATGCAAACACAAAGAGAAAGCAGGCAGAGACAGAAAGAAGAATACAGAGAATTCTTGTGAGAAAAAGAAGCAAATCACTCTGAGGAAGAGGTCAGTTTTTCTGTTTGGCAGGAGAGGAGACAGGAGCTCTTAGAGGCATTGTGCAAAAAGGTCTAAAACATGAAAAGCTGTGTGACTAGCTCGCAGATGCTAAAGGGCTGGGTGTTTTCCCACAAGTGGCCAAACCGTGACCCAGGATGTCATTGGTTGGTTGGTCGAAAAGAAACTCTAGAAAGCTGCACCGTCAGGACTGTCATGACCAAGGGAGAGGGATATTGTAGGATTGTGCTTTGCTGATGATAAATGTACCTGTGAAACTCAAACATGAAGGTTTTTGTCAGATAGTACTCCTGACCTACTCTGCGTGAATAAGGAACAGCAAACTGTGGAACTGTGTAGCTACATAGTGCTATAATTATGCGGGGAGTGATGCAAAAACTTGTGGTTGCAGAAGACGAAGTGAATCTTAGCTTTTTACTTGAAGTATCACTTGCCTGTTAATTCATGTTTAATCAACTATTTAAAGTGAAACTTACCTTTTTATTTGAAGTATTATTTGCCTGTTGATTTATGTTCAACTAATGTTGATTTGAATTCATGTTGAAGTAAAAGTTGCAAAAAGTGAAATATGTTTGGTAATTTCTTCTTTGGGCATCATTTGGTAAATTTGGTCATTCGGGTTTACAGTTTCCCCATGGGGATCACAACAATAGCTTTAGAATAACTTCCAGGCTTTTTTACTCTAAGGCCTGGATTTGTGCTCCTGATGCAGTTGTGCAGATTCGAGAAATTTCCCAGTTCTACAACTCGACCCGGGACAAAGAGGCCTGAAGTTGGAATTTTCATTCAGGGGGCAGGCTGGATTAGAAGTTGGGCCTTCCATCCCAGGAATGAGGGCAGAGGTTGTTGGGTGCAAAAATGGACCAGCTGAAAGGCTTGCCTCTGTGCATTGGCCCTGTCTAAAACTGTCTGAAAGATTGGAAGGGAAACAATAAAACAAAAAACCATCCCTCCAGCCCTCACCCCACTCATCATCCCACACGCTCTCCATGCCCCATCCATGCTAATGTGTGCCACTTCATGCCTTGTACCCACCTCCCATAACTCCTCTTGCCAACCTTTGTCCTTATACCCATAGCAAGCAGTATATTTAACACTCCTGATATTTTTTCAAAAAAATTAATGGGAAGGTCTTTTAAATGCCTTGACAGCTTGACAACTCCCTTTAACAGCTGCTTTTGAGAGGTTGACAATTGCTTTTGACAGGTTCTCTTGACAGCCTTGACAGGTCCCCTTCATAGTCCTGACAGCTCCCTTTGACAGTTAATTTTAACAGGTCCGTTGACAGTTCCAATGAGCTGGACAGGAATGAGTTTATGCACTTTTTACACAGGCATGTCTACTTTATCAATTCCAAAGGGCACCTGACCTACCACAAAGGGCACCTTAACTCCCCCAAAGGGGTCCCTTACTTCTGCTGGCTATCCAAATGAATCCACCATTCAGACCAGCTCTTACCTGGTTTACACTGCACACTTTGAGTTTCACACTCTTGGCCTACCAAAATCCCACTTCAGTCGATGATTTAAATGGCCAGCTGCCTCCCCCAGCGTGTGTAAACCCCGGCCCGACCCCATTCCCGCTCCCACAAAAATAGGAGCTGCTATATTTGGGCAGTGGGGGGGACTTTTGATATCTGGGCTCGTCCACCATTTTCGCCATGATGGAGAGGTTCTCCAGCATGGCAAATATCCAGGCCTATGCTTCTGTTTATAAAGCCCAGGATCCCATAGACGTTATTAATTGCATTGGTAACCTATAATGTCACCTTCAAAGGTTTGTGCACTAACATCCCCAGATCTTACTGTTGTTGCACTCCTTTTAAAATTGAACCATTTAGTAAATATCTCTGCTCTTTCTTCCAACACACTTCTCTGCATTGAATTTCATCTGCCATGTGTCCATTCCACAAGCCTGTCTACATCCTTTGAAGTCTATTGTTATCATCATCACTGTTTACCACAGTTCCAAGAGTTGCGTCATCTGAAAAGTTTAAAATTGTGCACTGTGCCTCCAAGTCCAAGGCATTAATCTATATCAATGACAGCAGTGATCCTAGTACTGAGCCTTGGGGAATTCCATTGCCTACTTCCCTTCAGTCCAAACATCACCATTACAACCATTCAATGTGATAATAGCCTAGTTTGTGAAAGCCCAAGATAAATTTCTAACCCAATTGTGTTTATACTTGATCCCTACAACTCGTGGGCAACATTGTGACTCCTAATATACAAAGACACAGGTCAGAGATAGGGTCAACTCTGTGACCCTGTGCTGCTTACCAAGAACAACTAACTTAGTAGCATCTTTAAATTAGTAAAACATCCCAAGGCAATTCACAAGAACCGTTGAACAAAATTTGACACTGAGCCACATAAAGAGATATTACGTGGCAAAAAATTTGGCTAAAGAGCCAAGTATTAATTATCAACTTAAAGGAGAAGAGAGACGGAATTCCTGAGCTTAGGCCTGTAGGCAGTTGAAGGAACAGCCAACATTGGTGGAGCAATGAGATTACTTCAGATCCTTTGTATCTGTAAATGGGAAAATAGGGAGGTGCAGAAGTTTGGAACATGGGGCTGGATTTTACCGTCAGATGGGGGGGGGGCGGGTCTCACTTGCTGACGCGTAAAATGGCGCTGTGCCTCCGATCAGAAGCGCACCCGCCAACAACTTCCTCCCCGACTGGGGGAAATTCAGCCCATGGAAACTGAAGCTGTGTTTTCAGATTATGTTGCCAATGGGCAGGATGTGGATGAAAAATAGGGGGCCAAAGAAGGATCCTTGGGGGACACTGGAGGTAATGGAGTGGGAGTTGGAGCAGGAAGAGAAGTCATTGCAACTGATTCTCTGGCCTTAACAGGAATGGGGCTAAGTGAGTGCAGTCCCACTTAGCTGGATGACAGTGGAAAGACATTTGGAGGATGCAAATCAGCTTGGTCAAGAAAGGTGAGGAGGATAGTTCACACCTCCCCCTCTCCCCTGCTCTCTATGTTGTGTTTTGGTTCACTGAGCTATCAAGCAAAACTCCCACCTCTTGGTATGGGAGGCTTTATGGTGACTACATTAACTATTTATCTAGATTTTCTGAAGGAAACTAATATATTTAATGCATTTATCTGGAAGCTAAATTAATACACGAGGGAGAAAGGAACAGAAGGATATGCTGATAGGATGAGATTCAGTTGGAGAAGGCTTATGGAGCATAAACAATGGCGGTTAAACAAATGGCCAAGGATATTCTGGTGGGCTGCTACTGGAACATCTGTCACCATGCCGTCATAGTGGTTCCACAATGGTGTTAAGGTAAATAGAGAGACGTGTATTTCAGGATATCCCAAAGTGCTTTACAGTCAATTAATCACTTTTGAATTAGTAACTTTTGCAATGTAGGAAAAGCAACAACAAATTGCACATAGCAAGCTCCCACAAACAACAGTGTGTTAATGACCAGATAATATGTTTTAGTGATGTTGGTGAGAGATAGACATTGGCAGAACACTGTGGTGAAGTCCCCTGCTCTTCTTCAAAATAGTGGAACCCCATATGCTCACCTAAAAGGCCAGACAGGATATGACTCATTTCCACCAAAAGATCCACTAACTAACCAATAGCCCTATCGGCTGCCAGACAGGATCATCAGGAAAGACAGCACCTCCAACAGTGCAGCACTCTCTCAGTTCTGGCACTAGGGATGCCAGCCTGCATTTTGAATCCACAATTTTCCATCTCAGAGTTGAACATGCTACCCAATGAGCCATAGCAGTGTTCAAATGATGAAGGAATGACAATAACAGGCCAAGCCAGTTCTCTCAGTTCATTTTTTTTCAAATTTTCACCAGGGTGAGACATAATAGTGCCAAAATAATAGGCAAAATGCTAGGGATACAGGGAGATGAGGAGAATGTTTTTATTCACTGAGTTTTGATCTCGAATGCACTGCCTGAAAGGGTGACAGCAGCAGAGTCAATTGTAACATTCAAAAAGGAATTGGACCTTGGCTTAGAAAGGAGAAATTCGCAGGGCTGTCATAGAGAGCAGGGGAGTGGGATTAATTGGTAACTATTTTGGAAAATTGGCATAGACAGGATGGATTGAATGGCCTCTTTCTGTGCTGTATCAATCTACAATGCTATAATTAAGTTGCTACTTTTCTGTTCACTTTCTGACTTATTTCCACCAAAAGATCCACTTACTAACCAATTGTCCCTGTTGGCTGCAGACTGGGCAACAGAGCTCTGCACAAGGAGCACCACCTGTCCTGTTCCATGCCTCAGGCAAAAAGATGTGACCATACACTGCACCGACCAGATTGGTTTGTCATCATATCAAACTTACAGCATAGAAAGCTCTTTTTAGCCATTACATGTGCACAATGCTTTCTATTCAATTGGAGCTATCAAATCTAATCATATTTCTCTACTCTTTGATATTCTTCCTTTTCAAATACAAATCCAGCTCTCTTTTAAGTGATGTTATAGTCTCTGCATCGCTTGGGTTGAATCACCCCAGCAACCAGTGGGAAAAGTTTTCTTCTGAATCCTCCTTTCGTTCTTTCATGTGAACCCTGAGCTTAAACAGCTTTGCTGCCAGTTTTCCAACCAGTGTGTATACTGACACTATCATCACAAAGTCATTCAAAGATTTTGAAAACCTCTGCTGAATTCTTAACTTACCTTCTTTCTCTATTTATTGAACCTCTCTTTAGAACTATCAACATTATCGGTGTAATGAAAATGAATCCTTGCTGTGGTTCCCATATCAGTCCTGTAATGAAGGAGGCAAAGAAGTATATGGTATTCAAACTGTGACCTAATCAATGCCTTGTACAAATTCAGCATCTCTTCGTTTCTTTTATATTCAGTGCCCTCATGTAGAAAATCCAGAATTCCATTTGCATTTTTATGGCCTTTTCAACCTGTGACCTCACCTTTAACCTGCAATTTCTTCTATTCTTCCTCACAGTCAAGCACCCCTTCAAGTTTAATATCTTTGACGTTCCCCCTCTCATGACTATGCCCAGATTACTTATTTAAATAAAGGTGAGCCCAGCACAGAGCCTAGGGCCAGAATTTTCCAGCCCCATTGGCGTCAGGCATTATGGTCGGGGGGGGGGGGGGGCACAACAATATGGTGAGAAGGCCAAAAATCGGTTTCATGCTGTCATTAAACCATTTTGCAATTGTCCGCTCCCCTCCTCAATGGCGGGCCACGTTTCCCGCCACTGCAGGTCAGGAATCTAATTTCAATACTATAGCATCTCATTATAAGCCTTGCTCGCCGGATTCACCCTCAGCTATGCTGGATCATCCGAGCACGTTGGTGTGAATGTACACTGACATGTTTCACAACTGTATATAAGTGACATGCACCTGGTGAGCTGCACTTTGCTCGGGACTTTGAGGTTTGTTTTCCTACTTTACTTCGGGCAACACTGGCAGTCATCAGTGCCAGGCTTTCCAGGCAGCACCACATCACATTTAGGAGGGTTCATGTGCAGACCTCTACCTACCAGACCAGCTTTTCAATGGCTGCAGGGCTAGGGCTTGCTTGGCGAAGGGGGAGAAGTGGCCTCAGACAAGGGAAGAGGCTGCAGGATGAGGGCTGTACTGGGGAAGGGGGTATCTCAGGGTGTTTGTGGGGGCACATGTTGAGCTATGCAAGTGGCCTCACCAGGCTGAGGAGGCGGTCTCCAGAGGAGATGGGGCCAGATGGAGATGTGAGGGTGCGTGTGTGAGAGTGAGTAGTGATGTCCCTTGAGCTGGCACTGAGTGAGACGCCAGTTAATGTGTGATGGGTGTGTGAGTTTGGAGTGATACGATGGTTGCCTTACCCTGGCGGCACAGATAAAATCATTCATCCGTTTTCTGCATTGGATGGCCAACCTCTTGTGTGCAGCATTGGCGCTGACTGCCTCTGCCACCACCTCCCAAGCCAGAGTGGTGAGATTCGTGGGTCTCCTGCGGCCAGAGTGGGGGTAGAGGGCATCACGGTGGGCCTCCACGGTGTCTAGGAGGCATCCCAGGATCTGTCACTGAATTGGGGGGCTACACTCTTCACTCTTGGGGCCTTGACTTCACCGGAGGAGTCCTGAGCTGCAAGCATTGCGAGGTGTGTGCGCAACTGCAGTTTAATTATGGCGCCCTGCTTGAGGAAGCAGCGAGGCAAATTAGAGGCTGCCTGCCAGTGAGAGGGCGTATTTCCTGTGGCTGCATAATTAATGAGGCGGTAATGGGACGATAACGGTGCGAAACCCCGCCACTGCGGCCAAAACAACATTTTTCCTGCCCGCTACCGCACTTTGTGCAAATCTGGGACGATTCTGCCCTAGGGGTATAACACTCTCCCCAGAACTCCCCAACCAATCCATTCCCCCTGATGCTTTTCTCTATCCCTAGCCACTCTACTATTTATGTAGTTATGTTTCCTTTGATATCATGTGTCTTAATTTTTGTAACAAGTCTCTTAGATGGTACTTTATCAAATATCTTCAGAAATTCTTTTGCATGGCTTCTATTGTAACTCTTTCGAGTACAAACACGTTTCCATCTGTTCCTATTCAGATGAAGTTACATTGTTTCAGTTTGCCATTGTGAGATTTGAACTTACAAGCCCAGTACCATAACCACTTGGCTATTTAGGCCAAGCCTTGGCTTCTATTGTATTCCCTTAATCCATACACTCCAATTAAGGTAAATTCAATTAAGTTAGTCAAGCATGATCCAAAGCATATTTCTCCTTGACAGCCCATGACAGTGATACACCCCCAGCTCAGGTATGGTCTGGTTTGGACACAGTAGGAAACTGAAACTTGGTTCATTTCCATTATATGAATATAAATAAGCTTTCAGAGTCCTGATAGCTGTATTATATACTAGCAAAGATCCTATCAATTAAAAAGCTGATTTGGGACATTCAAGGTTTATTTTTAAGTGCCCTAATTTGAGGCAACTTCAGTTTTAGGTGCATAGGACAAAATATTTCTCTAAGGTTATCCAGCACTCTTTTAAGTTATGGCACAAGGTACAATCTTAGCATGACTGTCTCTTTATCTTTAAACTCTTCTGGTGATGACTAGTGTCTTTTTTCTCCCTTAGTTTTTCCTATTGTTCTAAGAGATAGTAATCTAACTCATTCTGGTCAGTGGAAGAGGTGTACCAATCTTCCCTTATAGTCAGGGATGAAAGGTTGGCATAAGTTTGATCACTAACAGTCTCATAAAGGTTGCAAGTTTCCCTCCAAGCTACACAACATCTTGACTTGGAACTATATCGCTGTTCCTTCACTATCTACACCACATGAACTGCAACAGTTCAAGAAGGTGGCTCATCACCACCTTTTCAAGTAAAATTAGGGTTTCAACAGATTTTGACCTGGCCAGCAACACCCAGATCCCATGAGCAAGTGAAAAAAGGACTTGCAATTTTCAAAGCCTTTAGCAAAGCTTTCACTTACAAAGAATTATTTTATTACGTGGATAAAATCAGCATTCCTCTGTGTGCTGCAGGGTACTACAAAGAACAATAAAATGTTTGACCAATTAATTTGTTTTGGTGACATTGGTTCAGAGACATCAAGGGAATGCCCCACTCTTCACTTCAAATGATGCAGAAGTACCTTTGTCATCCATGACACAGTGGAACAAGCAGACATGGATTAATTGTTCAATTGAAAAACCTCAAACAATACAGCACTCTCTCAGAGATGCTAATGGAGTGCCATTATGCCTTCAAGTTCTGGAGTGAGCTGTGAATCCAAATTCTTCTGAACCAAATATGAAAATTTCATCAATTGAGTCAATTACAAATTGAACATTTGTAATGATGAGCTTGTATACCGCTACAGGTGGACTTCAATAGTGGTCTGTGCTAATGTCATTGTGGACATGTTTCTGAAATCCAAACAAAGGAAAGAAAGATTTGCATTTGTGTAGTGCCTTTCATGATGTCAACAAGCCTCCATGATGCTTTAAAGCCATGCGGTACTTTTGGAGTGTAATCACTCTTGTATTATAGGAATACTGACACTAATGAGTCTGTTAAGGTAGTTGAAGACTCACACCCAAGGAGGTGTGAAAGTTTCTCCAGTACAATTCATTGTGAAGAGGGATCCAGGGCATTTGTTCCACTGCTTTTTCCTCCATCCAGGTGGGAAATGCATTGACCTGCACTCAACATAATCAACAGTGGGCTTATTTTGGTGTTGATGAAATTTTGGTTGTCCAACCTAAAAACCTGACAACATTTCGTAAAAAGCAGAAATATTTGTGTCTCTTATTGAATCTGCTCGTTATCCTTTCTGAGGGACATAAATTCACAAGGCTATGGAGATAGAGCGGGAGAATGGAACTGGGTCGACAGAGAGCCAGCATGAATTGGATCCACTTCTGTTCCCTAATGATTCTATGGGTGAAAGTTTCCCCTCCCGCCAGAGGTGGGAATTGTGGCAGGCTGGGGCACCAAATTTGGCATAATTGAAAATGTCAATTTCCTGCTGGTGGAAAATTAGTTTGGAATTTTGTGCTCCTGAATTTGACGGCGGGTTAAAGGCAGGTCAAATTTCCCGCTGATCTATGTCGGGAACCACATTTGTATTCATTTGCATCTTATGAATACTCATTAAAAGGATAACTCACTGGAATTAAGTTCCCCCTCCAAATTAAGTGCCCTGCCAGTGGATAATTAGCGCGGTCTGCTTTATGGCACGTACCTGGCAAGCTTCAGTTAATCCAAGACTTGGAGGATAGTAGATGCTGTTTGTGTCTTCCTTTTAAGATCACATCTGCGAAATATCGGGTGCTTATAGGGGTGAGACGGAGGCAAGACTGGGGGGGGGGGTGGGGGGCGATGTGGGGAGCATGAGAGGGGAGGGGTGAGACAGAGACAGGACTAGGGGGTGGTCAAGGAACAGAGTGGTAGGGTGAAAGACTGTCCAGGGGGTAAGAATTATAAGACTGACCATCGAAGAGTCAGAGGCTGTCCTGGGACTGAGGTCATGCTGTCAGGGGCATATTGAAGAGACTGCCTTGGGGCTGAATGGGCCATGCTAGAGGGCTCTGCATAGCACCTTTGTCTTTGTCTCGGTTTTGGGTGGGGGAAGTGATGGTTGTGCACAGTATGGTTTGCAGGGCGTTGTCAGTTACCTAAGGCACTTGGTGCTGGGAGGTTTGAGTCATGGTATTGTGAGGCAGCATGCACTGTAACTTTCAGGAGAGGCATTTGCATCCTATATGTCAGTAGCTGAAAAGTCAAGGGGGGATATTTGATGGTTTCATGGGGGGACGGTGACCCAAAAAGTAAGGATGCATGTGGCCTCTAAAAGGGGAGGGCTCAGGTTGACAAAGGGAATGGGAACATCAAATAATAAAGGGTTCAGGGAGGAGAAAACAGGGATATCCACATGAAGAATGATGGGGTCAAAGGTAACAGGGGGAGGCTGGATAGTGATGGGAGAATGGGAATTAGGCGTCAGTGAGGAAGAGGATGGGAGGAATTGGTGGCTGATAGGGGGAGTCTGGGAGCTGGAATCACTCACAAAAATCAACAGCGCCATTTTCGCTTTCACCGAAGAATGACGCAGTTTGAAAAACAAGCTAGGAAAAATTGAATGGGGAGGGGTCTCGGCATGTGTAGGGGTTTGGTGAAATGCTTTTGGGCCGATGGGAGACCCTATAAATTTCCTGCTCAAACCATGGAGAGTGTGGCTCAACTGAGTGTTGGACTCAAGGATCTAATGCACAATGAATGAGCTTGGCTCCTTTACTCATGGTACACTTAGGCGAGAATCCATTAAGTCTAGTTGCAGCGGTGCATTTTGTCATAATTGGTACCTGATCCTGACAGAGGCATGTGAAAATGGATTTAGGGTCAAACAATCTAGGGGCACGACAGCTGCATAGAAGCAACATGGGCTCTAGAAGCCTCAGTGTTCCCAGTGTATTGGTCATGGTATTCAAGGCATCATGCTTACAGTCATGACATAAGTGCAAGGATTGAGTATGGATAGTGTTATGTTCCTTCTGTCACGTCACTTTGCTCAGCGAATACAGTTGCACGCCTATTTAACAGTGAGTGAGATGGTAAACAATATACAGCAGATGCAGAGACCGATGTAAGATGAAGCACATGCTGTTTATTAACACAAGTAACAGAGCACTAACACAAAACAAAAACAAAAACAAAAATACCTGGAAAAACTCAGCAGGTCTGGCAGCATCTGCGGAGAGGAACACAGTTAACGTTTCGAGTCCGAATGACCCAAGAGCACTAACACATGCGTGCTTCTCAAATCAGACCCTATTCTAAACTACTGATTAGCAATGTGGCCCATGCTACACAGCAATTGGGTAATACAATCATGTGGTCAATCTGCTCACATTCTCTTAAAGGTGTATTGCATCTCAGATTACCACACCCCTCCCCCTTTACTCAAAGGTACAATTTGCAATCTTTACAATTTATCAACTATTTACATAAATAAACTATTTATAAATTCAGTCTCTCTGGAGGCTTCTTCAAACGTGTCGAACATCATACTTATACGACTTCGGATTGTTTATCCGAGGCCTCCCTCTCAGGAGTCATCTAACCACTAGGCTTTCCAGTAGGAACATGTAAGCTTGTCTCTTCGACTCTCTCAGGCTCAATGGATCCTACAGACACTTCCAAACCTAGTAGAGTTCCTTTCACATGTGGTGTAGACTCCAACAGGAATGCTTGGTGCATCCTTTCTTGTAGATATGTTTCCCTTTTCCTGAAGTGATCTACGTGTCTCCTAATTATCTGACCTTCGACTGATATGTGATAGGAAAGGGGTCCTCTCACAGCACCAACTTCACCTGATAGCCATTTGGGCCCATCTCTAAAGCTCATTGCAAAATCTGTATCTCCTACTGCAAAGTTTCTTTCACGGCTGTGGTAACCGTGTCCATTTTTCTGGGCCTTCTGACTTCTCTCTACCTTCCCCCAACTAAATTTGGCCTTATGATACTCAAACGTGTCCTCAGACGTCTCTTCCTCAATAACTCTGTGGGGGCAATACTGGTGGTCGTGTGTGGCGTAGTCCTATAGCTAAGTAGGAAACGTGATAATCTAGTTGCAATAGAGCCTCCATCCAGTTTTTTCATTCTGGAATTGAAGGTCTGGACTGCCCTCTCAGCCAATCCATTGGATGCAGGGTGGTATGGCGAGGTCTTAATATGTGTTATGCCATTGAGACTTGTAAGTCTTTGGAATTCCCCGCTGGTGAATGCCGTTCCATTCTCAGACACTACTGTCTCTGGTAAACGGTGTATCTCAAAACTCTGATGCAATCTATCTATGGTGGCGGCAATTGTGGGTGATCTCACCTCATATATATCCATCCACTTGGAGTGAGCATCTATAATCAAGAGGAACATTGTGCCCAAAAAAGGCCCTATGCAGTCAATGTGGAGGTGGACCCATGGCCTTCCTGGCCATTCCCAAGGATGCAATGAAGCAGAAGGGGGCAATTTCTGTACTGTTGGCACTGTATGCAGATCTTGACTAAGTTTTTGATTTCTGTATCCATCCCTGGCCACCATAAGTAGCTGCACCCCAACATTTTCATTCTAGAGGTGCTAGGGTGAGCACTATACAATTCAGTCAATAATGGCTTTCTTCCTCTCAGAGGCACAATGACCCTCACTCCCCCCAGCAAGATGCCAGCCTGGCAGGTGAGCTTGTATCTCCTATTAAAATATGGCTTCATTTCATCAGACTTTGGCTCGTTAGAGCATCCCAACCTTTCCAGACTGTCTAATTTGACATCAACTTTTTCATAAGAATGCATAGGGGACTGGCCTCATCTTCATGAATCTAAGGGTTGCCCCAGGATTTACATGGATTTTAGCTTGTAGCCCTGAATCTTTCCAAGCTCGTCCCTGAAAACGGAGGCATACCTCTGAAATAATTTTTGCAGATGTTTCATCCTGAGTTGAAAAATCTCAGTCCACTTCAACTTTATTTCCTTAAGCCATTTCTGACCAAGTAGACTCGGGCCCTCCCCTGCTACCACTATCAGGGGGTAAATTAGCAGACTGATTTCAATATTGTACTGGAACTTTGCGTATACCTCTTACTCGTATGTCTTCACCAATATACGTTTTTAATTTAGCATCTGAATTTTCCAGATTTAATGGGTGGTCTCCTCCGTTCAGATATTTGAATGTATGTTTCCTTATAACTGTCGTGGATGCCCTTGTGTCCACCTCTATTCGGATGGGCTTCCCATTGACTTTCACTGTCATGTAGATTGGCTCTGTTATACCCATTTTTAAGTTGTTTAGTGAGTAAATATTTGACCCTGTTTCTTTTGGTTCCTCCATTATGTGGATTTCACGATTTCTACCCTTTTGCTTAAAGTTTTGTCTTATTCTGCCCTCACAATATCGTATAATGTGCCCATTACGAGGCAGAAGAAACGCTCAATATTTTAAAATTGTCGTTCACTTGCAGGCTGTCTGGTTCCATTTCTGCCATTATCATTGTGGTTTTTCTCTGTTAAACCATTGGCTTTTGCTGGTCTGTTAATGGTGGCTGGGTCCTGCCTTTCCGCGGAGCCCAGCATTTCCACGCCATTTCTAACCAGTTTCCCTCCCAACATGAAGGACAGCACCATTTTGTGCTCCCTTGATTGCTTCTGAATCCCTGACTGTGCTGTCCATCGCAAGTGCCAACTCCAGCACCTTGCTGAAGTCTAAATTAGTTCTGACAACATCCTTTTTGAATGGTGTCTTCATTAATCCTATATACTAATCGGTCTATTAACATGTCGTTAATCGATGTCCCGAACTCTCAGTACTCTGTCATTTATTTTAAGGCTGCTACATAGCAAGCAACCATCTCTCCAGGGACAGAACACCTCAAATTAAATTTAAAATGCTGTGTTGTTATCAAGGGTTTCAGCTGAAAGTGACTTTTCACAAGATTTACCAACTCAAAGCTCTTGGAATCTGAGGCATTGGGTGCTGTTAAACTATGAATTAAGCTGTATGTTTTACTGCACATGTCGATAAGAAGATTGCTCGCCTCTTCTCCTCCCCAAATATGTCATTGGCCAAAAAGAAGAACACAAAGCATTCAATATAATGTGACCAGTGGTCTGATCAAATGGTTTGATATGGCCAAACTGTGGTATACAGGAGGGAGATAACTTCGATAATTATGAAGGCTGCACCTTGCAAAGTATGGCTGATTTACTTATGTTTAATTTCCACAGCTTTCTTTGGTGTGGTCGACTGGTCGTTTTTTGCCTTGTCACCAGTTATGTTCCTTCTGTCGGGTCGCTTTGCTCAGCGAACACGGTTGCACACCTATCTACCGGTGAGTGAGTTAGTAAACAATATACTGCAGACATAGAGATCGATGTAAGATGAAGCACGTGCTGTTTATTAACACAAGTAACAGAGCACTAACACATATGTGCTTCTCAAACCAGACCCTATTTTAAACTACTGATTCACATTGTAGCCCGCACTACACAGCAATTGAGTCATACAATCACGTGGTCAATCTGCTCACGTTCTCTTAAAGGTGTTTTGCACCTCAGATCATCATGGTTATTGTCAAAGCCACTAGAGGACAACTCAGAGGAGGCTATGGCGTGGTGGTATTGTCATGGGTCCTGTAATCCAGAGACTCAGGCTAATACTCTAGAGACATGGATTTGAATCCCACCACAGCAGCTGGTGAAATTACAATGCAGCTAATAAAATCTGGAATCGAAAAGCTAGTCTTGGTAATAGTGACCATTAAATTATTGATGTAAAAGACCATTTTGCTCACCCATGCCCTTTACGGAAGAAAATCTGTCATTCGTACCTGGTCTGGCCTACATGTGACTCCAGACCCACAGCAACTCTTAAATGCCCTCTGAAATGGCCTAGTCAGCCCACTCAGTTGTCTCAAACTGCTATAAAGTTCACTAAAAGGAAGGAAACCAGATGGACCACCTGGCATTGAGCTAGGCACTGGAAATGACAATAGCAAACCCAACTCTGTAGACTCTGCAAAGTGCTCCTTAATAACATCTAGGGCCAATTGTGCCATAATTGGGAGAGCTGTCCTACAGACTAGTCAAGCAACAGCCTGACATAGTCATACTCATGGAATCATACCTTAAAGACAATGTCCCAGACACCGCACCAGATGTGGAGGCACAGTGGTATACATTCGGGAGGGAGTTACCCTAGGAGTTGTCAACATTGACTCGGATCCCATGAAGTCTCATGGAATGAGGTCAAACATGGGCAAGGCAACGTCCTGCTGACTATCTCCTGCCGCACCCCCTCCACCCCCACCTCAGCTGGTGAATCAGTATTGCAAGTGGTGTTCAACTTGAAGGAAGCACTAAGGGTAGCTAGGGCATAGAATGTACTCTGATTGGGGACTTCAATGTCCAACACCAAGAGTGGCACAGTAGCACCACCACTGACTGAGCTGGGCAAGTCCTAAAGGATATAATTGCTAGACTGGGTCTGCAGCAAGTGGTGAGGGAACCAACAAGAGCTAAAAACCTATTTAACCTCTTCCTCACCAATCTATCTTTTGCAGATGCATCTTTCCATGACATTATTGGTAGGAGTGACCACCTCAGCGTCCTTGTGGAGATGAAGTCCTACCTTCACATTCAGGATACCCTCCATTGTGTTGTGTGGCACTACCACTGTGCTGAATGGGCTAGATTTTGGACAGATGTCACAACTCAAGACTGGGCAACCATGAGGCTCTGTGGGCCTTCAGCCACAGAAGAATTGTATATAACCCCATCTATAACCTCATGGCCTTGCATATCTCCCACTCTAGCATTACCATCAATCTGGGGGATCAGCCCTGGTTCAATGAAGAGTGCAGGAGGGCATGCCAGGAGCAGCACCAGGCATACCTAAAAATTAGGTGTTAACTTGGTGAAGCTATAAAACAGGACTATTTGCATGCCAAACAATGGAAGCAGCATGCGATAGACAGAGCTAAGCGATCCCACAACCAACAGATGAAATCTAAGCTCTGCAATCCTGCCACATCCAATCATGGATGGTGGTGGGCAATTAAACAACTCACTGCAGGTGGAGGCTCCACAAATATCCCCATCCTCAATGAAGGGGAGACCAGCATATCAGTGCAAAAGACAAGACTGAAGCACTTACAACCATCTTCGGCTAGAAGTGTCGAGTGGATACGAACATATAAATTAGGAGCAGGAGTAGGCCACTCAGCCCTTCAAGCCCTCCTGCATGGCTGATCTGATTTCAACCTCAACTCCACATTCCTGACTACCCCTAATTACCTTTCACCCCCTAGCTTATCAAAAATCTAACAACCCCTGTCTTAAAAATATTCAAGGACTCTGTTTCCACCACAATTTTGAGAAAGAGAGTTCCAAAGACTCATGACCCTCTGAGAGAAAAAATTCTCCTCATCTCTGAACAAAATGGGCGACCCCTTATTTTTAAACAGTAGCCTTTAGTACTAGATTCCCCCACTAGAGAAAACATCCTCTCCACATTGACCCTGTCAATACCCCTCAGGATCTTATATGTTTCAATCAAGTCAGCTCTTACTCTTCCATACTCCAATGGATGCAAGCCTAGCCTGTCCAACCTTTCCCCATAAGACAATCCACCCATTCCAACTATTAGTTTAGTAAACCTCTGAATTGCTTCCAATGCATTTACACCCTTCCTTAAATAAGGAGATCTATACTGTACATAGTACTCCAGATGTGGTCTCACCAATGCCCTGTATAACTGAAGCATAACTTCCCTACTTTTGTATTCAATTCCCCTTGCAATAAATGATAACATTTTATTCGCTTTCCTAATTACTTGCTGTACCTGTACCCTAGCCTTTTGCGACTCATGCACTAGGATACCCAGATCCCTCTGCATCTTAGAGCTCTATAATCTCACACCATTTAGAAAATATGCTTCTTTTTTTATTTTTCCTGCCAAAATGAATAATTTCATACTTTCCCACATTATATTCCATTTGCCAGGTCTTTGTCCATTCACTTAATTTATCTCTATCCCTTCACATTCCCATCACATCTGACTATGCTACCTATTTTTTTGTCATCAGCAAATTTAGCAACCATACCTTCAGTCCCTTCATCTAAGTCATTTATATAAATTGTAAACAGTTGGGGCCCCAGCAATGATCCCGTCATTACATCTCTCCAACCAGAAAAGGACCAATTTATGCCTACCCTCTGCTTCCTGTTAGTTAACCAATCTTTATCCAAGCCAATATATTACCCCCTACACCATGAGTTTTTATTTTTTGCAATAATCTTTGATGTGGTCCCTTATCAAATACCTTCAGGAAATCTAAATATAGTACATCCACCAGTTCCCCTTTATCCTCAGCATATGTTACTTCTTCAAAGAACTCCAATAAATTGGTTAAACATGATTTCCCTGGCCTGCAATTTCATGCTTTTTGTGCCCCTCTCTCTTTGAATAGTGGAGTTACATTCATTATTTTCCAATATAAAGGAATATTCCCCAATTTCTAGGGAATTTTGGAAAATTAAAACCAATGGATTAACTATCTCACTAGCTACTTCTTTTAAGACCCTAGGATGAAGTTCATCAGGACCCGTGGACTCGTCAGCGCGCAGTTCCAACAATTTGCTCAGTACCACTTCCCTGGTAAATGTAATTTTCCTGTGTTCCTCCCTCCCTTCCATTTCCTGATTTACAGCTATTTCTGGGATGTTACTTGTATCCTCTACAGTGAAGATGTAAAATACCTGTTCAATTCATCTGCCATCTCTTTATTTTCCATTATTAATTGCCCAGACTCACCTTCTATGGGGCCTGTGCTCACTTAGTTAACTCTTTTCTTTGTTAAGTAACTATAGAAACTCTTACTATATGTCTTTATATTTATAGCCAGCTTTCTCACGTACTCTAATTTTTTCTTCCTTATCAATCTCTTGGTCATTCTTTGCTGCTTTATATATTCTGTTTAGTCTTAGCGCAATTATATGCTTTTTCTTCAAGTTTGATACTACCTCTAACTTTTTTAGTCAACCTCGGATAAAGGTTGTTCCCCTTGGAATTTTTCTTTCTCATTGGAATGTATTTATTCTGTGTATTCTGAAATATCCCCTTAAATGTCCGCCACTGCATTGACCTATCCCTTAACCTAATTTGCCTGTTCACTTTAGCTAGCTCTACTTTCATGCCCTCATAATTGCTCCTTATTTAAGTTTAAAATACTAATCTTAGACCTTATCTCCCTCAAACTGAATGTAAAATTCAATCATATTACGATCACTGCTACCTAGAGGTGCCTTCACTATGAGGTCATTAATTAACCTTATCTTGTTGCTCAATACCATGTCTAATGTAGCCTGATCTTTGGTTGGTTCCAGAATGCACTGTTCTAAGAGACTATCCTGAAAACATTCTTTGAATTTCTCACCTAGGCTACCTTTGCCTATCTAATTTTTCCAATCTATATGTAGATTATAATCCCCCATGAATTTTGCAATACCTTTCTGACAATCTCCCATTATTTCTTCCTTTATACCCCATTCTACTGTATGGTTACTGTTAGGGGGCCTGCACATCATTCCCATAAGTGACTTTTTGCATTTATCATTCCTTATCTCTACCCAAACCGCTTCTACATCCTGGTTTCCTGAACTTCGGTCATCTCTCTCTAATGTGTTAATACCATCATTAATTAACAGAGCCACCTCTCCACCTTTTCCTAGCTTCCTGTCTTTCCAAAATGTCATGTACCCTTCAATATTCAGGTCCCAATCTATGTCACCCTGCAGTCATGTCTCTGTAATGGCTATCAGATCACACATTTCTTTCTATTTTTACTATCAGTTCATCCATTTTGTTTTGAATGCTATGTGTATTCAGATACAGAGCCTTTAGTTTTGTTCTTTTATTATTTTTGCAACCATTGGCCTTATCTGCTAATTTACTCTTAGATTTGTACTCCCTGTCCTCTCTGTCCCTTCCTGTACTGGTCTGTTTGTCATTTCCCACATTAATTTCTTTCTCTCCTGCCTTGTCTCTACTCCTTGATATACCACAACTTTCCAAACTTGATCCTTTGCCCCCATTATTTAGTTTAAAACTCTCCCTACATCCCTAGTTATACTGCACACAAGAATACGGCCCGAGCACAGTTCGGGCATAGACCGCCCCAATGGTGCAGCCTCCACTTTCTCCAGTACTAGTGCCAGTGCCCCACAAACTGGAACCAACTTCTCCCATACCAGTTTTCCAGCCATGCACACACCTCTCTCTTTTTATGTACTGTATAACAAGTTGCACATGGCTCAGGTAATAATCCAAAGATTATTATCTTTGAGGTTCTGCTTTCCAATTTATTGCCTAACTCCTCATATTCTTTATGCCATATTCTTTCCTTACCCTGCCTATGTCATTGGTGCCTACAAGGACCTTGATAATTGGATCCTCCCCTTCCCACTACAAGTTCCTCTCCAGCGTTGAGCAGATGTCCCGAACCTCACACCGAACAGATAGCACAGCCGTTTGGACTCTCACTTTTTGCTTCAGGGAACAGTGCCAATCTCCCTCACTATGCTGTTCCCTACTACCACTGCATTCCTTTTTGCTCCCCCCACTTGAATCGCTTCCTGTACCATGGTGCCATGGTCAGTTTGGTCATCCACCCTGCAGCCCCTGTTCTCATGTAAACAAGCTGAGAGAACCTCAGACCTATTGGACAATTACAAAGGCTGAGGCTCCTGCACTCCTGCCCTCTGCGTCCCCTTATCTGTCTCGCTCACAGTCACACTCTCCTGTCCCTGACCACTGACAAATTCAGAAGACCCTATCCTAAGGGGTGTGCCTACCTCTTGATACAAAGCATCTGGGTAATTTTCCCACTCCCTGATGTGTCACAGTGTCTGTAGCTAGGCCTCCATCTCAATGACTCTGAGCCGAAGCTCTTCAAGCTGCAAACATTTACTGCAAGCATGTTTGCCCTGGATCACACTGGTATCCAGGAGCTCCCACATGCTGCAGCCTTGACACATCACCTGTACTGTCATCCTGAAGGTGTTTTAAATAATTTCTTAATTATATTATTCAATTATTTATTTTCTTTTTAAAAATATTTTATTAATCTTATCGAAAGTTTGTATACTATTTTAAACCTTAGGACTGGAATAGATGCTCACCAAACAGTTAGTTTCTTCTCTGTAGTAGAGTAAGAACCAATTCCTGCAGCATGAAAAAATTAGAAAAAGCAAAAGGAAAGGAACACTTCCTCACTGAACTCCCCCACTCACCAAAATCCCAGGTATGCACTCAGTTCCAAAGCTTCACCAAGGCTGCATTAAAGATCCTGAATTTATAGTAAATGCATTGGAGCTGGAGCAACTAGATTCAGCCAGTTAGTTAATTAGCTACTCAGCTCTCTCAGCAGAGTGTGTATACCCTGCCTAAGGCTTGAAGAAAGAAATAAACTTACTCTACTTACACAGTAGCTTCCAGTTACTGCTAATTACAGACAAGACTAGACTTTTCAAGCACAAGATTAACACTTTAAACTACCCCGTTCACTAAACTCCTAGGTATGTATTCGGTTCCAAAGCTGACACCAAGAAGTGGTTGAGTACATTGGATACAGCAAAAGTTATGACTCCTGACAAACATGCACAAAATAGCTAAACTCAAGAGGTGAGGTGAGAGTGACTGCCCAAGACAGCAAGGCAGCATTTGACCGAATGTGGCATCAAGGAGCCCTGGCAAAACTGGAATCAATAGAAATCGGGGGAAAATTCTCCACTGGCTGGAGTCCTATCTGGCACAAAAGGTTGTGGTTATTGGATGTTAATCCTCTCAGTCCCAGGACATCGCTGTAGGAGTTCCACAGGGTAGTGTCCCAGGCCCAACCATCTTCACCTGATTCATCAATGACCTTCCCTCCTTCATAAAGTCAGAAGTGGGAATGTTCACTGATGATTGCACAACATTCAGCACTATTCACGACTCCTCAGATACCAAAGCAGTCCATGCCCATATGCAGGAAGACCTTGAACACATTCGGGCTTGGGCTGATAAGTGGCAATTAACATTCGTGCCAGAGAAGTGCCAGGCAATGATCATCTCTAACGAGTGAATCCAACCATCTCCCCTTGACATTCAATGGCATTACCATCACTGAATCCCCTACTATCAATATTCTGGGGGTTAGAATTCATCAGAAACTGAGCTGGACCAACCATATGAACACTATGGCTACAAGAGCATGCCAGAGGCAACTTCAACAACACTCAAGAAGCTCAACACCATCCAGGGTAAAGCAGCCCACTTAATTGACACACCATCCACCATCTTCAACATCTATTCCTTCCACAACTGACGCACAGTGGCAGCAGTATGTACCATCTACAGGATGCATTGGAGTAACTCACCAAGGTTCCTTTGACAGTGACTTCCAAACTCGTGACCTCTACCCCAGAAGGACAAAGGCAGCAGGTGCATGGGAGCACCAACACCTGCAAGTTCCCCTCCAAATCGCACACTATCCTGACTTGGAACTATATTATCGTTCCTTCACTGTCACTGGATGTACCCACACCGCATGGACTGCAGCGGTTCAAGAAGGCAGCTCAACACTGCCTTCTCAAGGGCAGTTGGGGATGGGAAATAATGCTGGCCTAGCCTACGATGCCCATGTCACGTGAAAGAATAGTAAAAAAACTTACAGAAGCCGGACTGAGGAGTACAGGACATGCATCTTTTGATGCTAATTAAGCTCACTATTACATGCTGTTCAGTGTGGGTGAAACAAGCCAGGCTGCCAGAAATGTGAGATTTGCTTCATTTTCAGATGTCTTGCAAGCACCATTGACTGCACACAATTGGCCTTGAGAACGTCCTGGCAGCAGTCTGTGAAATTCATTAATGCAACAGGATTTCACTCTCTGCACATCCATCTCATTTGTGATCACAGAAAGCAGATCCAGCACGTTTGTGCTAGAAACCCACAGAGCTCTCACAACTCTTACATTTTGAGTCACTTGCAGGTGCCACACGTATTTGAGGCACCTTGGCACTTAGATGGTTGGGTTCTCGGTGACAAGGGGGACCCCCTCAGAAGACATGGCTCATGGCCCATTTGTTGGCCATGGAGTACATCTGAGGAGAGATACAATGCAGTACATTCCACCACAAAGCCCTTAATAGAGCAAACAATTGGCCTCTTAAAGATGTTCTTCTGATGTTTGGACTGTCAGATGTAGCTCTCCAATAATCACCACAGAGAGTGTCCCACATCATCATTGTTTGCTGCATCCTACACAACCTAGCACTGCAAAGGGGGGACATGTTGCCTGGGGAGACATTAAGGAGCTAAGCATTTCATCAGATGGGGAGGACTCGAAAGGGAATGACACTAAAAAGGGCGAGGATTCAGACGAGATCCTTAAGAACGCCATTGCATGGGCATGACATGCCAAACGTGCCTATGACAACCAAATAGCTACAAGATTTCAGGAGGAATAAGGTGAAGACAAGTTTTCTCAATCAAAGTTCTCTTCAGGCTTCAATGCAAGGGACACAGCAAGATATTCATTTTTAGCGGAAACATATCAGGAAAGGGCATCAATATCACAATGATCAAAGAAGCAGCATAAGTCACCTTCTGCTTTAACAATAGCATCATCCTTACAAGGCACAGTAGCCTTGGGGATATGTGGCCGCCCTGGAATGTGATTAGCACTCCACTAGCACATCTCCTTAAGCAACTACACATAGCGCAGTCCTTTCAACCAAAGCACAAAACGTCATTGGATAAAGCAGCTTTTAAGTGGCTGAAATGCTTTTGCACCGATAAATGTACTCATGCCAGTTTGACAGCAGCTTAGCAAGGCGGCAATAACAGGGAAAACATTCATCAATGGTTAGCACTTGACAGTCTCAAGAGGGATCAGCATCTGGAAACCACCATCTCTCCAATCACCAGCTCTCATGGGTGAATAATGCAGAGGCCTCAACTTGCTACTGAGCCCCAATATGCCTTTGGACATCAGGATGCAATGACCTGTTACTCTACATCATACACACCAAAAGCTGGGAGTTTTGTTCGCATTGTCCTCACAGAGAGTGGCTGAGCAGGACCATCATTTGATTATTTACAAACACTCAGGTCCCTGCTTTCACAGAACGCCTGCCAAGTTGATGTTCTGGATTACCTCGGCATTTGAGGGAAATGTGGCCCCGTCAGTATTGACACAGCAATCAATGATAACTTCTTCCCTTCATAGACCCTGCTGAGGACTCAGGAGATGTGCAAAAGCATCACTTTCAGAGCACACAAAGGCAAATCCTTTCTCCATACCCTAAGTCAATGAGTGTGCAGTCATGCAATGAATTCCATTTCAACTTGCGCACTGTGCCTTTACAGAAAGATCACGTACAGCACTGCTAGGCAGCTGTTTAGGAGCAAAGTAAGATCCTCACAGGTAAGTAGATGGCTTCATCAGGATGAGCACACACCTCTGACATCACACACTCATTCCCCTCTAGCAGTTATTTCTGATGTCACTGAGTGAACCCAACTTCCATTGCTCAGCCTCATGCACGGGGAGATTGGGTACTAAGAAATGAATAATTATCAGCCTTAAACGTAGTGATGATAACAAGCTACAGGGAGGCATGAAAGCCTGTGGCACTTGTTGATGAATACAACTTTTCCCAAAAACTCGTCATAAAATAAACACCATTACAAAGAACACCTTGGAGAAACAATTATAACATTCGTCGCAATAAATACTTGTGCCATCCACAAACAACAGACATCAGTACGACAGCATCAGGATAATCACAAACATTGATGAACAATTCTCCTGAGGCCAAATAATGTCTGCCTGAGTTCCAAGGGTCACAGGTGTATTGTCCAGCCATCATTGTTACATATGAAGGTTCTTTGTTGATGTCACAGATGTGGACATGAAGGCTACTCACTGTGGTGAGTTGTGTGAGGCTTAATACAACTGAGGATCAAGATGGGAGCTCATTGTGGGGGTACATTTTTGGCCCTTGAATGAACCAGGGACGTGTATCACATCAATTAGCCATTGAATACCTGAGACTTGGAGACAGATAAGTGCAAAATATATTTACCAAAGTGATAAGTATTTACTGTGATTGAACACCTGTGCCACCATTATGCATTCAAAACTTGTTAATTTGTCTAACCCTACCACTACGTCCAGGTGTAGCCCAGACATCCACAGCAGTGGTGGACACAGCCTGCTGACTGCTATACCCTGTTGTCTGTAATGACTTTGTTGGGGGGACTTCCTCTGATGTCCTGGAGGGCCCCTGCCTGCTAAGGCTCCTCTGCTCTGGTGCAGCATCTTTGGCCTGACCTGCTGGAGTTAATGGGGTCACTGGCAGAGGTGAGTTGGAGCGGCAGGACACCCTTGTAATACCTGGGTGAATGCCCCAGGGGTGTCCAGCTGCTGCTCCTCCTTCCTTTGGGTGCCCGATGGCCCTTCCCTGACTCCTTGAGGAGAAGGGGCACCTTGAGGGAGGTCAAAGTGCCCCATCCCCCTCTTGCCTAGACACTGCTGGAACGCACCATTGGCTAGAGCGATGGTGCACAGATCCAAGCACAAATCCGGCACAAACTGCTGGACCTGATCTCCAAGGCGGCTGCCACCCTCCCCAAACAGACTTTGATGCGCTCACATGCTGGAGCCACAACATCAAACAGAACATGGAAAGACTTTTCCATTCTTTGTTCCAGTCTGCTGACAGCCTCTGACCATTCTGCCTGATGTTCTCCTGCCTGTCTCTGCATCACCAACATTTCTCCTAGGCCCAATTCCAGAGGCCCAACATCGGACTTGGACTCAGCAGGTGCTTGGTCTCCAGCAGTCCTCGAATTATCAGAGACCTTGGCTGCCACTCCCTTAGCCTGCTGTAGACCCGTGTAGTGAAGTGATCACCAGATTGTGGACTCAAACCTACTCTTGTACTATGACCCTCCGAGGTGCGTGTATCTGCACTGGTGGAGGGTGCAGGTGAATGTAGTGATGGTTAGTCTGCCTCCTCACCTGAGGTGGTCTGGGGACTGGGGCTGAGGCACTTGCTGGAGGATGTCCTACACCTTTTCTTGCTGGTACCTGGAATAGAGAGAATAGAGAATTAGTAATTGACTGAGCAGACTCCCACATTATAGATCACTCACAGCCATTGTCCGCATGTGGCTGAGGAATACTGGATGTACCCTCAGTGGCTTGTTCGGGGAGGCCAATCTCCCCTTCTGAGCATGAACAATCCCTATCATCTCCAGCCAGCTCTGTGGCCTGTTCTTCGCAGGGGGAGAATGTCCTCAACTCTGGGCACCCCCTCTCATCCTGGCTCTCTCCCTTTTGTTGTGGGAACTCTAGTCCTGCATCAAGTAAGATAGATTGTCTATGAGCACAATGGATGAAAGAGCAGTTCAGAAGCATGCATGCCTATTGTCTCTGCTGACCCCTCCACAGTAAGGGATTAAGGTGCAGGTTGTGCAGGATCTTTCATATGATGGTGATTTTAAAGTGGCTGGCAGATTCTCAATGCTGATGTCCTATCTGCTGGTAGCGTGTGACATTCCTGGGGCTCTAGTCATTAGACTACCTGATGAAATTGTGAGAGTTTGGAGTGAATGTAAGTTTCACTTACCTTGGCAGAGTGGAGCAGATCGTTCATCCTTTTCCTGCACTGTACAGCCTTTTTCTTTTCTTTCCCACAGGTGCTGACCACCCCGGCGACCTCCTTCCAGGCTGGTGTGGTCCGGTGGAAGGACCTCCGACTCCCATTCCAAGGAATGAGGACCTCCCGCCTTTCCTGGACAGCCTGGCGGAGAATTCCCAGGGAGGCCTCTCTGAACCGTGGCGCACACGGTTTTGATCTTTTAGACATCATGGATTACCTGTCCAACAGAATACCTGGGCTACACTGAACCATAGAAAAGTTATGGCACAGAAAGAGGCCATTCAGCCCATCATGTCTGTGCCAGCCAGAAAAAAGATCAAAAAGAAACCAGCCGCTTAGTTTAATCCCATTTTCCAGCACCTGGTCCATAGCCTTGCAGGTTACAGCACTTCAGATACAGATCCAAGTATCATTTAAATAAGTTGAGCATTTCAGCCTCAACCACTGATTTAGGCAGATGCCCACCACCCTCAGGGCGAAAAGATTTTTTCTCACGTCTCCTCTAATCCTTCTACCAATCACCTTAAATCTATGTCCCCTGGTAATTGACCCCTCAGCTAGTGGAAACAGATCTTTCCTGTCTACCCTATCTAGGCCCTTCATAATTTTGTACACCTCAATTAGGTCATCCCTCAGCCTCCTCTGTTCTAAAGGAAACAACCCTAGCCTGTCTAATCTTTCCTCATGGCTGCAATTTTCATGCTGTGGCTGCATTCTTGTAAATCTTCTCTGCTCAAACCAGAGCGGGAATTTTAAGACATTTGGTGATTGTGAAAAGCACAATAGAAATACAAGTTTTTCTTTGGACACATTGAGTGCATGCCATTCAAATATGATGCCAGGACCTTTGACCCCCATGAGGTAACAACTGAGTGAACAAATCCCTGCCCGTTCCGCCATGAGATTCGTCAAGCTCCTCGCAGATATATAATTAATGAGCTGGGGAATGGAAGATTGTGCGAGTTCATCCAACCCACCGCCTAGCGGGAATCACACCGACCCTGCTGCCTGCCGTTGTATTTAGTCTCCAGAATGACTCCACACTATGGCTCTATCTCCCTGCACTATTTCTGAGGAAGGCAATCAAAAGTATCCTTGTTCAGCTGGGATGTGGTGTTGCAAGATGTCGGGATGAGTTCCACTCACCTCCGAGCAGTTCAGGGCGGCTGGTTTTATTGCTGTTTGTGGACATTATCATTGTGTCAACCCTTCTGGGCCTAACCTTCTCTATGGAGGTGTTGGAGGGACTCAAACAGCTTTCCCTCTCTCTCTCTCCCTCCAACCCCCACCTTTCCTTCATCCACTGCGAATAACTTACTCAAAAATAAATTGACTTCAGCATTCTTAGCATACTGTATTTTTTTTTTTGTTGACTGCCATATGGTCTATTCCAGAATCAGCCAATTTGCAGTCTTTGCTCTGGTGCATAAATGCTATGGCATTCAAATCAGGCATGTGTGTGAGCGTGTGCGTCATTTGCATCTCATTCACATGCATTCCTGGGTGTGTGTGTGTGCTGATTGATTCATGCAATATATCGGCAGCGCTATTAACGCCAAGATCGTAGGGAAAAGGACAATGTGTTGGCATAGCAGATTGTGCACTATTGACCAGGCAATGCAGAGTGACCCAGGCTGACTTATTATCTGATCTCCTTCAGGAAGCCCCTTATTTTTTCATGCTGCTAAGAATCATTCCTTAACTGTGTAAATTGTATTGAGTGCACGGTTCTGAAGTGCCAAATTTTCCTCTGACAATAAAATATGCCAGCTGGTGTTATTAACGCTTGAAAATTCATGATGCAAGGCAAAGGAAACAAGTCTTTATTTCCCCAGATAATGTCCTAAAGTTACATGATGGTGTTTGAACCCTTTGTTTGAAATCCCTCACTGTGCTTTTTCAGCAGAAGCATGAATCTGCTTATTTTAGCATCATTTCCGAAGTAGAGCTGTATTTTAGTCGAGATGCAGAGAGAGGAATTGGAAAGGTAACTTGATAATTGGTCATACACTAATGCACAGCTTAATTTCAAGGCCACCACAACATCCGCACAAGCAGCCTCTGACACATTGCATAGAATACAAGAACATAAGAAATAGGAGCAGGAGAAGGCCATATGGCCTCTTAAGCCTGTTTCACCATTCAGTACGATCATGGCTGATCATCAGTCCTAACTCCACTTTCTCACCTGCTCCCCATTCTCAAGAGACCAAAAATCTTTCTACTTCTGCCTCAAATATATTCAACGATGGAGCATTCACAACCATTTGGGGGCAGAGAATTTCAAAGATTCATAACCCACTGAATGAAGACATTTCTCCTCATCTCAGTCTTAAATGATCAAATCCTTATCCTGAGACAGAGCCCTTGTGTTCTAGATTCAGTGTCAAGCCTCTTCAGATTCTTGTATGTTCCTTTGAAATCACCTCTCGTTCTTCTAAACTCCAGAGAGCATAGGCCCAATTTATTCAGTCTCTCATTATAGGACTACCCCCTCATACAAGGAACCAAGTGAATGAACCTTTGCTGCACTGCCAATGGAAATATATCCTTCATTAAATACAGAAACCAAAACTGCTTACACTACTCCAGGCATTGTCTCATCAAACCTCTGCACAATTGGAGCATAAAGTCCTTATTCTTGTCCTCCAATCCCCTGGCAATAAAGGCCAACATGCCATCTGTCTTTCTGATTGCTCGCCGTACCTACATGCTAACTTTCTGTCTTCCATGGTATGAGTACACCCAAATCCCTCCTAACATCAGCATTTAAAAGTTTCATGCTTTTTAAAAAATATTCTGCTTTTCTTCTCACTTCCAAAGTGAATAAACTCACACTTCCCCACATTATACTTCATTTGCCACGTTGTTGCCCATTCATTTTACCTGTCTATAGGTCTTTTGTAGCCTCTTTGTGTTCTCCTCACAGCTTATATTCCCACCTTACTTTGTATCGTCGGCAATTTTGGATACATTACTCTTGGTCTCTTTGTCAAAGTCATTAATATAGACTGTAAAAAGCTGAGGCTGTTGTGATCCTTGTGGCACTCCGCTAGTCACAGCCTGCCAACTTGAAAATGGCTCATTTATGCCCACTCTCTGCTTCCTGTTGATAACTAATTCTCTATCCATGTTAATAGATTACCCCCAACTCTATGAGTCCTTACCTTGTGTATTAACCTTTTGTGTGGCAACTTATTGAATGCCTTTTGGAAATCCAGATATAAAGTTAATAAAAAGGATTAAAACCGGATGAACCCCCTGGCATCAACTTAGGCACTGGAAATGACAGTGGCAAACCCAGCCTTGCCAACCCTGCACCCGTCCTCCTTACTAACATCTGGGAGCTTGTACCAAAATTGGGAGAGCTGTCTCACAGATTAGTCAAGCAACAGCCTGACATAGTCATCCTCACGGAATCCTATTTTACAGATAATGTCCCAGACACCACCACCACCATCCCTGGCTATGTCCTGTCCCACCGGCTGGACAGACCCAGCAGAGGTGGCAACATAGTGGTATACAGTTGGGAGGGAGTTGCCCTGGGTGCCTCAAAATTAACTCTGGACCTCATTAAGTCTCATGGCATCAGGTCAAACATGTGCAAGGAAATCTCCTGCTGATTACCACGTAATTTCCCTCAGCTGATGAATCAGTGCTCCTCCATGTTGAACAAAAATTGGATGAAATACTGAGGATGGCATGGGCACCGAATGTACTCTGGGTCGGGGACTTCAATGTCCATCACCAAGAGTGGCTCGGTAGCACCATAGACCAAGCTGGCCAAGTCCTAAATGACATAGCTGCAAGACTGGGTATGTGGCAGGTGGTGAGGGGACAAGAGGGAAAAACATGCTTGACCTCATCCTCACCAACGTGCCTGCCTCAGATGCATCAGTATCGGTAGGAGTGACCACCGTACAGTCCTTGTGGAGACAAAGTTCTGTCTTCATATTGAGTGTACCCTTCATTGTGCTGTGTGGCACTACCACCATGCTAAATGGGATATATTTCGAACAGATTTAGCAGGTCACTGGGCATCCATGAGGCGCTGTGGGCCATCAGCAGCAGCAGAATTGTACTCAACCACAATCTGTATCCTCAAGGCCTGGCATATCCTCCACCCTACCATTGCCATCAAACCAGGTGATCAACCCTGGTTCAATGAAGAATGCAGGAGGGCATGTTAGGAACAGCACCAGGCATACCGACAAATGAGATATCAACCTGGTGAAGCTTCAACACAGGACTACTTGCGTGCCAAACTACATAAGTAGCAAATGATAGGGTTAAGCTTCCACAACCAACAGAACAGCTCTAAGCTCTGCAGTCCTGCCACATCCAGTCATGAATGGTGGTGGACAATTAAACAACTCACTGGAGGAGGAGGCTCCACAAATATCCCCACTCTAAATGATGGAGGAGCCCAGCACATCAGTGCAAAAGGTAAGGCTGAAGCATTTGCTACAATCTTCAGCCAGAAGTGCCGAGTGGATGATCCATCTCGGTCTACTCCGGAGGTCCCCAGCGTCACAGATGCCAGTCTTCAGCCAATTTGATTAACGCCACATGATATCAAGAAACAGATGAAGGCACTGGATACTACAAAGACTATGGGCCCTGATAATATTCTGGCAATAGTACTGAAGACTTGTGCTGCAGAACTTGCCACGCCCCTAGCCAAGCTGTTCCAGTACAGCTACAACATTGGCATCTACCCGGCTATGTGGAAAATTGCCCAGTTATGCCCCTCCACAAAATGTAGGACAAATCCAACCCGGCCAATTACTGCCCCATCAGTAAAGTGATGGAAGGGGTCATCAACAGTGCTATCAAGCAGCACTTGCTTAGCAACAACCTACTCACTGAAGCTCAGATTGTGGTCCCCAAGGGTCACTCAATTTCTGACCTCATCACTGCCTTGTTTCAAACATGGACAAAAGAGCTGAACTCCCAAGGGGAGGTGAGAGTGACTGCCCTTGACACAAAGGCAGCATTTGACTGAGCGTGACATCAAAACTGGATTCCATGGGAATCAGTGGGAAAAATCTCCGCTGGTTGGAGTCATACATAATACAAAGGAAGATGGTTGTGGTTGTTGGAGGTCAATCATCTCAGCTCCATTTCATCACTGCAGGAGTTTCTCAGGGTAGTGTCCTAGGCCCAACCATCTTCAGCTGCTTCATCAAAAACCTTCTTTCTGTCATAAGGTCAGAAGTGGGGATGTTCGCTGATGTTTGCACGATGTTCAGCACCATTCGCGACTCCTCAGATACTGAAGCAGTCCATGTCTAAATGCAGCAAGACCTGGACAGTATCCAGGCTTGGGCTGGCAAGCTACACAATTAATAAATGGGTAAAGCAGAGTCAATGTGCATGACAATAGAAGGAAACAGGCACATCCACGACAGTCATAGGGGAATACACATCTAGGTATCTGAATGGAAGAGGCCACTCACTAAAGCTGGAAAACTCAGATGCCAGACTAAAGACATATACTGGCAAAAATGTATGAGTGAAAGGTATATGCAAGGTTCCAGTACAATATGGAAACCAGTCTGCTAACCTACCCCTGATAGTGGCAGCAGGGGAGGGTCCAACTCTACTTGGTCAGAACTGGCTTAAAGAAATAAAGTTGGAGTGGACCAAGATTTTTCAGAATGAAAGATCTGCAAGAATTATTACAGAAATATGCCCCTGTGTTCAGGGAAGAGCTCGGGAAGATTCAGGGGCTGCAAGCTAAAATCGCGTGTATCCTCGGGTGACCCCCAGATACTTGAAGGCGAGTCCAGTCCCCTATGCATTATGAGAAAAAGTAGATACTGAATTGGACAGGCTGGAAAGTTTGTAAGTCTTACAACCTGTATAGTTTTCTAAATGGGCAGTGCCCATAGTTCCAGTACTAAAGCCTGACTATGAGCCAGGCTCACCAGCAAGTTGAGCCAGAAAAGGCCTCTTGGGATTTTGTGACTATCAACATACATAGACGGTTATACCAGTATACCAGGTTACTCCTTGGAGTCTCATCGGCTTGTGCCATTTTTTGATGGACTATGGAAAATTTGCTCCAAGATCTACCCCATGTGGTGGTTTATCTCGATGATGTCCTAGTAACAGGACTAACTGATGAAGAACACCTGGCTAACTTGGAAGAGGTATTGAAGCGGTTCTCACAAGCCGAAGGAAAAAATGTATCTTCCAAGTAAAAGAATTGATTCAGTTGTGGCATAGGGTCAACTCGCAGGGCCTTCACCCAGTAAAAGACAAGGTGAGAGCTATTTGTGAGGTGCTAGCCCTGAAAAATGCTACAGAACTCAAGTCCTTCTTGGGAATGGTTAACTACTACAATTGTTTTCTCCCAAATTTGTCCATTATACTAGCTACTCAAGAAAAACCACAGGCAGACTTGGCAAGCTCCACAACAACAGGCTTCTATGGCAGTAAAGCAGTTACTACATTCATTGGCCCTGTTGGTACATTTCAACCCAACGAAACAATTGATTTTAACTTGCGATGCATCCCCTTACAGAGTAGGGGCAGTACTCTCCCACCGGATGGCGGATGGCTCCGAACGGCCCATTGGCTACGTCTCAAGAACACTCTGTGGCAGAACGAAGATATTCACAAATAGAGAAAAGAGGCTTATCCATTGTATTTGGTATTAAGAAGTTCTGCCAATACATCCCTGGTCGCCACTTCACCATAGTGTCCGACCACAAGCCACTACTAGGTTTGTTCAGGGAAGATAAGGCAATACCCCTAATCGCCTTGGCATGCATCCAAAGTTGGGCGCTGATTCTAGCTGCTTACAAATATACTTTTATCCACCTGCCAGGAAGCCAGATTGCCAATGCTGACGCACTGAGCCAATTACCTCTAAAGGACAGCAATGTGAACGTCCCATTCCTCAAGAGCTTATCTTGTTATTAAACTTTCTGGATTCATCACCAGTGAATGCCAAACAGGTCAGAGAATGGACAGGCCGCGATCCAGTTTTGTCTCACGTCAGGGAACAAGTCTTGCAGGGATGGTCTAACAAACCAAAGTCAGATGAAATGAAACCCTATTTTAATAGGAGATATGAGCTCACCTGCCAGGATGGCATCTTACTGTGGGGAGCGAGAATCATTGTGTCTCCAAGGGGATGACAACCATTATTGATAGAATTGCATAGAGCTCACCCCAGCATTTCCAGAATGAAAATGTTGGCACGCTGCTACTTATGGTGGCCAGGGATGGACGCTGAAATTGAAAACATAATCAAGAGCTGCATGCAGTGACAACAGATTCAGAAATTGCCTTCTTCTGCTCCACTGCATCCTTGGGAATGGCCAGCAGGGCCATTCACGCCTCCACGTTGACTACATGGGGCATCTTACTTATCGACTCCCACTCCAAATGGATGGATGTGTGCGAGGTGCAATCGCCCACATCTGCTGCCACCATAGACTGATTGCGTCAGAGTTTCGCGATACATGGTTTACCAGAGATAATAGTGCCTGATAATGGAACCGCATTTACTAATGGGGCATTTGAAAGATTTACAACTTTCAATGACATAACGCATGTCAAGGCCTCGCCATACAACCCTGCATCCAATGGGTTGGCCGAGAGGGCAGTCCAGACCTACAAGGCCGCAATGAAAAAACTAGAGGGGGACTGTATAGCAACAAAATTATCCCATTTCCTGCTCAGCTACAGGACTATACACCACACATGACTACCGGTATTGCCCCTGCAGTATTATTACTGAAGAGATGTCTCAGGACATTTGAGTCTCATAGGGTCAAATTTCAGGGGGAGGGTAGAGAGAAGGCAGGAGGCCCAGAAGAATGAACACGATTACCATAGACGTGAAAGAAACTTCACTACAGGAGAAGCAGAGTTTGCAAAGAACTTTGGAGATGGGCCCAAATGGTTATTAGGTGAAGTGAGTGCAAGTGACAGGACTCCAGTCCTACCATATATCGGTTGAAGGTCAGATAATCAGGAGACATCACCTCAGGAATAGGGAAACAGATCCACAAGAAAAGGTGCACCAAACATTCCTGTTGGAGTCTACACCACAGACAGAAGGAGCTTCTCTTGCTTTGGAAATACCTGTAGAACCCGTTGAGCCTGAGAAAGGTGAAGAAGCAAACTTATAGGTTCCTACTGGGGTTCCTAGTGGACAGATAACTCTTGAGAGTGAGGCCTCAGATAAACCATCCGAAGTCATAGAACTATGACAGTCAACACATTTGAAAAAGCCTCCTGAGAGACTGAATTTGTAAATAGTTCATTTTTGTAACTAGCTAATTAATTGTAAAATGTACTTTCAAGTGAAGGGGGAGGGATGTGGTAATCTGAAGTGTTCTATTTTATTCGTTCATGGGATGTAGGTGTCATTGGCTAGGGCAGCATTTATTGCCCATCCCTAATTGCCCTCGTTCAGAGGGCATTTTTCTAAGGGTCAAACACATTGCTGTGGGTCTGGAGTCACATGTAGGCCAAGCCAGGTAAGGTAAGGACAGCAGATTTCCTTCCCTAAAGGACATTAGTGGACCAGACGGATTTTTACAATAATCGACAGTGGTTTCATGGTCATCATTAGACTTTTTAATTCCAGATATTTATTGAATTCAAATTTGGGGGGATTCAAACTTGGGTCCCCAGAGATTCTGGTCTCTGGATTACCAGTCCAGTGACAATACCACTACGCCACCACCTCCTCAATACCCTTTCATTTGAGCAGATTGACCATGTGACTGTAAGACCCAATAGCTGTGTAGCGGGCTACAATGTTAATGTTAGTCTAGAGTAGAGTCTGGCTGGAGAAGCACACATCATTTTAGTGTTCTCTTGTTTGTGTAAATAAATAGTTTGTGCTTCATTTTACATTGGTCTCTGCATTTGCAGTATATTGTAATCGACTGACTTGCCGACAGATAAGCGTGCAACTGGTTCATGAGCAAAGCTATCCCATCGTAAAACATAACATGGAGGTGCTGTCTTTTGGATGAACTGTTAAACCAAGAACCTGCCTGCTCTCTCAGGTAGATGTAAAAAAACCCAATGGCACTATTATGAAGAAGATCAGGGGAGTGTCCTGGGGGACCCCAGTGTCCTGGCCAATATTCATCCCTCAATTAACATTCAAAAGCAGATTGTCTGGTATTATTACATTGTTGTCTGGGCAATCTTGCTTTGCCCAAATTGGCTGTTGTGTTTCCTACAGTGCAACAGTTACTTCAAAAGTGCTTGATTGGCTGTAAAAGGCTTTGAGACATCCCTTGGTTGTGAAAGGGTTTATATAAGTGCAAATCTTTTTTCAAAGGGAAAGACTGAAAAAGCTGTTCTGAAGCAAAATCAAAGGCAAAAAATATTTTTGTGTGCTTCAATATATCTTTATCACAGCTCATTTGGCTATGTACTGTTTGAATGGTAAACTGGACTCTGAATATTGCATATAACTCCTGAAATTTACCATTTATACAATGCTTATTACCAGTTTCAATATCCATTTTTCCACTGAATTGATTTGAGTGTCATCAACTACACCATAGCATCACATTTCAAAGTGGAATAATTCTCACCTGATACAGAAATAACCCAATCTTTCAAATTTACTCCATAAATAAGTTCTAATCATACATAGTTTGTCATAACATTTTCAAAACGAAAACTTTCCACTCATTATATAAACATCAAGGGCATCAGATCTACTGTGTCTTTTTTTAATGCATTCACAGGCTGTGAACAGTATTGGCAAGGCCAGCATTCATTGCCCATCCCTAATTTTCCTTCAGAAGGTGACAGTGAGCTTTCCCCTTGAATTGGAGGGGGCAGTTAAGGCTGAACCACTTTGCTGTGGGTCTGGAGTCACAAGCAGGCCAGACCAGGTAAGGGCAGTAGATTTCCTTTCTGGAAGGACATTCATGAACCTGGTGGGCTTTTTCCAACAATCCAATAGTTTCATGGGTATCATTACTGAAATTAACTTTTTATTCCCAATTTAATAAATTAAATTCCACAGCTGCTGTTTTGGAATTTGAACTCATGTCTCTGGATCTTTAGTCCAAGCCTCTGGATTACTAATCTAGCAACATAACCACTATGATATCACCCCCTTTTCATTCATTGCCCTTATATTCATGGAATTCAATGCCCAGGTGAATGCAGCCCAGCACAGGCACAATGAGCTGAATGGGCTCCTACTATGTTGCCTCATTCTGTTATAGGAAATAGTTGCAATGCAGTATTTGCAAATGTAACTTATAATTGGAAAAGTGAGCATGGATATGAATTTTAAAGACCATTGGGATATTTAGATCCAAGCAGATATTTATGCATCTGGGAAACTGCACCAATCAGAGAATTCAACCCTCCTGCTATTTAATAAAAAAAAACTCCTTGTTCGGTTTGTCAGTCTCTTTTTATCTTTCCTGTGCTATTTTTGCCTTCTGTATATGCCATTTTTATGCTGTTTGATTTCTAATACTGACAATGATTGCAGCAACTATTTTCAAAAAGGATATTTGAGACTGAAGTTAATTTTGCAGAGATTCTCATTAACACAGGGGAGAAGTTGACTACCTGTGCTTTCATTTTGATAGAGAGCAAAGCACTTTTGTCAAGCATCAAGCATTTTTAATTCCAGTTTTTTAGAGCTGTATGTATCTTGAGTGTTTTCCTACACCTACTCCACCTTTGGATAATCCTTTGTTCCTTTTGGCACCTTATTTCAGTTGCCCGTTACACTTTGGGTTTTGTATTCTTTTCCCACTTATTGGAGTCACTGGAATCTGGCACATTGCGCAGCAGTTAACGTGCAGGCTGTCACTCTGTTAATGGCAGCAGTTAATTAAATGGAAGAGTTGCTCAGGCATCAGCCTATTCCTGTACATCACAAATAAAGGGCTTTAGATTGGGCTATATTTTATTGCAGCCTTCTTATCAGTGCATTCCTGAATTAGCACCTGCAAGCACTTTGACATGTAAACAACGGTTAAATGCTTCCGTGGAACAAAGTTGTAATGTAACTCCACCTAATATCCGTTTGTTCTTTTTTTCACATACAGTTGAAAGGTAGCTTTCATTATAACATGAGTGAGGTTTACACCATCTCATCATACTGCCATTGACCACTGACAAGAAAGGCTTATGTCCATGTAACAAAGATTGGTTGAAAATGCTCTTAACATGTGCCAAGATTTGCCCCCTGCCCATCACTCGACTATTAAATGAAAAATGCATGATGTATATTTACTATTTCACCAATCTGAATGTATGCAAGTTGTACATCGCAAAAAAACTTTAAAAATCCTATAGTGAAAAAATACTCAAGTCTTAAGGAGTTCACTAGCTCCATCCTCTGATACTTATATCTGAAAATCCCAGGGAATATGTTTATTTATCATAGACATCTTTAGGCAGCTGGTATTTTCGACTACTTTAACCCCAGTTTCAGTGAGTATAAGGCAATTAATTCCAGCTTGCATTTTTTAGCAGGGATAGCACAGCCTAAATTCACAAAAATAGCGTGCAGTGCAAATGTTTCCGTCAACCTAGGTTGTAAAGAATAAAGAGGTAATACAGACGAGTGGGATGAAAGCATTGTGAGTAATGAGGCACAAGTACACCTCTGCCTCATTATAAACCTCTCAGTGATAGCATTATATCTGTGGCAAGATACTGGGGTTGGCTCCTGACCTTTTTATGAAGCATTTTATGTCATGTTATGAGACATTCACTACACTGAGTGCTTCATTATTGTGTGGGGATGTGGTAGCTGATGATATTGTTATAGTGCATGTCTGCCACTTCCATACTGTATTCTGAAGTTTGACTGCTTGCTATGTAAAATTAATTGGCTGCAATTTTCTTCCTGTCCTTTTTTTATTCATTCACGGGATGTGGGCTTCACTGGCTGGGCTAGCATTTATTGTCCATCCCTGGTTGCCCTTGAGAAGGTAGTGGTGAGTTGCCTTCTTGAACCGCTGCAGCCCATGTGGTGTAGGTACACCCACAGTGCTGTTTGGAAGAGAGTTCCAGGATTTTGACCCAGTAACAGTGAAGGAATGGCGAAATATTTGCAAGTCAGGATTGTGAGTGACTTGGAGGGGAACTTCCAGATGGTGGTGTTCCCATCTCCAGTATCAGGGTGTGGTGCTGCCGCCAGTAGAGAAAACTGTTTCACCCAGAGGGTGGTGAGGGTCTGGAACTAGCTGCCTGAAAGGGTGGGGGAGGGCAAAAACCGTATCACATTTTTTAAAAATACATGGTTATGCAATTGAAAAACTGTAACTCACAGAGCTATGGACTAAGAGCTGAAAAGTGGGATTGGATTGGGTATAGCTTTTTTTCGGCCAGCACAGATACAAAAGGCTGAATGGCCTCGTTCTGTGCTCTAAATTTTCCACGTTTCTATGTTTAAATGGTTGGCAAATAGGCTACATGTCACTGGAATTGATGATCTCCACTAGTCCTGAAAGATACAAAGGATTGGGAACTCCCAGCATAAGCAACCCCCTCCCCTTTCCCTGAACCAAAGAGGAACCAGCATCTTCTGTTTTTATTTAATCTTTCCAGCACTATTTGTTCTCGCTGCACTTTTTCTTTGCTTGAATTACACTGCTAGATATATGAGCCTGACAAATGATGCCAGGATCACTAGCATTTGGCTGCAGGGCAGCTTCTAAAAGGAAGTGTTTTTTTTTTAATTGCCAGTACTTCATTTGCAAGGGAATGCTCCAATTTTGCCAGCTGCACTGTGAAGACCTCTTGCCTATTACACAACTTGACCCATTTGTAAAATTACTTGCTGCGTGGTTGGAACTCTTTCATGAACCATGCCCAATGTTACGGTTTGCAAATTGGACACAGAAAGCAATGTCAAGGGCAACCACTGAGGCAACCTCATCAATTAGATAAATGCTGGCAGGATGCAAAGAACAATTATGGTTTGGCAAGGTTGCATTTCTCTTGTAAAGCAAGCTTCCAACTTATATAAGAAGTCACTGAACGTCAAAGAAATAATGCATCAGGGGGAAGCATTTGAAGTTATTACAAGCACTAATAATTAATAAGTAGTGATTTTTCAACAACTCCGTGTGATCATTGAACAGCTTCTTATCACATAATGCAAAATGGCTGCTGAGATTGATAAATGGATTCAGCTCTTGGATACTAACTAGTTGGGATGCTTCTTATGGTGTGGCTTTGAATTCTGCTTATCTTTCTATATTTAATATATTAGTGCAGTGTGGGATTGCAAGTATGAAGGAAACCTCCGGAGATTATAACACCACACCTCGAAAAGAGAACAAAAATGTCCAGATTCTGCAAGGAAAGAGGATATTGTGAACTTAAAAAACTGTTCACGGTTTCCAATCATTTATGTCATGCTACTGCATAAGATTTAGCATTCGAAATACACCGAGAGGCAGTTTTGCAGATGTTACTTGATAAAAAAAAGTATGTTTCTGATGTTGCATAAAATCTTTCATGGCTCAAAGGAAATGATTTTGAATGTTGTTAATATGAAGGCATGTAAAAAAGGCAGTACATTAATCATGAGTGACTTTAATCTTCAGGTAGATTGAGAAAATCAAACTGGCAGAGGTAGCCATGAGTAAGAATTCAGAATGTATTCGGGACAGTTTCCTAGAACAATATGTTGTGGATCCAACCAGGGATCAGGCTATTTTGGATCTGGTAATGTGTAATGAGGCAGGTTTAATAAATGATCTCAAAGTAAAAGATCCTCCAGGAAACAGTAACCATAACATGGTAGAATTCAGCATTCATTTGAGACTGAGAAACTTGGGTCAGAAACAACTGTGCTAAACTTAAGTAAGGGTAATTACAAAGGAATGAGGGCAGAGTTAGCTGGATTGGACTGGGAATGGAGCTTAGCAGAAAAGACAGTTGATGAACAATGGCAGACATTTAAGAAAATAACTCACAACAAAGATATCCCAGTGAGGAAGAAGGATTTGAGGAAGGGGATAAACCAACCATGATTAGTCAAGGAAATTAAGGAGTGTATCAAATTGAAAGAAAAAACATACAATGTGGCGAAGATTAGTGGTAAGCCAGAGGATTGGGAAAGTTTTAAAAACCAACAAAAGATGACCAAAAAATAAAAAAGAGGGAGAAAATAAACTTTGAGAGTAAACTAGCAAGTAATATAAAAATGGACAATAGGAGCTTCTTTAAATATATAAAAAGGAAGAGAGAGGCTAACGTGATCATAGGCCTCTTAGAGAATGAAACTGAGTAGGAGATGGTGTAGTGGTATTGTCACTAGATTGCTAATCAGGAAACTCAGGGGTAATGTTCTGGGGACCTGGGTTTGAATCCCACCGAGGCAGGTGGTGGAATTTGAATCCACTAAAAATATCTGGAGTTAAAAGTGAAACAATTGGCATAATAAAAATCCATCAGGTTCACTAATATCCATTAGGGAAGGAAATCTGTCATCCTTACCTGGTCTGGCCTATATGTGATTCCAGCAATGTGATTGCTTAGTCTTTGTACGAACAACTATAGCTATTTTTAGTCTACCTTATCTAAACCCGTCATAATCTTGAACAGCTATTAAATCTCCCTTCAATCTCCTTTGCTGCAAGAACAACGTCTTCAGCTTCTCCAACCTAACCTTGTCAAATTCCTCATCCCTGAAACCATTCTGGTAAATCTCCTCTGCAGCCTACCGAGGCCCCTCCCATCACTTGACGCCTGTGTAAGTAGCTAAAGGTGATGGGCAGGGAAGTGGGAGATGAATAAGTGACAATCAGGAAACTGGTAGATTGTATGATCAGGGGGATGAACAAAGGTTTTTTTTTCCTGCCACAGCAGTATCATTTGGTGTGCTGTTTCCAGGATAAGGGATCAAGGCAGAGGTTCATAGAAGTAGGCCATTCAACCCATCACACCTGTGCCAGCTCTTTAGTTCCACTCTCCTGCTTTTTCCCCATATCGCTGCAATTCTTTTAACCTTCAAGTATTTATCCAATTCCCTCTTGAAATTAACCATTCAAGTTAATGGCTGAGACATTCAAAAGGTTAATTGCCTCAGCTGAAAAGACTATGGCCTGAATTTTCCCATCGGCGATTTGGGGGCGGGGCCCGCTCGCCGACTGGAAAATGACGCGGGATGATGTCGGGAGGAACCCCTGACGTCATCCCGGTCCCTTTAAATTTTTAGGAAGGTGGGCGGACAGCGAAATACAGCTGTCCGCCCGCCAACGTGTTAATGGCCAATTAAGGCCACTGACACGCTAATTAAGATCATTAAAGACCTGCCCGTCCAACCTTAAGGCTGGTGGACAGGCCAGGAGCCCCAGCGGGCTTCTGATAAAGCATGAAACCTCATCCACTGGCGGAATGAGGTTTCATGTCCGCTTTTAAAAAGTCTAATAAATTTTATGTCATTTTTATTAACATGTCCCATCTCATTGTCACATGAGGGGGACATGTTAATAATTTTTTAATATTTCTGTTTTTTGACTTTTCTTACCTGTCACTAATCTCCCTGAGACAGGACTTTGCCTCAGGGAGCAGTGCGCGAAAGAGCCCACTCTGACAGATGGGGAATCCCTCCACCCCCTGCACGGGAAGCGCATAGTGCTTCCTGTCAGGCACACCACTGGACGGGCCTTAATTTGCCCGCCCACTCAAAGTGGCAGCGGGCCCCGTTTTGATGGCGAGGGTCGGGTGTCCGCCTGCCGCTGAGCCGGTGGGGCCCACCTGCCATCCGAGGGCAAAATTCTGCCCTATGCATGGGGCTCGGCTTCCCAGACTGGGGCTAATCCCAGTATCTAATTTGGAAGCATAACTTGACGGTTTGGGTTAGCAGCCATTTTGTTTTTTTGGATTGCATAAAGGAGGCTGTAAGAAGCCATTTTGTGTGACAGTGTGAGAGACAATAGCAGCACACAGCTCTCAGCTGAAACAGCCATGAACTACATGTGAGAGCTGGGGTTCCCTGCCATTAGGAATTATAGAGTAAGGCCTCCAGAAAAATCATTCCTGAGCTGCTGAGAAGGAACCAAGTAATCTTCCGGCGTTAGTACCTACTGTCTCCAGTAAGGAAAGGAGCCTTTACTCTTTCCCAGCGCTTGCTCTATCTATCGAGTCCACCCACGAAGGAAAGCTCTGATGTTTGAACTTCACAAGCCATTGCAGCTGCTAAACCAAACCTTAAGTTTCAACCCCTTCACTTCAGAAAGAAGGAGTTCAAGCAATGGGCCCACAACAATCTCAGAGACTAATTTGAAATCTCATCTTTTTTGTTTATCTGCATTTTAATCTTTGTATCTGTATTTTGGTTAGTAACTTTATCACTTTTTCTTAAGTAAATTTTCAGCAGTAGTTTTGTGATTAGCTAACCTTTAGCTTGTTTAAGATTACAGCTTTGCTACTGGTTATTTTTAAATTGAACCACTCACAAATTATGAGGGTGCTGCGCATGCACACATACACACACACACACACACACACACACACTCAAAATTCTTAAATCATGGACCAGTTTGAGGAAGTGCCTTTTATGTGATCATGAGTTTCTAAAGCCTTACCCGCAACCGATGTTAAACTGACTGGCCTGTAATTACTAGAAACGTCCTTACACACTTTCTCTAATAAGGGCGTCACATTTGCCATTCCCCTTCTCTCTGGCGCCCAACAGGCAGAAGTTTATGCCCCTAGGGAAGATTGGGAGATTATGGAAAGCCTTTTCACTATTTCTGCTCCCATTTCCTTTCACAACCTGGGATGCAAACCATCTGGACCGGGCGACTTATCCACTCTAAGCACAGGCAGCCTTCCCAGTACATTCTGCTCCTCACTTTTCACCCCATTCTTTACTTCTACCATCTCCATTTCTACCGTCATTTTGTCAGAATCCTCTTCCTTCGTAAGCAACAATACAAAATAGTCATTACATATTATAGCCTTGTCCTCCACCTCTCAGCATATATCACCCTCTTTGGCCTTAATAGGCTCTACCTCACCTTTTACTACCTGCTTCCTGTTCACATGCTGGTAGAAGACTTTTAGCTATGTTTTTAGCTAGTTTATGTTAACTGCCATTCTATTCTTATATTCTCTGCCAGTCTTATTTTCCTGCACCTCCCCTCTCAACTTATTGTATTTGGCCTAGTTCTCACTTGAAGAATTCACCTGACATTCATCATGCACCCTTTTTTTACTGTTACATCATATTCTCTATCTCCCTCATCATCCAGGGAGACCTAGCTTTGGCTCCCTTCTTTTCCCTCTTGTTGGAATGTACCTAGCCTGAGCCTAAAACATCTCTTCCTTAAAGATCACCCATTATTCTGTTGTAGTTTATCCCGTCAATCTTTGGTTCCATTTTACTCCAGCTGGTTCTCCTCTCGTCCCATTGGAGTTAGCCCTCTTCCAATTTAGGAGTTCTGTTTTAAATTGTTTCTGAGCCCTGTCATAGGCAAGAAGGGCCAAATGGTCTCTTCCTGTGCCATGTGATTCTATGGAGGGGTATTTAAACTAAAAAGCAAGAGGATGAATAAACAGAACAGCTGTAAAAACAGGCTAAAATCCCTCCAGTCCCACAACCCTCCAAGGTCTCAGCACTCCTCCACTTCTAGCCTCTTGCACTTCATCAGCTGAGTCTTCAGCTACCTAGACCTGAAGCTCTAGAATTACCTCCTGAACTCTCTCCAACTCTGTCCTCCTTTAAGATGCCGCTTAAAACCTATCTTTGACCAGGTTTTAGTCACCTGTCTTAATACTTGCTTACTTTGTTAAATTTCCATTTGACAATACACCTGTGAAGCATCTTGGACCATTTTACTACAATAAGTGTTCTAGCTAAATGCAATTTGTTGTTGTGATAACAGAGATAGAGTTCAGGTGGAAAGCATGTGGATAGGAATGGGAAAGAACTATGCGAATCTGCTATAAACAATCAGATCTCTGGGAAGAGTGAACCAAGAGGATGATGGTAAAATATGGAGAAGAACTGATGAATTATTGTGGGATATTTCGTTTTACTGGGGATAGCTGGGGAAATTTATACAGGGAATGGTAGTAATGAAAGCATGATCCTGGACATGTTATTCGGTTACTTTTATAGTTGTTCATGGGTGTGAGCTTTGCTGGCATCCACGGCTGGCACCCACAATGTCATTAGGGAGGGAGTTCAAGAATATTGATCCAGTGACAGTGAAGTTCCAAGTCAGGATGGCATGTTGACATGCAGGTGATGATGTTTCCATGTATCTGCTACCCTTGATCTTCTAGATGGTGGAGTTTGCAGGCTTGGAATATGTTGTAGACTTGGTGAGATGCTGCAGTGCATTTGTAGATGTTATACATTGCTGCCAATGTGCATTGGTTATGGAGGGAGTGAATGTGCTGGATGGAGTAACAATCAAACAGGCTGCTTTGTCCAGGATGGTGTTCAATTACTTGAGTGGTGTTTATCAGCCCAAGCCTGAATGTTGCCCATTTCTTGCTGCATGTTGGTTTGGACTGCTTCAGTATCTGAGGAGTTGTGAATGGTACTGATCATGTGCAATCATCAGCAAGTATTCCTACTTCTGACCTTATAATGGAGGGGAGGTCATTGATGAAGCAGCTGAAGATGGTTAGGCCTAGGACATTATCGTGAAGAACTCCTACAGTGATGCCCTGGGGCTGAGATGATTGGCCTCCAATAACCACAACCATCTTCCTTTGTGCTAGGTACCAGCCAGTAGAGAAATTTCCCCCTGATGCCCATTGACTTTAATTTACTAGGGCTGCTTCATGACACATTTGGTCAATTGCTGCCTTAATATCAAGGGCACTGTGAGCTCACCTCTAAGATTCAGCTTTTTCATCCATGTTTGGACTATGGCTGTAAAGAAGTCTGGAGCTGAGTGGCCATTGCAGAACCCAAACCGAGCATTGTTGAGCAGATTCTGGTGAATAAGTGCCACTTGACAGCACTGACACCAAACATCATTTTGCTAATGATATAGAGTTGACTGATGGACTGGTAATTAACCAGATTGAGTTTATCCTGCATTTTGTGGACAGGACGTAACTGGGCAATTTTCCACATTGTGGGGTAGATAGTAGTGTAGTAGCTGTACTAGAACAGCATGACGAGGAACTCGGTTCATTCTGGAGCACAAGCCTTCAGCCACTACTGTCGGCCTGTTGTCAGGGCCAATAGCCTTTGCTGTATCCAGAGCTTTCAGCTATTTCTTGATATATAATGTGAAGTAAATTAAATTGACTGAAGATTGGCTTCAGTGCTGGTGAGGACCTCAGAAGGAGGACAAGATGGAATTCTACATGGTGCAATTAGTCAAGAAACCAATCTGATCATGTGTGCTGGTGGAGCTCACACTAAGTGTCTTGGCAGGTGTGCAGTGCAGTGCAGTTTCACCAGAATGATAATGGGGCACACTACTATTCACTTCAGGGAGAACGGTATTCTTATAAAAGAAAGCAAACGTGGATAAAGGAAAAGGAAACAATGTCGGCTGGGCTCACTTAACTCATGTGTGAGCATGTCTAAATGAGTCCCACAGCTCAAAATAAATCATTTATTTTCAAGGCCATCATATCACATCAAATAGAATTAAACAGAATATACAACATGTTTGGTCCATGTTGGTGCTTATAGTGAGCCTCCTCTTACCCTACTTCACCTAACACTCCTCATATTCCTTTCTATTCCTTTACCTCTCAGGCATTTGTCCAGTTTCCCCTTAATGCATCTCTATTAGCTTCAACAATTCTTTTGGTAGCGAGTTCCACATTCTCACCACTCTCTGGGTAAGGGTGTTTCTCCTTAATTCCTTATTGAATTTATTAGTGACTATCTTATATTTATGGCCCCTAGTTTTGGTTTCCCTCCACTCCTGGGGTCTTTATTGCAGGTAGTGATATGAGCTACTGTTAATGTTAATTCTTCACTCATGTCTCATGTTAAACAAGATGGCCTGCTGTTTAGCACTCCAATCAATTAGATGTTGGCATTTTTAAGTACTTAGGCCATGATTATTGACCCCATGCTTAACACCCACCACTGAGGTGAAACAGAAGTGAATGGAAATAGTGGGCAGTAATTGGAAGCAGAGGGAGGATAAAACAAATAGGCTGATGAGAACTGGGCAGGAAGGAAGGAAAGTGGAAAGCGAGAGAGACTGAGTGATAAGTACAAATCAAGAGGCTCGGAGTACAGCCAGAAGAGAGTAACTGATGCATCAGCAAACAGTGATCTGGTAGAAGCTGGTGTTTATGATAAACATGAATTGTAGCAAAATAAGTCTGACCATAACCCATAAACCACTGCTACCAGAAAAATTAAAAGCTGAATTTATCGCTCTGCCCCGTAAAATTTTAAATAAAACTGTTTAGAAAGAGCCTTAATAGTCAATCTTCATGCTGTTGGTGTAAACCCAATGCAGTTTATCTCTCAGATTGGTAATTTCAACTGTTGGGCATTTAAAAGCTGGCATTTCCTGGAATCCTCTTTTATTCTGATAAATTTGATATCTGGATGAAGTGAGACTTTAAAAGTGAAAGGCTGAAGATGATTGCAGGCTACATCAGAGAAAGTAGATACACGAGTTCCTATTTGCACTAATGTGTCTGGCAAGTGGCCAACAAATGAAGTCATTAATCTGTTCCAATAGGTTCAGTTTATGGAGGAATCCTTCAAGACAGCACTTCGCAAAGTTCACAAATTAAAATGATAAAAGGATTTGATGAGGTAGGTACTGAGAATCAATTTCAACTGGTGAGGCCATCAAGAACAAGGGGGCAGAAATGTAAAACCAGAGCTAAGCCACCTGGTGTGAAATGAGGAAGCGCTTTTCTCACATGAAGGATAGTGGAAACCTGGAACTCTCTCTCCCAAAGGATGGGGGTCACCTGAACTTCTCAGCACTGAGATCAATAGATTATTGTTAGGTAAGGATATCAAGGGGTGTGGATCAAGGGCAGATAAATGGGGTTGAGGTACAGAATGGCCATGACCTAATTTCATGGTAGATACGACTTGAGGGGCTGAATAGCCTCCCCCTGTACCTAATGACAGTAATCACTTTTTCATTTTTACAACAAATCTTTAAAAAGAAATGGGCCTGAATGTCAAGCTTGGCGTGTGTGCAATGTTAGCAGGCCCGGAAGCAAATGTAAAATTCGCTCCCAGGTAAGATCGCGTTTTCAATGTGATTTCATGCCAGTTAAGGCCCACCCAGTGTGAAACGCATCTTTTCACTGGTCAGAAGGGCCGGGTGGGAGTGGGAGCCTGTCGAGTGCCAGGCCCAATGGGGGTGGGGGGATTCAAAAGCAGCAGAGGCAGCTCCCTGAAGGCTGCCGGGGGACACAGAGGGAACTGTCGAGATCGAGGAAGAAAGATTTGTGTGGAATAGCAATGGCATCTGCACTTGCTGGGCATCCCAGGTGGGAGGGCAAGTCCGATGGGCATTCGTCCCCCCAGTTCTAGAATGAGTGATTGCGAATCCTCGTGCAGGAGGTCAGTGCCAGTCTGGACATCTTGACACCTGGGGATGGCAAGAGGAGGTCACCACACTTCACCAAGAAGGCATGGGCAGAGGTGGCAACCTCGGTCAGCGGCCATGATGTTGTGCGGCACACATAGGTGCAGTGCCGTAAAAGGCTCAATGATCTCCTGCGCTCGGCAAGGGTGAGTACCGAGTTGGCATGGACCTGCGTGGAGAAGTGTTAATGGCTGGCTGTCCCCCCCGCCGTCGTGCTCAGGGGTGTAAGAGTCTGAGTGTCAGCCGTCAATGACTTCGACGCCGGCCAAGGCAGTGAGCTGTGGCTACTTGGCCTAACTGCCCTGTGTGTTGAGGGCCACGACTCGGATGTACCCTGCAAGGTGGTGCTGCAGGTAGAGAGTTGACTAATCAACGCTTCTTTGTCCTTTCAGGAGAAGAGGAGCCATAACACCATTGAGAGGTCAAGGACAGGCGGAGGCCCCCCAAACCTGATGGTTCTGACCAGGTACAAGATGGATATCCTGGAGATGGAGTGCCAACACCCAGCTTGTTCCATCGGTCGTGGAGAGGCAGAGGTCTCTGATGAAAGTAAGAGTGCAATGCACAGATGCAGAGTGTCGGAGTGTGTAAACGTTGTTGTGTTGTCACATCTGAAATGGAAGCCTCAAACCTTCAGTCCCCATTGTTCATTGAATGAAGATGGCACCATGATGCAGATCTCCATTGTCTCACCAGCCTGCCTAGCATGCACAGTGACAGTGTGATGACTGATGCTTACTGACATGTGGTTTTCATCCCCTAGAATCGCCATCCAGCAAACAATTGCAGGACCCTGAGGAGCCACCCTTGACTCTGGAGGACCAGTGCCCATCAGATGCACCTGCGACACACCCCTCTCTGTGCCAGGCACCAGCACAGGTTATTAGATTGTCAGCTATAATGTCAGTGCACAGTGGGGAGGGCATGGCACACTCGCATGAGGAGCTGGTGGAGGCAAAGAGTGCCCAGGGCACCAGCTGTCGGAGGACTGCTGGAGACCAGGACCATGCTGAGTCTGAGGCTTCTGGAGTCGTCTATTAGGTGGCAGATGTTGGATGTCCAGTGGAATGATCGGGCGGAGATTCCTGAGGGCTTGCGTGCCATGGCCTCTGTCGGAGTACTACATTGACCCTGAACATCGAGTGCACTGCCTCCTCCATTGAGAGAGTGGCGACTCTCAAGGAGAGGCAGCTTCAGGAACAGAGTCTGGGGTTGCCCTTAGACCTGCAAGCCCTCACACAGGCAATGACCTCAGGAGATCATTGCCAGTGTGAGAGATGGATGAGGCACCTAGGTGGGTGCCTGTCCAACAATGGTGAGCAGGGAGGTCCAGACCGGCCTCCCATTGGCGGACAAGCTTCATTTGGTCTGTGCAGACTCCTCGTAGGGTGCTCTGGATGGTGGCAACAGCTCCTCTGCACCTCTGGCAGTGACTGTGCCATCTGATGAGGCCGTGGCAACTGAGGAATGCTCAGCCATGGCAATGGACGCACCCTCACAGGCAGTGGCTGTGCAAGCTCTGCCGGCCAAAGGTTGACTGCCAAGATCATCGGAGCTGACCCAACATCCGAGTCAGCATGTTGCATCCAATGTCGCTGGCAGCAAGGGGGTGGGACACAAAGACACAGCACTCTCAAACGTTCATTTAAATCACCGTGAGCATGAAGGACTTTTCATGGGTAATCTTCCGTTCTGCCATTATTTGTTAAGTGGTTTACTGGTGTGACTGCTAACACCTTATAATGTTATGTTTATTGACTGTAAGTGTCAAGAGCATATAAATTTTGCTTTTCTGTTAATGGCCTGAGTATGCTTCATTTGTTTACTTGATTTATAGGTACAGGGCACGCCAGTATCTCATGCTGGGCATGGGGGGCTCTAAGCTTTATTGCACAGGTACTGAGTGGAGTTTGGGTTCAATGGAATAGGTCATTGCAAATATCTGGTAAGGAGGTGGTGCCCCTGGCATGAGGTGAAAGCAGTGCTTTGGCAGCCTCGCTGAAGGTGCGTTGAATCAAGGCCTCCCTGGTGCCCCTGCCTCCCTGAAGGTTCCAGAGGTCTGCCTCCATGTCCTCACCATGTTCTTCCGTGGGCTCCCCCTTTGATCCACCACTGGAGTCATCGTCTGTGGCCTGTGGAGCTGCCTCAAAATCCTCATCCTCCTTCCCTCTTGCCAGAGCCAGATTGTGGAGAGTGCAGCATGCAATGACCAACAGAGACACCCGCTCTGGAGGATATTGCAGTGATCCCCCTGAACGGTTCAGGTATCTGAATCTCATCTTCAGCAGACCAATCGTCCTCTCTATTGGAGGCATGGCTCCTATTGTACCTCTGCTCTGCTTTAGTCCTAGGGTGCTGGAGAGGCGTCATAAGTCACCTTTACAATGAATAGCCCTTGTCACCCAGCAGCCTTCCATCTAGCCAAGCTGGAGAAACGAACATCCTTGGCACCTGTGGGTGTCGGAGGATGTAAGCATCATGGGAGCTGCCAGGGTATCTTGCATAGACTTGCAGAATTTGCGATTTGTGGTCACAAACTCTCTGCACATTCATCAAGTGGAATCCCTTCCCATTCATGAAGGCACCCGGCTCACACGTTGGTGCCTTGAAGGCCACATGAGTGAAATCAATGACATCCTGGGCACGGGGGAACACAGAAATTGCAGCAAAGCCTCTGGCTCGCTCAGCCTGGCTGGCTTCGTCCATCCAGTAATGAATAAATGTCATGACCCGCCTGAACAGTGCGTTAGTGACCAGCTTGACGCAACTGTGGAAAACTGATTGGGACACTTCACACAGATCCCCCACTGACCCCTGGAAAGAGCCAAAGACTCTTTAGAGCCACCCACACAGTTGGAGGTGATCTCTGGCCCAATCATCTGACATATGGAGTTCACAGTCTTCCTGCAGAGGTGGAGCCTCCTTCGGCATTGCACCTCTGACATGTTGAGGTAGCTGCATCGCTGCCTGTAAACTCTGGCAGCAGGATAGTGGCATCTTCTGCAGCCCCTTCCACCTTGGACTACCTGCCGGCCCTGCACCTCCATGTCTCTCCTCCCACAGGTCACTCCCTTGGATGCCTGCGGACACCTGGCCTCCTCATCCTTCTGCCCCTCTCTTCCTCCTCAGAGGAGGTGCCACCAGTGGAGTAGACAATCTCCATTACCAGAGGAACAGAAAGTGTCTGGTGACAGGAAGGGTCCACATGGTGTAAATCCTCCAGGGGCCTTGGAGAAACCAATGAGTCCTGAGATGAAGGCTAACAATGCAAAAACAGAAGCTAAAAATAGAGATAGAGCTGTCAGTTTCACTAAGCAACCAGCAGCAAACTATCTCCCAAACTCCTCACTACTTACAATGGCAATGCTCTGGACCCATTTTGTCCCGCCCTTGGATGACAATTTGATAAAAATGTGCTGCCTGTATGTTTTGTCCATGCGACGAGTGCAAAATTGAACATAAAATCTCCAGTCAATAGGCTTTTTAATGGCCTTAATTGGCCCTTTAATTGTCGGTGGGAGCAGCTCCGATTCCCGCATGCAAACACCGACCTCAATATTGCACGTGTGTGCGACGACATCGGGTTGCAGCCTGCCATCCTTTCATATAATTTTAAATGCATTCCAGTCGGGCACACGCCCAACCTCAGAACTTAAAATTCAGGCCATGGTGACACTCATAACATGTTTGATGATTTCACTTTGGGCACCTAAGAAACATCCGGCACTGCAGTTGCTTTCATTCAAAATGCACTGCCTGAACTGGTGGTGGAAACAGATTCAACAGAAATTCACAGAAAGGAATTGGATAAAGACTTGAAAAAGGAAAAAAAAGAACAGACTATGGAAAAAATGCTTGGGCCCCAGCACTTTATCGGGTGATTCTGACGCATCATTGAATTCGATATTAGCTGATTTTCATGCCTGGACAGAAACCGTTTTAAGAAGGATTTAAGACATGCAACACTAAATTAAAATACAGCAGATACTGGAAAATTAATTAAAAATGGAAAATGATGGTAACCTTCAACTTAACCTTAGGCTTTCGGATGCTATAGCCAAGAGTGAGCACGGAGATGAGAAATAGGATGGTGGTGAGGTGGGGTCAAGGAAAAACCCTTGAGGAACTCCAGAGTCACTTAGACCATAAGACATGTGAGCAGAAGTAGGCCATTCAGCCCATCGAGTCTGCTCCACTGTTCAATGAGATCATGGCTGATCTGAAGATCCTCAACTCCACTTTCCTGCCTTTTCCCCATAACTTTTGATTCCCTTACTGATTAAAAACCTGTCTGTCTCAGCCTCGAATATATTTAACAACCCAGCCTCTACAGTGCCCTGTGGTTAAGAATTCCACACATTGACCACCCTCTGAGAGAAGAAATTCCTCCTCATCTCTGTCTTAAATTGGTGACCCCTTACTCTGAGATCATGCCCTCTGGTCCTAAACTCTCCCACAAGGGGAAACAACCTCTCAGCATCTACCCTGTCAAGCACCCTAAAAATCTTATATGTTTCAATAAGATTGCCTCTCATTCTTCTAAATTCCAATGAGTACAGGCCCAACCTACTCAACCTGTCCTCATAAGAAAATCCCTCCATACCCAGGATCAACCTATTGAACCTTCTCTGGACTGCCTCCAATGCCAGTACATCTTTCTTTAGATAAGGAGATCAAAACTGTTCATAGTATTCTAGGTGTGGTCTAACTAGTGCCTTGTATAGTTTTAGCAAGGCTTCCCTATTTTTATACTCCATTCTCTTTGAAATAAAGACCAACATTTCATTTGCCTTCCTCATTATCTGCTGAACTTTTATGCTAGCTTTTTGGGATTTATGCATGAGGACCCCCAAATCCCTCTGTGCTGCAGCTTTCTGCAGTCTTTCTCCTTTTAAATAATATTCAGCTCTTCTATTCTGCCTGCCAAAGTGCATAACCTCACATTTTTCCAAGATTTTGCCCACTCACTTAACCTGTCCATATCCCTCTGTAGACTCTGTGTCATCCTCACCTCTTGCTTTCCCACCAATTTTTGCATCATCCGCAAACTTGGCAATAGTACATTAATTTCCCTCATCCAAGTCATTAATATATATTGTAAATAATTGTGGCCCTTGTGGCACTCCACTAGTTACAGGCTGCCATCCTGAAAATGCCATTCTTATCCCAACTCTGCCTTCTATTAGTTAGCTAATCCTCTATCCATGCTAATATACTACCCCCAACACCATGGGCTCTTATCTTAAGTAGCCTTATGTGCGGTATCTTATCGAACGCCATTTGGAAATCCAAATATACTACATCTACTGGTTCCCTTTTAACTATCCTGCTTGTTACCTCCTCAAAGAATTCCAATAAATTTGTCAGGCATGATTTCCCCTTCATGAAGCCATGCTGACTCTGCCTGATTATATTATGCATTTCTAAATGCTCTGCTGTTACATCCTTTGTAATAGAACCTAACATTTTCCCAATGACAGATGTTAAGCTAACTGGCCTATAGTTACCTGCTTTTTTTTTTGTCTCCCTCCTTTTTTGAATAAGGGTGTTACATTTCCAATCCTCAGGACATTTCCAGAATCTAAGGATTCTTAGAAGATTACTATCAGTGTGTCCATTATCCCTGCAGCTACTTCCTTTAATATCTTAGAATTCAACCCATCAGGTCCAGGGGACTTATCGAACTTTAGCCCCATCAGTTTCCCTAGTACTTTTTCTCTCGTGATAGTTATTGTACTTATTTCTTCCCCACTTTTAGCCCTTGATTATTTAGTATTTTTGGAATGTTACTAGAGCCTTCTGCCGCAATGACAAATGCAAAGTATTTATTCAACTGCTCTGCCATTTCCTGGTTCCCCATTATTATTTCCCCAGCCTCATTCTCTCAGGGACCTATGTTAACTTTGGTCTCTCTCTCTTCCTTTTTATATATTTAAAGAAGCTCTTATTGTCCATTTTAATATTACTTGCTAGTTTACCCTCAAAATTTATTTTCTCCCTCTTCATTATTTTTCGGTCATCTTCTGTTGGTTTTTAAAACTTTCCCAATCCTCTGGCTCACCACTAATCTTTGCCACGTTGTATTTTTTTTCTTTCAATTTGATACACTCCTTAACTTCCGAGGTTAACCATGGTTGGTTTGTCCCCTTCCTAGAATCCTTCTTCCTCACTGGGACATATCTTTGTTGTGTGTCATGAACTATTTTCTTAAAAATCTGCCATTGTTCATCAACCATCTTTTCCGTTAAACTCTTGTCCCAACTCTTGCCAACTCTGCCCTCATTCCATTGTAATTACCCCTATTTAAGTTTAGCACAATTGTTTCCGACCTAAGTTTCTCACTCTCAAACTGAATGCTAAATTCTACCATGTAATGGTCACTGTTTTCTAGGGGACCTTTTACTCTGAGGTCATATATTAAACCTGCCTCTTTACACATTACCAGAATCAAAATAGCCTGATCCCTGGTTGGATCCACAACTTTTTGTTCTAGGAAATGGTCCCGAATACACTATCAATTCTTGCTCTTGGCTACCTCTGTCAATTTGATTTCCCCAATCTACATGAAGATTAAAGTAACCCATGTTTAATGTACTACCTTTTTTTACATGCCCTCATTATCTCCTGATTTATTCTCTGCCCTACAGCACAGCTACTGTCAGGGAAGACTATAGACCAATCCCACCAGTGACTTATTCCCCTTGTTTTTTCTTACCTCCACCATTTGGGTTCCACATCTTTTGATCCAAGATCATTTCTTGCTATCATACTTATTTCATCTCGTACTAACAAGGCTACCCCACCACCCTTTCCTTCCTGCTTGTCCTTTCGAAAAGTCACGGACCGTTGAATATTTAATTCCCAGCTTTGATCTCTTTGTAAACATGTCTCCATAATGGTCAAAAGATCATATCCATTAACCTCTATTTGTGCCATAAATTCATTTATTTTGTTTCGAATAGGTGCGGGTGGCAGATCCAGCACATCAGCGCTTAAAATGTCGCGCACGTCAGCATCCCAACGTCAGCGCGCGGCATCGCGATATTTAGTTGGGCGGATGCGCAATGAAGCGGGATGTGCGCCCGCCATTAATTAAAGGCCTTGTTAAGGCCCTTAACTCGGCAATCGAAGCCGATTTTGAGGAGCCCACGTGATCTTCGCCTCAGCGCACGGGCCCAATGGGCAGGCGCATAACTGATTTTTTAACAAACCTCATCCACGGGCGGGATATGTGGGCTCAGAGGGGTTGTTCATGTTTTTTCTGAAGAATTTAATGCAGGAAGTGTTTTAAACATGCCTGTGTGATTGTTAGCAGTTCAGATCAATTTCCAATAGCTTTCTCTGTACTTTGAAGCTTCAGCTCAGCACTCTGCAGTCAGGAACCTTTATCGGGCTTGCAGCTTTCCGGAGGCCTCCATTTAGCCTGGGTATGGGTTCTGACATCTCCGCTGGATGCAGCTCCCCTGAGGAGGAAGGGAGGGATAGAATAAGGAGGAGGCCAGGAGTGGACAATCAGCCTCCAGGGGAGCCACCTTTGGGAGGCCAGGTGCAGGCACAAGGGTCACAGGGCCAAGATGTTCTCCAAGGTGGAAGGGGCAGGAGAAGACGCCACTATCCTGCTGCTAGAGTATACAGGCGGCGAAGCAGCTACCTCAATATGTCTGAGGTGCAGTGCAGAAGAAGGCTCTGACTGTCAAGGGGGACAGTGAAATATACCTGTCAGATGATTGGCTCGGAGATCTCGCCTAACTGTGTGGGTGGACACCCCATGCCAGTGGCTCTGAAGGTCACAGTTGCCCTCCACTTCTATGCATCTGGCTCCTTCCAGGGCTCGGTGGGTTATCTTTGCGGTATCTCCCAATCAGCTGTCCACACTTGTGTCAAGCAGGTTACAGGCGTTCTGTTCAGATGGGCATTGACCTTCATCCACTTCCACTGTGACCAGGCAAGTCAGGCACAGCGAGCCAGAGGCTTCGCAGCCATTGCTGGCTTCCCCCACGTCCAGGGTGCAATAGACTGTACACATGTGGCCATCAAGGCGCCAGCAGGTGAGCCCAGTGCCTTCGTCAACAGGAAGGGCTTCGTCTCCATGAACATGCAGATAGTGTGTGATCACAGAATGCTGATTCTAAAAGTCTGTGCAAGGTACCCAGGCAGCTCTCACAACACCTACATCCTCAGACACTCTCAGGTATCGGGGCTCTTCAGTGCTCCAGCCCGGCTGGATAGTTGACTGGGGGCTGACAAGGGCTATCCCCTCAGAAGGTGGCTCATGGTGCCTCTCCGCCATCCAAGAACAGAAGCTGAGGAGCACTGCAATAGGAGCCACGGCACCACAAGGGCTGTGGTGGAGAGAGCCATCGGTCTTCTCAAGATACACTTCCATTGTCTGGACCGCTCAGCGGGCGCACTCCAGTACCCCCCAGATCGCATCTCTGTGAGAGTGGTAGCATGCTGCGCTCTGCACAATCTTGCGCTGGAAAGGGGGGACGCAGCTGACGATGAAGACCTTGACGCAGTGAATGGGGCTGCACGTGATGAATCCAGCAGTGGCTCAGAGGATGAGGAAGCACAGGGTGATGATGAGGGGCAGCACGCCAACCCGCTACTATACCAAGGAGGCAGAGACATCTGGGACACTTTAATCCAACAAACTGTCAACTAGCTCCTCACACATGGATCTGCAGGACCATCATTGCCTGGCGCTTCCACATGTGGCTTTGGACCTCCCTGCTCACCGCAGATGAATGGGCACTGAGCTGGGACACTTGGTGCCCAGAACTTCTCCCACATTGCGAATGACCACCTGTGGCCATGACCGCTGTGAGGGCTTGCAGGTCAGAGAGTAACCCAATCAGAAGATTCTCAATCTGCTGGAAGCCCCTCACCATGAGAGTCGCCAATCTCTCCATGGAGGAAGCCTGAAGATCTGTCCTGAGGTTCATGCCATCACTGACACTCTCCCTGGATTCCTCCACCACAGAGATCAAGTAAAGCACACCCTCATGCAACCCTGCCGCTCATCCTGCAGCTGCTGCATGGCTGAAATCTCCAGAGGCACATCATCACTGCCCGACTCAGCATATGCCTGGTCCCCTGCAGTCCTCCGACTGCTAGTACCATCGGCACTCTCTGTCCGTGCCATCTCCTCCAGCGATTGTGAAATGCCCTCTCCACTGTGCCCCGGGACACAAGCTGATGTCATAATCCCCACTGATTGGCAGTTGCTGCGCTGGTGCCTGGCTCGCTGATAGGATGTTGACGCAAGTTGCAAGTGATGCCCCTCAGGTGTGGAGGGGGTGCTCTGGACTTGTTTGGGGTGGCCATGCAGTGGTGAGGCTGAAATTAATAACAAGGACAGTGCAGCAGTTAGTGTTCAGTCAGTAACACCTTTCGTCCCTTTCCCACCCACCCAGCCTCATAATGCGCACAACCTTCAAGAACCTAAGGAGACGGAAAATTGGTGGGGTGGTCAATAGTCAAGAGGAGGCCCAAACATTACACGCGCATACAGACAGACTGGTCAGGTGGCCTAAGGAATGCCACATGGAATGTTATGTGGATAAGTGTGTGGTTAAGCACTTGGGCAAGACAAACAAGGTACAGGAATACATGAGTAATGGTAGGACCGTGGGACATCACGACAATTACAGGGACCTCACTGGGCAGACCCGTTAAGGTAGCAGAACAAGAACATAAGGTGTTTAACAAAGTCAAAGCCAGACTTGCCTTTATTATCCGAGGAATAGAATGTAGGAAAAGGGAGGTCATGTTGCAAGTGTAGAAAATGCTGTCGAGGCCACATCTACACTTCTGTGTTCAGTTGTGACCTGCGCTTCATGGGGATGGTATTGGACTGGAGAGAGTGCAGAGGTTCCTGACCTGGATGCATGCTGGCCTGGAGAGTTGCAGTGATGAGGAAACATTGCAGACACTTGTGACATTTGCCGTGGAGCACAGGAGATTGACAGGTCACATTATTGACCTTCATACCGTTATGAGGGGCATAGACCGGTGGATACAAGGCAACATTTCCCCTTGGCGCAGGGATGATTAACGTGGTGGCATTTATTTAAGCTGAGTGCCATGAGGTTGACAGGTGAGGTGCTGAGGACCTTTTGGACAGAGTAATGTGGGGCGCACTGGCTGAAAGGGTGGTGGAGGTACAAACCCTCCTATGATGCAATAAGTCTTTGGATGTGCAGCAGCCATGCCATGGCATGTTAGGCCATGGGAATAGTGGTCACAAATGGGATAAGGTGACTTTGGAAGGTGCTAGAGACGCGCATCCTCAAGGGGCCGAGGGACCTTTGTGTATGACCCACACGTCTGACTGTATCTGTCTGTGAATGAGCAGGGTTGCTGCATTAACGATTGTAGCAACCATCAGTGCTTTGGATGGAGGGGAGACAGAGTGGATGGGACTGTGGCCCTCAAATACCTGGCCACTGCACCCCAGCCTCGCCGACACCTGCCGACCTGGCCGCCTGCCTCCTCCCCAGCTCCATGGCCTGCTCCTCATATGTGGTGAGGCACTGTAGCATGGCATGCCCACCACCAGTCCATAGACACTCCCGGCTATTGCTTTCTGTTTTTGCCTGCAGAACATATAAGAGCGTTTATTAGGGTTGATCACTCATGTACTCTGCACACGCACACCGCACCCCAACCACAGTGGTCCATCTGAGGCCTCCAGCGGCTCCTGTCCACACTACTGGTGATCAGTCACCAGAAGATAGTTCAGCTGCTCCCAGCCTCCTCCTCCAATGGCCACCTTGGACACATTCGGCGTCCATCACTTTGAATAACACACGGGTTTTAATGTCCATGGCAAGGAGGCGCAACTAGGTGTGGTACCGAGGCCAGCAGATGGCTTTTGGCCACAACACCTTGATGTTCCCCTTCCACCATCTCATCACCATCAATAAGACATGTGTTGGAGTTCTGAGTATGTGTCCAACTGCCTCCCCTGCAGGTTGCCCCCAGATTACTCAAATGCGACAAACACCAACATATGCTGCAGGGAGAACCCATCTTCTCCTCAGCCACTAAGGCTGATGTAAGCATGGTCACTATCTGTTTGCCCACCCAGCATGCGCCAAATGCCCAATGCAGTAACGACACTAAGCCGTGGTGGGGAGGGGTCCTCAAAGGCTAAAGCTACCTGCTGGGTAAAATAGCCAAGGCCGACATGGTACTCACCCTTCCAGAGCGCAACAAATCATTGAAGCGCTTGCGGCACTCGGTTCCTGTGTGCCACACAGCATCTTGAGATCTCACAGCCTCCGTCACCTCCTGCCATGCCTGCCTGGTCATGTGGGGTCCCTCCTCCTCCCATCTTCCGGAAACAACACCTCCCGATGATTTGACACCTCTTCCAGGGGGGCAGCAAGGCAGGCATTGGAGAACTGAGGGGCACATTGGCCCCCCGCTGACCTACCCTGCAGCCTGCCCTCCTCCTCCTCCTCTGCCCTCACCTCCTCTGGAGCCCGGTCGCTGGCCATGATGAACAGCCTAAAGGCGGCTGCCTGGCTTTTCTTTATACAGACTGACGGTTCCCCTTTGGAACCGGCAGTGTGAACGCGCCCGCCACAGATTTGAATTTCCCGCTGAACAGGGGAGTCTGAAATGCGCTGGGTGGGCCTTAATTGGCCAGCCCACGCAAAATGGCAGCGCGGCCCATTTCGCCGGTGGCGATTGGCTCTCCGCCTGCCGCTGATTCGGTTGGGCCCACCTGCTGACAAACACAAAATTCAGCCCATTAAGTTTGCCTTTTTATCATCTTTTCCCCCCTTTGACCTACTTGCTGATGTTTTTTGCTGTTGGTCACTATGTCCCTTCTTGTCACACTCTGGGTACCATTGCCTCTATAGCTGCCCTGCAAGGCTGCCATATCCTTTTGCTTTGTAAGCCTACATATGCCCTCTCCAGAATGCTCCCCCCTCTATTTATTTTAAAGCCCTCTCTGCAGCCCTAGTTATTCGATTCGCCTGGACGCTGATCCCAGCACGGTTCCAGTGAAGCCTGTCCCACCGGGAGAGCTCCTTTCTACCCCAGTTCTGGTGCCAGTGCCCCATGAACTGAAACCCATTCTTCCCATACCAATCTTTGAACCATGCACACAACTCCTTGACTTTATTTAGCCAGTTTGCCATTGGCTCAGGTAGTAATCCCGAGATTATTACCTTGGAGGTTCTGCTTTTTAATTTAGCTCCTAACTGTTCAAATTCATTCAGCAGAACCTCCTTTCTAGTTCTATCAATGTCATTGGTACCAACGTGGATGATGACAACTGGATCTCGCCCCTCCCACTCCTTCTTCTTCAGCGCTGAGGAGATGTCCTTAACCCTGACACCGGGCAGGCAACACAGCATTTGGGACTCACACTCATGGCTGCAGAGAACTGTATCTATCTCCCTAATTATATTGTCCCCTACCTCTACTACATTCCAATTTCTTCCTCCTACTTCAATGGCTCCATGTATCACGGTGACATGGTCAGTTCGCTCATCCTCCCTGCAGTCCCCGCTCTCGCCCACACAGCTTGCTAGAGCTTTGTAACTGTTGGACAATTGCATAGGCTGAGGCTCCTCGAGCGCTACCCATTGAGTCCCCATACCTGTCTCACCTGCAGTCACACCCTCCCTGATCACAGACACAAATTTGAATTACCTAATCTGAGGGGTGTGACCGCCTCCTGGAGCAAAGTGTCCAGATAACTGTCCCCCTCCCTCAATTTGGACCTGAAGTTCCTCGAGCTGCAAACATTTACTACAGATATGTTCGCACTGGATCTCCTTGGTGTTCAGCAGGCCCACATGCTGCAGAAGCAACACATCACCCATCATGTCATCGCTAACATATTTTATTTAATTTATTGCTAAATTATTCTAGTATCCCAACTCATTACATTTTATTGTAATTACTTTTTTACACACCAGTATTGATTTTATACTTAACAAGCTATTTTTAAGAAAGAGAAAATAAAGACTAGAGACCTAAACACAAACTATAGACCTTAATTTGACTTTAAAGATTAGAAATACTCAACAATCCAACTCATCAATCAGCTGCTCTCCCCTCTCTTTTTAAATGAAATCTCCCCGCTCTTTGTTTAAAATGAAGTCTCCACACTCTTCCCATGCGGTTTTTAATGAATTCTCCACACTCACCATGCCCGATTTTTTGTGCAGCAATGGAAAAAGAAGGCATTGCGGGTAATTCACTAACTACGACTGGATAGATAGGAATTGAACCGGACGTATGCAGCCCCACTCAGCTGGATGATGGAGGAGTGACATTGGAGGAAGATGGCGTGATCAACAGTCTCAAAGGCTACAGACGCATAGAGAAGGATGAGGAGACACCGTTTACCACAATTACAGTTAAGCTAAGAAACAACTCTGCAATCAATCTGGTCCCCAAAAACTAACATGCTATAATTGCCCAATTTATCAAGTACCTATTCAACTCATCTAATCCCTTAAAAATCCTATGTTCTTGAATATTCTGAACTGTTGAACATTGCATGTCGAAGGAAGCATTCGCTATCTGCCTGTCGAAATGGTGCCATGAATGTGCTCACTGACCTACATTGGCTCTTGGCTAAGCCTTGTTTTCAGAACACTCCCTATCTCTGCAATCTCTTCCAACCCTACAAACCTCTGAGGCATCTGCGGTTGTCTAATTCTAGCCTCTTGAGCATGCCCAATTTTAATTGCTCCATGGTGGCTGTGCCTTCAGCTGCCTAGGCCCTACCCTCTGCAAACTCCTCCCTAAATCTCTCTGCCTCTCTTTCCTCCTTCAAGCCACTCCTGAAAACCTTTCACCAACCGTTTAACCATCTGCCCTAAAAACTCCTTAGGTGGCTCAGTATCATTTTTGTTTTGTAATGTCCCTGTGAAACACCTTGGCTGTTTTATTATTTTAAAGGCATTATATATGACTACAAGTTTCTGTAGTTGTAGTTCACTTTAATTTGCCAGAAAACAACCTGACACCTGACAACAAAAAATGATTTATCATCAGGTAGTCAGGACAAGAGCATTCTACAGGTCAAGTATCCTTTATCCAAAAAGCCTTGGGGCCGAGTGCATTTTAGATTTCAGACAAAGTTTGATTTTCGGACACTGCATATAAACTTAGATTACTATAGCCTAAGCCTAGGCTTAGCAAATAAATAAATAAAATTTAAAAAAATAAAGCAAATAAAATGGCTAGAAAAGTAAGATGTTTCATTGAATAATAAATGCAGGGTATCTGTAATAAGTTTCTTTTTGCCATGTCCACCACAAAAATCTCAAGGCAAACAGTATAAACAATTTGACGCCCCATGCTAAAGGTCGATGAGATACAAAAAAAGGTGTAGTTTTTGGATGTGTTTGGTTTTCAGACTTACGGATAAAGGAATGTGGTAACTTGTGGTAATTACTAACAGTACTATTCTCCCCAAATGTCAAAACAGCCAAGATACTTTCCCTGTGCAAAGTTGAAACATAAAACTGTTCCCTACCTTACAGTGTGAAGTGCTGTAATGGAGTGGATGACTAGCTTTGAACTCCTGACAGCTTCACACCAAGATGCCGAAATTAAGATTAAGATAGGCCATGAAAACTTCTCTTAAGATGTACTTTTGAACAAAGGGCATTCAAAATCATGGGCAGGATTATCCTATGGCCATTGGGGCCCTGAGATTGAAACTTGACGGGTGGACTCTATATGCAGTAGCCTAATCAGAGGGTGGCAGTTCTCAAGACTCAACACCCCCACCAGGAGAGGTTAGTGCAGCTGAGGCAGGAGATCACAAGAGTGCCTCAATGTGGAGGCATCCTCAAAGATATAAAACTAGATACATTTTTAAGAATAGGCAAGGAGGCTCCTCGAATTGAATGAGAAATCCCGCTACATTTATCCTTGGGGCCTCAGGAGCTTCCTTTGATGCCTGCGGCCCTTTCTTTAGGAATATAACTTATGGCTCAAAAGGCTCCCTGGCCTGCTGCAGGGAGGCTGCCTCCACTAAACTCTGCACATGGCTGTTTGCTTCACTGCTGACAAAATGCTGGCGGGCCCTTAATTGGGACCTTAAGTATTTAAATTGGCTGCCTACCTCCATTCAGCAGGCAGCCAATCTGGGTCCCCACTCACCCTTGGGAAAGTAGTGGGAATGAGTAAGGGAGCCATGACAACAAGTAATCAACCCTTTTCCAGACGGTTCTCCGGGACATTATTCAGCAGGTCGAGACAAATATAACTCTGTATTTAACACACATTAGCATGTTGCATTAGCATTATTATAAATTTGTATAGAACTTGGCCAGATTGTGGTTGAAACACTGTGCCCAGGTCTGGTTTCCATATTACAAAAAGGACATCAAGGCACAAGAGAAGGTTCAATAAAAATTTACGACAATTATACCTTAGCTGAGACAGTTTAGTTATCAGGGTGGATTGAACAGGCTGGAGTTCTTGAGAAAAGATCGAGTGGTTGCCTGATTGAATCTAAGATTATGACGGGGATTGATAACATAAGCATAGAAATTTTTCTACTTATGTGGAACACTAAAATCAAGGGTCCTAAATATAAGATAGTCACTAATAAATCTAGTAAGGAACTCAATGGGGAATAGTTGAGGCAAATAGTACAGATGTATTTAAACACATGAAAGCACTCTCGAGACCAACAGTATGGTGGTCTCTCCCCGACTCCATTTAAAGTTAATTAACTGTTTGCTGACTGGTGGTGAAATCTGGGATATTCCTCTACAGGTGACTTAACAGTCCTGCTGCAGACGAAGTGTCAAAGTGGGGCCACCAAATCAGGCAGAATGGTCAAATCTTGGGCACATTGCTACCCCACCCACCGCCCCAAAGAAAAACAGACTTCAAAATATTCAATGTGAGAATGACATGGGAATGGAATAGCAGAACATTCTGATAATGTTAGGTGAAGAGAGGTGGGGGGAGTCTTGTGTGGCTCAAGCACCAGCAGAGACAAGTTGGGTCTGTTTTTGTGATATAACAGGTCAAGAAGCATGGCTGAGGCATGACCAATTATTTTAACAGTGGAACAGTACATGACGTTGGGGGAAAGGAGAGAAATCATCTAGTAGTGAAAGCAAAGCGAGTAGGTACAGTCAGAGCTTTAAACTATGAGCATGATAATGTTGACAAAAGCTTCATAATGTTTTTTTGTGATCTAACTCGAGATTGTATTAAAAAAGGTTCTATTTACCTTCATAAGATTATTAATCTTAATATCACTACCTATTGTAATGTCACTTTCATATCAAAAAGAGTAACGTTTGATGATTGTTCATTAGATGTTTGGATCTAATACATCAATCATAGCACCACGAGTATTAATAGAAACTCAGAGAACACATTAAAAAGATACACAAAAATAATGTTGTATGCTTTAGCTGGGTATGTATAAAAATAATTCAGGGACAGGATTGCATATACCAGCGAACCTGACTAAAGTCAGAAATAAAATGAGGTTTTAGGGAAAGGAATTGTTCTTATTCTTTTGAGTTTTATCCCTCTTGTTCCGCAGAAAACATCATCAGGAACAGATCCGGCAGACTTCTGGTATCTCTTCCACTGACCATCCTTCATGTATTAATGGCAGCTGACAGTGAACATCAGCAGGTTGAATTACACCTGAGCTTGATCCTGCCCCGCTGTCCATTCAAACTTCCACAGCTGGTTCCTGGATAGTGATCTGAGCATTCTCTCCCCATCACAGGAGTCCTGCAGCAACTTTTTTTTCTTCGTTCTTTGGGGATGTGGGTCTCGCCAGTAAGGCCGGCATTCATTTCTCGTCCTTAATTGCCCTTGAGAAGGTGGTGGTGAGTCGCCTTCTTGAACTGCTGCAGTTCACGTGAGGTAGGTACACCCATGGTGCTGATAGGAAGGGAGTTCCAGGTTTTTGACCCAGCGACAGTGAAGGAACAGCGATATAGCTCCAAGTCAGGATGATGTGTGACTTGCAGGGGCCCTTGAAAATAGTGTTGCCCTAACGCACCTGCAGCCCTTGTAGAGTGGTAGAGGCTGCATGTTTAGAATGTGTTGTCAAAGGAGCCTTGTTGATTTGCTGCAGTTCATCTTGTATTTACAGCATGGAAATAGGCAATTCAGTCCAACGGATGCTCCACAAGGGCTGCCTTCCAAGCCCCTTCTACCAAACTCATTAATATATCTTTCAGTTTCTTTTTCCCTCACGTGCTTATCTAGCTTCTTCTTAAATGCATCTAAGATATGTGCCTCAACAATTGCATTTGCAAACCTCTGTGAATAATAAAGTTTCTGCATAACTTCCCATTGGATTTAAAAACAGAAAATGCTAGAAAAACCCAGCAGGTCTGACAGCATCTGTGGAGCGAGAAACTGAATTAATGTTTTGAGTCCGTATGATTCTTCTTCCAGCATCCACAATATTATGCTTTTATCCCTATTGGATTTGTTGGTTACTACCTTATATATGTATCCCTTAGTTCTGGTCCCTTGTCCTCAAGTGGAAACATCTTCTTTATGTCTACCCTGTCAAAACTTTTCATAATCTTGAAGCTCTCTTTCAGGTTACCCCCCACCAGCTTTCACTTTTCGACAGTAAACACCTCCAACCTGAAGTGCAAAGGAAGTTTGAATGCCTACATTATTAGTGTTTCTTAATTACTAGAAAACCATCTGAATAAAAAATATCTCAACTTAGAAGCAAATTATGCCATTATCAAGAATTGATCAACAGGATGCAGTGAGTCTCCTGTGGATTTGACCTAACCAGATTAAAAACCCATTTTTTGAAGAACGAAAAGAGGCTAAGAGACTTTCACAAGATTTATATGATATAAAATACATTTCCAAATAGATTACATTTTTGTGGTATTCTTGTTGTCTATCTTTCTGGCATAAATTACTTGGATTGTTGAAGAACAAGCAAGTTATTTAATTCAACTCCAATTGCGTCAGATTTGTTGGTTTGTAGGAGGTACAATAAAACTCACTTGTGTTCTTTTTGTAACTTTAAACTGCAGAAGTGACATAAATCCTTTGAAGGGAGTCAAAGGTTATCAGGGGTAGGCGGAATGTGGAGTTGAGGCCACAGTCAGATCAGCCATGGCCTTATTGAATGGTGGAGAAAGCTTGAGGGGCCGAGTGGCCTACTGCTGCTCCTAATTTATATGTTCATATGAAGTCTGACTGTGGACACACTGTATGTTTTCTCCCACTTAATGCTAATGCTATTTTGTACATTTAGCTGGATCTTTCTGGAGTGAGGCATGATGCAGCCTGCCCCAGTAGTGAAATTTTATCTTGCACTCTTCAACCTGAAAAGTTTTGTGTTGTAACTTGCTGACACCATGAACTGATAACTGATAAGTGACCTCAGTAATGTTGGGACCAACAGTCTGTCTCTTTAACCAATGAGATTTAAGGGTTGAGAAAGGAACAGAAGAACAATAGAGAAAGAAATTGGGCGAATGCAAGTCAAATCATATCCAGAAAGAGAGGGAAAGAAAGATTGGATTGTGAGAGAGAAACATGAGTCAGGAAGGAAAAGTAAGAGATAAATTTGGCATTTTTAAAATCTTTAACAATGATTTACTACATGAAGGAATGAGATTGAACAAGATTGAATTGTTCCCTTCTTGGAACAGAGAGGTTGATCGGCTTTAATAATTACTACACATTTTAAAAAGCGTTTAAACTGTTATTTTCCAGCATTAACTTTCTGGGAAGAATTGTCACCCTGTTGTTCAAGAGCGGGCGTGTGCGGGTGTGCCTCCGATCGGCCAATTAAGGCCCACCCAGCGTGACGTCCGCCAGGAAGCAGTATGCGCTTCCTGTGTGAGCGGGGGATGGATTCCCTAAGCCAAGAGTGCACTCTTTCACACACATGCACAAAAGAACTCACTCATCTCCGTGAGGCTAAGTGCTGCCACTAGGAGATCGGTGCCAAATTAAAAAATGTGAAATATAGAAAAATAAAATTCCCCTGACATGTCTCCTCATGTGACACTGTCACATGAGTTGGGACATGTCCATCACTTTTAATTAAACTTTTATTAAATTTTTTAAAATCTACATGAAACCTCTTCGCACCCGTGGCTGAGATTTTGTGCTTTTTCTGAAGCCCGCCATGGTTCCCGGCCTGTCCACCAACCTTAAGGTTGGACGGGCAGGTCCTTAAACTACTTCAATTAGTTTTTAAATGGCCTTAATAGGCCATTGGCAAGTCTGCGGGCACACAACTGATTCGGCTGCGCTCTCGCCAATCTGAAAATTGAAACGACGCGGGGTGACAACGGGAGTTCCGCCCGACATCATCCCGCGCCATTTTACACGTCAGTGAGCGGGCCCTGCCCCCCCCCCGCTCCCCAAACTTAATATCCTGCTCTCTCAGTTTAAAGGGAATCTAATGTGGAAATTGAGATGCTGTTTGTGTAGGCCAAGGAAAAGTAGTGTAAATCAAATAGCAAGTCTGGAGATTTGCAACTCATGGTGTATTCCTTTATCCCCTGAACATGCTGACCAATTGGCGCATGAATAACAGTTTGCACCATTAATACACCATTATTTCCCAGCAAAAATTGGCCCTGTATAATTTATTAAGCATGAAAATTACTAATAGCCATGCTACATGACCAAAATGTTAATGGCACCGTTCAAATGGAGCAAAGGAGTTTGTTACGAGTACATTGAATATTCAGACAATAGGATTGCAAATGTATTTAATTAACTATGATGCTCTCTGAATTGTCTTGAGGGTGTGAAAGGTATTGTATAAATGCAAGTTCCCTTTTTTTAGAAGTCTCTACCATACAATGTTTTTGATTTTAACACCATAGTGTTCAATTGTTCTGTGCTTGATTATGCAAGTCTGTTACTATTGATGCTCACTGTGCTTGATTAGTTAAGCTTGGATGTGGACTCAGAGAGAAGTAAACAAACTTCCAGACATTGCTGGAAGCTAGAGCTGTAAGCATGGAGCAGACATTTTTTAAAAAGTTCTTATAAATAAAATTCCTACATACACAGAAGCTGGTGTCTCATCTTTGCATAGCCCCAAGATACAAAATATACCAAGAAAATGGCGAAAATGATGGAGAAAAGTTTAATTTTACCTGCTGCACTGCGAGATCCAACTGTGCTGCCGAATCCATGGATTTCCGGGTTCAAAACCTACTTGCTTGCTATAGGATGGACAGTTCAGATGTAGCAGCAATCTGCAAGAAGGTGATATTCATACATTGTCACGGACCAGAACACTGAATATTCGAGCAGCTCACAGAATACATTTTTATGGTGGTAAGTGCTCTCAAAAAATACTCTGGGCCAAATGAAAATGTGATGATCATCCAGCCAGAGATGTCAGGGAAATGGTAAGCTCATTAAACAATACATGACAACATTGTGGCAATTGGCTTTTATGTGCAAATTTGCCACATTAACCAATGAACTGATGACTAACTAACTGAAAAGTCTTCAATTTCACAAATTAGGGAGGATAACAATTTAACCTCGGAAAAGCCCACGACTTTGGCAGTCCAAATCAAATCTGCCACGTTAGGTATAAAGAGGTTAAACAAAAATGCACCCCCAGACTCAAGGTTGCAGATATTGCTTGCCCAAACAGTTTAAGTGCAAGGGTTTACGGCCAAAGAGGCCTCTGCAGGCTCATCAATATGTTCCCCATCATAGTCAGGTACCTTCAAAACTGTGCCCAGATTGTGGAGGTCAAGATCTCAATGGTGTGAAAGTATCTACTTTCAGCAACAAACTCTACCATCAGTATTTTTCACGACTTTCTCTCACTCCTATGACAGACACTCTTCAAACTTTACGATGAATCAATTATTCCAGTTTGGGAATGATCACAGTTCCGGTACAATCACAGTTCCGGTACAATCACAGTTCCGGTACAATCACAGTTCCGGTATGCTACAAAAACATCACTCTAGACAGGTTCATGCTCTAGGTAGCTAAAGGTAGCAGCTTTGTTGAGGTAAAGCTTTTTGACAGATTTGGATTCAAACTTGAAGACCCCATAGGAGCACACATTAGCATGAGTGATTATTGCAGACCATACACGCTGGTACCCTTCCTTATTTACCGGATTTGGGGAAATTAAGGGATAATGTTGTGCTCCTTGCATTCATGCATCAATTCCGCCAATTTTGAAAAATTTGAGATGGTTGCCATTTGCAATGTGTGCCAAAATGTCACAAGAGGTAAAATGACTAGAAGCAGTATGGCTAGAAGCAAATGGTATCACTAAACGAATCAATTCATCGCATTGGTTATTGAACCTAATCAAAAATGGTGAATTTAAACTATGTATCGACCTGAAAGCAGTCAATAAAGATATCATTCCAGACAAATATCCTACTTCACGCATATTAAATCGACCCCAGTCTCTCCAGGGGGATTTTGTCAACACTGTGCTATTCCAGCACAGAACTGGAAATGTGCACCACTTCATGCTCCGTTGCTTTTTGCCCCTTCCAATGCGATTACAACTAAAATTTAAAGTGTTGGTGGTATGCATGGGAAATGTGTGTAATTCCATGGTGGGGGTAGCTTTACAGAGGTAAAACCAGACAATGCAGCAGGTACAGGCAGGCTATAAAAGCATCTCCTGTACAAACAGGGAGGCTCTGCATCACAGCCACAACCTTCCCACGCAACTTCATTGCCATTAATGCAAGATTTATTGAGAGTACAAAGGTGGCATGGATGTTTTTCAAAATTAAATTTCACTTGTAAATATGTCACATTACATTTCCTGTGTGCATCATTGTTATTTGTTGAGTCTAGCTTTAAAAATAATACTTGTTAAGGAAGATCACATGATCTGTAGTAAACAATAGGAGAGGAGTGTGGGCCACCTCCGCAGTCAGTGTAGAGTTGGAGTTGAAAGCATGTGTAGTTGCTGCTGAGTATATTGTAAATAAACTTAATGTTTCCACCCAAGAAGCGTCTGCAGATCAACTCTATCATTAATGGCACAACTCGGCCATCCTACAACAAACTGGCAATGAGGATAAAATGGGACAGGACTGAACAGAAGAAATCAAGTTAAAAAGAAATCGGCACTGTACCTCGCCCAGTGATTGTAAGCAGCAAGCTCCATTAGAATTGAAGAAGTTATCCCCTCTCAAAATGCCACAGTTTAGGAGAATTGATCCTTTTGAACCTGCCACAGACGATTGGTCTCAATACATAGAACGCTTCATGTTCTTTTCTCAAGCAAATGAGATTATGGGAGAAGAGAAGAAGTGAACGATCCCCCTAAGTACCTGTGGGAGCAAAATCTACAGTCTGAGTTGAACCTTGACAGTACCCAGTGCCCCAGATTTGAAGAATTTCGATGAAGTGGTGGACCTCGTGAAAGGTCACTTTCAACCAAAGCCCTCAGTCACAATGTAGAGGTTCAGGTTTAATTCATGAAAACAAAGCCCTGGCTGAGACAAATGTGTACTACTTGGCAAATTTTAAGCAGTTAATGGAACATTGTGAGTTCAGTATGACTCTGAATGACATGCTCACTGGTCATTTAGTGTTTGGTGTGAAAGAGGACACTATTCAGGAAAGATTATTGTCCAAAGTGAATCTGGTTTTTGAGAAGGGGCTAAGGACAGCATTGGCCATGGAAAGCACAGCAAGAGACTCAAGAGCAATACAGGGTGCACAAAATGGCACCGTCCTCCATATCGGGCAAAAGAGGTGTGAAAAAGCGAGACACTGCTGAGGAGCAGGAAACAGCCCCCGCTAGCCAAAGAATAAAGAAAAATAACTTAGCAGCGAAATTGAATAATAATTTTAATAGAGGTGGATACAACCAGTCTTTTAGCGATTGACAGTTTAAAAAAATTGAATGTTACAATTGTCATAGAAATTGACGTATGATGAGGTAGTGCAAGGAAAGATTCAAGCAGTCTTGTAAATAAAAGAAGCCCAATGAAATCTACAATGTAGAGGAACCTGAAACAACAAATTCTGACATTTACTCGCTGTTTAATCTGAAAGTTGGAAAGACAGAACCAATATTTGTCACAGTGAAAGTAAATGGCAAATCTGTTAGAATGGAAGTGGACACAGGAGTTTCCACTACAGTAATTGGGGAACATAGGTTCAGATATCTGAATAATGGTGAACATCAATTAAGTTTAGAAGAAACAGCTGCCAAGCTAAAAACATATACAGGTGAAGACGTTCAAGTAAAAGGCATAAGCAAAGCAACCATCCATTGTGGAAGCCAAATCGGCAAAGCTACCTGTGTTGGTATTGAGAGGCAGAGGACTGAGGGTGGAATTTCCAAGCCCGCTGGTGGTGGCCGTGATAGTTGGAGTGCATGGAAAATATGGCGTGACCTACTTCATAGCAACATGAAGGCAGGTCCCAATCGTCTACTCAGCCCACCAATGAGCCGTGTTTCCCACCATCAGTTAGGGTGGAGCTAATTGTAATACATTAGCATATAATTAAAAGGCCATCCCACCAGACCCACCGTATCGTCTTTCTACGTTGATGGGAAAGCACGCCAACATGTCTCACAACAGCACACAGGCCACGTGCACTTGGTGGCCTTCACTTTGGGGGAACTGAGGTGAGTGAGCAGTAGCGTTCTCCATAGCTCGCCTGTTGTTTACAAGCCTCCAGGGCCCCTGAGGGGCAGGGACCACTGATGAATGGTCCCGGAAGAGACTTCTGAGAGGGGAGGGGGCTGTCTGGGGGCAAGTGCTGGCCAGCCTCGGAGGTGACTTCTGAGGGGAGGGGTGTCCGGGGGCAAGTGCTAGCCAGCCTTGGAGGTGACTGTTGTCGGTGGGGGAGGATGTCAATTGCTGCCCTGACACTACATCCCGCGCACAGGCAAGCAAGGTGGAGGGGCCAGGATAGGCGAGGGAAGAAGCACGAATTAGGGGCACCTGTATAAGCTGACCATGCCTCTGCAACTGAGACAGATCAGGCACAGCCATAGTGATATGTCTGGCGTCAGGCTCCTAGCCTGCCCACCCATGCAAGCAACACAGAGGCCCCAAAGGGCCACCAAGTACTCCATACCTTACCACCCACCCCAGCGCCCCACCACCTCCTCCAGCACAGACTTCGAGTCCACCCTCACTTTATTGGACCATGGAGCAGTCACTGCTGGAGGTGCTCACAGCCCTTCGCAGTCTCAGCATCCTGGTTTGGACCAGTGTCCCCCATGTCGCAGGTTGACAGGGCAGCCATGCCGCGCATTCACCTCTGGCCATCCAGTTTCCAGGGAATGTGCATGATGCCTACACTCTGAGTCGCTTGCAGATCTCTGCAGTCTTCCAGGGTACACAGAGTTTGCAGGGTTGGCTCCTCGAGGACAAGGGCTACCCACAGAGACCGTGGCTGATGACACCCATGCAGCAGCCTCAGACTGCAGCAGAGCGATGGTATAATGAGGTTCATGCTGTAGATCGCAGCTTGGTGGATGCTGAAGATGCAGTTCCGGTGCCTGGACCAATCTGGTGGAGCCCTGCAATACAGCCTACAGAGTGTATCACGCATCGTTGCCGTCTGCTGTGCCCTTTACAACCTGATGCTGCAATGGGGTGAAGAGCTGGCTGAGGAGGAGATGGAGGGGGTGCGCATCTCCTCTGATGAGGAGGAAGCTGATGGGAATGAGGGTGAGCAGGTCCTCAATGGTGACAATGACGAGGATGAGGCTCTCACACTGTCTCAGCGAGTCAGGCACGCTTGGGACGCCCTCATGGCTGCCAGGTTTGTGGAAGATGATGATGACATGCAGTGTGGTGAACCCGTAGATCCTCACATTGCAGTTGTGAAAGTTTGACTCCAGCCTAGCTTATCGCAGTGCCAATACCTTCTGTGAGAATGCTCCTGACATGGAGATGCAGTGGAGGCCCTAATAGTCGCTCGATCACAGGAGGATGATGACAACATGCAGTGAGGGCACTCCATAGATCTTCACATAGTCTCTGATTCTCAAACATTCTGTCTGACTCCTGTCTGGCTGAGGGCAGCTCGCTTGCGACCCATGACCAGGGCCATCTCAGAGACTTTAGGCACATCTGATGTGTGTCTGCCTTCAGCACCTCAGCCCTTCAGGAGCTGGTGCACATCATCACTGGTCGCAGATGCTGAAGAGATGGGGGCCAGCCCCGCCTTAAAGGTGCTGAGAACATAGAGAGAGTGAGAGAACTCTGTGGCACATGCCCACTACATTCTGGCAGCAATGACCAGCACTGCTGAGGTGCAGGCATCAGTAATGTTTCCAGGGAGTGTGGAGGCTGGACCATCACTGTGGACTGAAGGCTGCACAAGCTCAGGGAAGAGGTCCTGGACTGGGATACCTGCCTTTTATCTTGTGCAGAAAGGTTTCACATCTGAGTCACAAGAACACTGCTCATCAGGACAAGGAACCACAGGCAGGGAAACATTCTTGTGAGTTAATTGACAATAGTGAATAGTATGTACAAGTGATCAGCACCCGTGCCCAGACTGTGCAACTATCTTTAACTAATTTTCCTAACCCTGCCACTACATCTTGTTGCTCTCCGGTCATCCACAGCAGAGGTGGAGGCAGCCTGCTGACTGTGACACCCTGTCCGTGATGACTTTGGTGGGTATCCTCTGGAGGGCTGAGACTTGGTGGGCCCAGCCTGCTTTCGGGGTTTTGCTGTGTGGCTGTGGCACCCAACTCGGCCTGTGAAGCAGAGGTCCCAGGAAGATAGGATTCGGATGGGCCGGTCACTCCCAGAGTCACCTAGGTGGATGGGCCCAGAGTATGCACTTGCTGATCCTCCTTCCTATGGGCCCCTGAGTGCCCCTGGCTGACTCCATGAGTAGCAGCGGTAGCTGGAGTGAGATTGAGCTGCCCAGCACCCCTCTCACGTACACACGGTTGGAGGCCAACTATGGCACCAGTGATGGAGTTAAGCCTGCACAGCAGTGCAGGAGTGACATCCTGGACCAAGGTCTCCATGGCGGCCGTCATCCTGCCAGTGTAGACCTCAGTGCATTGCAATGCTGCTGCTATCACCTCAGCCTGAACGTGGACGGACTCCTCCATCATGCCTTGCAATCTGTGGACTGCAGTGGACATCCCTTCCTGAAGTTCCCAAGTTTGCTTTTGCAGCTCCAGCAACTGTGCCATGACTGAGTCCAGGGGCTCATCATCTGACTTGGACTCATCAACGCTCTGGCCTCCAGCAATCCTCCGAGTACCGGGGACCTGGGAAGTCCCTGCCTCAGCCTGCTGTGGATCAGAGAGTTCAATGTGCTCACCAGATTGTGACCCCGAGGCTGTTCTAAAGCTAAGTCCCACCGAGGTGTGTCTTTGCGTTGGTGGAGGGCATGGGTGAGCGCTGTAATGGGACTTCAGGGAGGGTGCCTTCAGATTCCTCTTCAGAGGTTTCTTTGGAGCTTGATTGGAGGCCCTGGGTCATGGACTCTGTCGGCTGTTTGGTAGATGTGTCTGTGAAAGCAAGGGCAGACAGTGGCAGAGTGGTATTATCATTGAATTTGTATTCCATAGACCTAGAGTAATCCTCTGGGGACTTGGGTTTGAATCCCACCATGATTTAGATGAGGGAACTAAATGTAATATTTCCAAATTTGCAGATGACACAAAGCTGGGTGAACTGTGAGGAGGATGCAGAGATGCTTCAATGTGATTTGGACAAGCTGAGTGAGATGGCAGATGCAGTATAAATGTGAGGTTATCCACTTTGGTAGCAAAAACAGGAAGGCAGATTATTAGCTGAATGGCTATAAATTGAGAGAGGGGAATATACAACGAGACCTGGATGTCCTCGTACACCAGTTGCTGAAGGTAAGCATGCAGGTGAAGCAGTAAAGAAGGCAAATAATATGTTGGCCTTCATAGCGAGAGGATTCAAGTATAGGAGCAGGGATGCCTTGCTGCAATTATACAGAGCCTTGGTGATACCACACCTGGAATAGTGTGTGCAGTTTTGGTCTCCTTATCTGAGGAAGGATGTTCTTACTATAGAGGGAGTACAGTGAAGGTTTACCAGACTGATTCCTGGGATGGCGGGACTGAGGTAATGAGGAGAGATTGAGTCAATTAGGATTATATTCACTGGAGTTCAGAAGAATGAGGGGGGATCCCATAGAAACCTATAAAATTCTAACAGGACTAAACAGGGTAGATGCAGGATGGATGTTCCCAATGGTGGAGGAATCCAGAACCAGGGGTCACAGTCTGAGGATACGGGGTAAAACCATTTAGGACTGAGATGAGGAGAAATTTCTTGACCCAGAGAGTGGTGAGCCTGTGGAATTCGCTCCCACAGAAAGTGGTTGAGGCCAAAACGTTGTATGTTTTCAAGAAGTAGTTAGATATAGCTTTTGGGGTGAAAGGGATCAAAGGGTATGAGGAGAAAGCGGGAGCAGGCTATTGAGTTGGATGATCAACCATGATCATAATGAATGGCGGAGCAGGCTCAAGGGGCTGAATGGCCTACTCCTGCTCCTATTTTTTATGTTTCTAAGTCAGGTGGTGAAATTTGCATCCAACAAAAATCTGGAGTTAAAAGTCTGTTGATGACCACGAAACCATTGCCGATTCTCATAAAAACCTATCTGCTTCACTCATGTCTATAGGGAAGGAAATCTGCCATCCTTACCTGGTCTGACCTACATGTGACTCCAAACCCACAGTAATGTGGTGGACTCTTAACTGCCCTTGGAACAAGGGCAATTAGAAATGAGAAATAAATGCTGGCTTAGCCAGCAATACCCACATCTCATGAATGAATAAAAAAGATAATTAGTGCATGGCAGTGGCCTGTGAAAGACAGACATCAATCGTGGCATGCTTGTATGATGAATGTCGCACTGCTGGATCCTCACTTGGTAGAGCAGCAGCGACCTCAACGTCAGCACAGGACTGGTCCTGGTCATCGCCGGCCAAGTAGATGGCTCTGTTTTCGAATTCTGTCGGAACTTTGATCTCGCCACCTGTCTGTGACCTGTCCCTCCTGTTGTGAGCCAGTTTGTCCTGCATGGATAGAGATGGGGAGAGTGTATCAGGATGCCTGCCAGGCCAGATGATAAGTATGCTTGGCCTGTGTGGGTGGTGAGTGGTCCCATGGACGGGAAGAGGACAATTACGGTGTGTGTGAAAGACTGAATGGTGATGTCCCTTGCACTGGCAGTGAGTGAGGGCCCTGTGGATGTGTGATGGGTTTGTGAGCGTGTGAGTTGGGAGGGATGAAAAGAGTGACTTACACTGGCAGAATGGATGAGATTATTCATCCTTTTTCGGTTCTGGGTGGCTGTCCCTCTCTGCAGGGCATTTGTGCTGTAAACCGCAACACCGCTTCCCAAGCCGGGTTGGTGACTTTGCTGCCATCCTGTGACCAGAGCGGGTGTACAGCACATCCTGGCGGGCCTCCACAGCATCCAGCCATGGCTCACGGGACCGTCATTGAAGCGGGGTTGGGGGGGGGGGGGGGCTGCAGATGTGGCTTTGCTGGCCATGTTTCCTGGGCAGCAGTGGTGAGCTGGTGGTGATGAGCGCTTTGCTGGTGGCTGCCTTTTAAAGATGGCGGCTGTCGTGATGCAGCAGCCGGGTGCTGGCGGGCGGGCGTGAATAAATAATGAGGCAGGTTCGGGATGTTACAGTGTAAAAATCCACCATTTTTGTCGGCTGGTAGGATTCCATTTTACCCACCTGCTACCACACAGTGCAATTCTGGGAAAATTCCACCCCAAGCCTTCGAGAACAAAATTGACTAAGGGAAGTCAATTTTGATTGGCCGTGAGATCCCAAAAGGAAGCTGGAAGCATTCCTGTTTTGAAAAAGGAGTGTGTAAGGACTCAACAACCTGAAGAAACGCAGACTGTCTTAAGCCAAACTCTGGAAGAACAGCAGAATAAACTCGAAGAGACCCTGCTGGATGACATAGTTCAAGATGAGGTGAGAAACCTTTGAGGGGATAAAGAAAACCTGCTGAAAGACCTTAACACAATACAAGATTCCCTCAGGTCAAAGTTTGTACCTCTGGAAAAGTCCGAAGAGAAATAGAATGAATTCAGTACCTCTGATCAAACTGAAGAATCAGTTGGCAGAGAAGACGCAACTACTCTCAATTTTCCAGGAGGCAGCAAACAAATACAAAAAAGAGATGGAGGAGCTGAAAAACCAGCTAAGTGAAGCCAAAGAGGCTTTGGAAGCAAAAACTGCAGTATTTTGCAAGAAGCAGACAGATAATGAAATTTTGGGAGACTCAGCCACTGAGTTCAGATAAGTTGGGCTTGCATCTGAGAGAAGTCTGGCCAATAGTGAAGTCAAAAAGAAGGCCAAGATTAAAGTCTGTGCTAGAAAGAAGAAAGCATGTAGAAAGAAAATATAGAATTACTGATAGGGCTTTAATTCTGGCAGCATATAAATACACTTTCATACATAGGCCTGGCAATCAAATCGCAAACCCCAACGCCCTTAGCCATTTGCCATTACAAGAAAATGATGAGCATGTCCCAGTTCCACAGGAACTTGTTTTATTGTTAAATTTCTTAGATTTCTCACTGGTATGTGTTCAACAGATCAGAGACTGGACAAGTTGGGACCCAATCCTTTCAAGTACGAAAGCAAGCGCTACATGGTTGGTCACAGGAACCTACATCTGACAAAATGAAACCGTACTTCAACAGAAGACATGAAATAACCAGCCAGGATGGCATCTTATTGTGGGGACCACGAGTGATAGTTCCTCCAAAGGGAAGGGAACCATTTTTAATTGAGCTACACAGTGCACATCCAGCAATTTTCCGAATGAAGACCATAGTACGCAGCTATCTATGGTGACCTGGGATGGATGTCAAAATAGAGGCTTTAGTAAAGCACTGTGTGCAATGTCAGCAACTGCAAAAGTTGCCAGTGACAGCTCTATTGCACTCATGGGAGTAACCAGGTAGACCCTGGATGCGGTTACACATTGACCACATTGGACCTTTTCTGGGAGCAGTGTTTCTGCTCATTGTTGATGTCCATTCAAAATGATTGGACGTATATGAGGTGAAGTCACCAATGTCGACTGCTACAATTGAGAAACCAGGTTAGAGTTTTGCCACTCACAGACTACCAGAAATGGTCGTTTCCGATAACGGCGCGGCATTTATGAATGCTAAGTTTCAATGGTTCATCTCTTCTTTTAATTTCCCATTGTCACTAGACCCATGGTTCTGCATTATTTCTGGACTTTTTTTTTTACTTCTGCCATGAAGGCAAATACAAAGGGCCAGATTTTTGCTGCCAAGGCAGCTAACTCGAGTCAGGAAATTTCCTAACTCGTCAGACTTGCCTCGGTAAAATGTATCCCGGAATCTCGCGATGTTCACTGCGTCAGGGTGTGTGGGGTGGAGGCTGTTCGCTGACCCTGGGAGCAGAGCATCAATGACCACAGGGCTGGGTGAGTTCTGAGGTGAAGAAGAATAACCTCAGTTCTCTGGAACTTTGTCCCAGTTGTATCAGAAGATGTTAGGTCCTCTAGCCTTAACCCCTTACATGCTCTCACCCACACCCCCACTCACACTCCATGGCCCTTCATATCCTTCATGCCAACTCAATGCCAAATCATGCCCCCACCCGCCCCTCATATCCTCCATGTCACCTCCATAGCCACTCATCCTGTATCGAACATAGGTAAACCACAGAAACCATGTGAAGTTTAAAAAAATAAACTTGTGAGAAGCTAATACAGCTTTCACTGAGATTCTTCATAGTGAAAAACTCTCACTCATAAAACCTATTCAAAGCTTTTAAATTCCCTTAAGTGGTTAGTCTCTTATAAAAACAAACTTCTATTCAGGCCCCACATGAGTGACAGCTAATCCTTTAATCGGCTTTTTAAAGTATCAATCAAACTGTGAACTCCGAACTGCCTGCTGAGCAAATTGTAGCTTTTGAAACTCACACAAGCATTCATAATGATATAACAATACCTCATGGCAAAACATCAACAAAGAATTCTATTGAAACTGCATGATCAGATGGTAATGTTTTGTTCTAACCTGAAGCAGATGGCCTGTCAATCAAAGCAGCCCAGCAGAGGGTTTTTTAAAAATTCTTAGTGTTAGCTGCAGATTTTTTTTAAGTTTAACGAGCAGGGGATTTTTAAAAATTCAAGCCATGATAGTTATACAGGCCTTATCTGTCCTTCAGTAGCATTTACATCTACTCCATCAATATGTAACTCCCACACTATGGGTTAAAGCCCTTGCAACAGTCAAAATGGGCTCTGTTTGAACTCAGTACTAGATTCAAATGGCCTTGTTGAGTTTGGTCTTCCCACCACACCCCCATTCCCCCTGACAAAAATTGAATCTGTCAAACATGGGGGTAGGACTTCCACATCCGGGTCCTATCCATCATTTTTATAGGTCCGCGGAGTCTTCCTGACTCAGTGAAAATCCGGCCCAAATTATTTGTTTAATGTCTTTTCCATTTCCTTATTCCTGAATATAAATTCACCTGTCTCTCTCTAATGGACACATGTTTACTTTCACCAATTTCCTTTTTTTTAATTCATTCACGGGGTGTGGGCATTGCTGTCCAGGCCAGCATTTATTGCCCATTCCTATTTGCCCTTGAGAAGGTGGTGAGCTGTTTTCTTGAATGACGTAGTTGCACACACACAGTACTGTTAGGAAGGGAATACCAGGATTTTGACCCAGCGACAGTGAAGGAACGGCGATATGTTTCCAAGTAAGGATGGCAAGTGGCTTGGACGGGAACTTGCAGGAGGTGTTCCCATGTATCTGCTGCCCTTGTCCTTCTAGATGGTAGTGGTCATGGGTTTGGAAGGTGCTGTCTAAGGAGGCTTGGTAAGTTCTTGCAGTGCATCTTGTAGATGGTACACACTGCTGCCACTGTATGTTGGCGGTTGAGGGAGTGAATGTTTGTGGATGGGGTGCCAATCAAGCAGGCTGTTTTGTGCTGGATGGTGTCAAGCTTCTTGAGAGCTGTTGGAGCTGCACTCATCCAAGGAAGAGTATTCCATTACAATCCTTGTAGATGGTGGATAGGCTTTGGGGAGTCGGGGGGTGAGTTACTTGCCGCAGGATTCCTAGTCCCTGGCCTACTCTTGTAGCTACAGTATTTATAAGGCTAGTCCAATTCAGTTTCTGGTCAATGGTAACCTCCAGGATGTTCTATTTACATACGTATAGAAACAGAGACAATTACATTTTTTTTATCTCTTGCAACTCTATCCTCATATTCTCTAGTCTTTATCCTTACCATTTTCTTGATTCTTCTTTGCTGAATTCTAAAATTCTCCCAAACCTCAGATTTAATTTTCTCATGCTGTCAACATTATAAGCCTATTCCTTTGATTTAACGTGATATTTAACTCCTCTTTCTACTCACAGCTGGACCAGCTTTTGTGTGAAAAGAGGGCCATTCTGATAAGAGCAACCTGGCTACAAAGGGGTCTGGCAGTATACAGAAGAGGCACTGTTACACTCTGCATTACAATGGATTTATCAGGCCTATATGTTTTATAACAACATCCTTAAGTTCAAGAGCAATTGCTGTAGTCTTTTGTGTATGGGTGAAATGGAACTTGGTTCAGGGCCCTTTATGCAACTGAGCAATAAAAAAATGTGTGAAGGGTTAAATAGTATTAGTTCAAATTATTCAAAAGAGCCAAAAGATGAATTATAGTTCACTGTCACTCAAGACCAAAAGAAATATAGTCATGTCATATTTCTTGGCTGAATGCACAATCATTATTTCAACACACAGAGGATTAGGTTGGTGCATGCGAACTCTGGTTGCTAAGATATCTGTATCCATATAAGAAAATTGGCATATTTTAGCTTCCGAGATGGAAAAGATCTGTCATCCCTGGGGTTTCATCATGGACAGGGCCAATAAATAATGGAGTGCTAAATGTCAAGGCAGATATCTGTGCATACACAATAGTAAGCCTGAAAATTACAGAGCTGTCAATTCTATATACAGGCCTTAGTTTGCTATGTATTCAGTTTGTATTACTTTTTTTAAGTCTATGATTTTTTTTCTTCCCCTTTAATAAATGCCATTCATGGTTGTAAATTATTTACAGATACGGTCTCTGGGTGGTAATAGGCAACATGTTTGAGAAATTAATTTCAACAAGGTGATTAAATCCCTGTTGCCCTGCCACAAACATGAACTATTAGATACAGGCTGTTGACTTGATGACCCTATGATTGATGTGCCCTTAACTCTTTTAAGGTAAAGTGTTAATCACAAAGGTAATTCTTTTAGGCTTGATACTCCAAAATAATTCAATTTCGAATGTTCTTTACATTGTGCTGCACTATAAATTTTCTGCAGTTTTTAAAAAAAATCAAAACAATTTTTTTTTCAAAGACACTATGCAATCAAACACTTGATTTTTCACAAACCTACAAAATCTTTCAAAATAATATAGAAAGAAAGATCTGGATTTACAAAGCACCTCTCACAACCACATGATGTCCCAAAGCACTTTACAGCCAATGAAATAATTTTGAAGTGTAGTCAGTTAGGAAACAGAGCAGCCAGCTTGCACCCAGCAAGATCCCACAAAAGCAATGCAATAATGACGAGATCATCTGTTTTAGAGATAATCATTAGCCAGATCACCAGGGAGAACTCCTCTGTTCTTCTTTAAAACAGCATCTTGGGATCTTTTACATAACCCAAGAGGGTAGACATGCTTAATATCTCATTCTGTAGCCTCTACCATTGAGAAGGCAAGAGCATGATTGTTGGGAACAGCATTGCCTCCTTGTTCCCCTCCCATGTCCCACAGTATCCTGACTCGGACAAATATCATGCCTCCTTCAGCATTGCTGGATAAATATGCTGGAACTTCCTTATCTAACACCATTATGGGAACAAATCAACAGAAGTATTGTCAGTGACTCAGGGAGAAGACCCACCATCACCACCTCAGAGAAACTAGAGAAGTAAATGTGTTCTTGGTACTACTGACAATTAATTTTAAAAGTAATTATTTTGACATAGTGATTAAGTTTTGAAAATCAATTCATTTCCACAATTTTGCTTCAGTTAACCTATAGCCTCATGAAAATGATGAGGCTTTCCATTATTTCAATGACTTTCCCCTCATGATCTGGAAGTCGCAATAGTTGCAATGGTGAGACTATCATCGTTCAGTTATTATGAAGCAAATCAGACAGTAACTTCCACCAAATGCACATGCATACATAAATACGAAAATCGGGAAGTAGTTGTCTGATTTGCCCTGTTCCTCTACAAGCTTTGCTACACCGATGCCCCACTGGGAGACATGACATTCAAGCACATGTGAGGGTATGAAGTGGCCATACTTACACACGAGTTACCTGCTAAACATGTTGGAAAAAAATTAGGGTGTGTCTATTAAAGTGTAAGTGATTTTTTAACAGCCTGATATTCTTATTACTAAACAACCTCTTTGGCACTGATAATTAACTTTTACTAGCTTGGAGTCTCATTCTTTTAGAAGTTAATTATTGTTGGAGATTTTTTTAAATGTTTTTTTTAACTATTTCTTTCTCTTTCTTAGCCCCATCTTTCTTTCCCTCCCTTTATCTCACTTTGTGCACATGATTTTATATTGAATTAAATATTCTAACTTACACTTCCTGGTCTCAGTGAGGATTGTTCAATCTGATTGATTGAAGAGAGATGCTGTTGTTTGCCCTGAACATAGGTGTGATAAATGGTGCATTGCTGAAAAGGATCTCCAATACTATAAAAAAACATGCATTTACATAGCACCTTTTATGGCCACTGGGCATCTCATAAAACTTTATGGCCAATTAAATATTTTTGAAGTGAAGTCACTGCTATAAAGTAGGAAATACAGCAACTAATTTGTGAACAAAAAACACCCACAGCAGTAATGCAGAAGTGATCAGATAAGCTGTTTTTTGTGATGTCGATCAAAAGAGACAAGAGTGCTACCAACTGAGCTACAGCTGTATGCACAATGAATGGAGAGACCATTCCTTCACCACTGACTTAAAATCCGGGTCCATATTTTTTATCTTGTTTGGGTTCCTTGATGCTAAAGACTATTCACTGACTGGATAGCTAAGCAGCAACTTACTGTTGGCTCTCTGACAAGGATTTGTAATTTGAGATGCCTGCTGGGTCACAGGCAGGTGACTTATTCTTAGAGTTTCCTTTTCTCTCTCTGAATGAAGTTCCAGCCTCTGCACCATGCCTCCCGCACACACCGCACACCCCCCCCCCCACCCCCACCAACCCAAGTCCCCACCTTGTAATATAGCTGAGATTGCACACTTGGTTGGATGAACCTAATAACTGTGGCTACCATTTCCGGGAGCCTCAACAGAATTAAATGTCAATCAGGCACTTAACTGCCTGTCATCAGGGTTCCCATGCTTTAAAGATAAAAAGCCCACTGCTAAGGGCTACTGGCAATCAGTCCCAGCGCTGTTACTGGGAGTGGTGGTCTCTGTTGGGACTGCCAGTGACCCCAGAGCAGCAGCCTGAATGGAGGCCCTGGAAGAGATGTGAGTGCAGCAGACTCACTAGGGTCAGCCAGGTAAGTCCGAGAAGGGTAGACCTGTCAGTGAGGAGGGCAGGGTGGATCTTTCAGCAGTAGGGAACAGGATGCTCACTGAGGAGGGCCAACCCCTTGGCCAAAGGGAGGGTGCCAGGGTACACCTAGAGGCTTCCCCACATGGCACGAGTCCTCCTGATGATGGTAGAATACTAGTGGTGACAGGATGAGGCCCTTGGTTGGCCACTTAAGCGCCTCAATTGGCCTCTGGGTGAGAAGGTCAAATTCAGCCTTCCCCACCACTGACTTCATCAGGGGAGCCAAGAAGATGTCTCCACACCTCCTGCCCAATTAAATGTCCCACCATCACATTGCTACCTACTCATGGGGTTGTGGGCATAAGATTCCACCTGATGTGTGCAACTATTTCCAATCTGGCTATTTTGATTATTAGAGAGTTTCACTAGTACATCTGTTTTTATTTTTGAATAGGTTAATGGAATATTTACAACTTTCCAGGTGAATATATCCTACAGGATATCCAATGTAAAATTTCTGTAATAATAACAACTTGCATATGTATAACAACTTTAACATAGTAAATCAAATCTAGGCACTTCACTGGAACATCATCAAATAACACTTGACACCAAGCCAAAGGAGACATTAGGCCAGGTGATCAAACATTTTTTTAATCTTTCATGGGATATGAGCATTGCTGAGGCCACCATTTGTGGTGGTGAGCTGCTCTCTTGAACCACTGCTGTGTCTCTGGTGTAGGTACACCCAGTGCTGTTTAGACAAAGAGACAGGGTTTCAATATCATTTTAAAGGATGATAGGGAGGTAGAGAGGAGAAGTTTATATTGGGAATTCCATAGTTCAGGGCTTAGGCACCTGTAGCCAATACTAGAGCAAAAGGAGTGGGTGATGAACAAACATCAGAGTTGGAGGACTGTAGATATCTCAGAGGGCTCTTTGAGCTGGAGGAGGTTACAAGATCAGGAGAAGCAAAGTCATAGATGGATTTGAAAACAAGGATAAGAATTTTAAATTTGTGCATTGCTCATCTTGGAGTTAATGTAGGTCACAAGCGCAGGGTGATGGGTGAACAGGACAACATCTCAAAATAACTTGGAACCTTTTTAAGACATATTAAATAAACTTGAAGCTTTGAAATTCAAACAGCCTTGGAATAATGCAAGATGACATCATTTTACACTGGTTAAGATATTCTAACTACTTTGAAGTGTTTGTAATCTTTCAAAAAATTGAATGTCCTTGGGAAGATTCAAAATATATGCATGGTTTGATCAGATATAATCTACCATATGAATAACTACTGAATATTACAAAATCAAATTTATTGGATCCTGGTCACCAGTTTGTTGGGACTTATGAATCTGGGTTGCACATTTGTTGTGGGGTAGTCAATTGGTTCACCAGACAGAGTAGGTCAGTAGGCAGTTCTTAGGTGGAACACATTCTGCTTATTTAAAAAGGTATTCAGCAGCTACACTTGTATACTTTCAACTCAAACCCTGTCTCTACACTACAGACTCTATCCATAGACTACTGACGTAGCCCACGTTATACTTCTATTGGGCACTAAGATCATGTGATCTTATATTATAACATTCTTCTTAAAGGTATATTACACATCAGATTACCACAAAATTTGAGGATTGTTTTGGAGTCACTGGACACTTTCTTATGGTGGATCTCTTTGGAAAGTCAACTTTGGCTGATATACAAAAGAAACAGGGACAAAAAGATTAAGAGGCTGCAATTCATTATGAGGCATTACAATGAACACTGATCTGAAAAATGATGCAAGAAAAACTATGATGTTAGCACATTTTTTGTGGCAGCTGTATTTCTATCGTCCTCCAGTGCTAAAACGTTTACATTTACACATTACAGGGTTAACATTAAAAACCCAAGATAACTTGGGTTCCAGTGGCACTGCTGGGAAATACAACAAAGTAGAAATCACATGCAATATATATAACAGAAACAAGCCTTTTGGCCCAACTAGGCTCTGCTGGCATTTATATTCCACTTGAGCCTCCTCCCATCCTTCCTATTAGCTCCTATTAGCAACTCTATTAGCATAACTCTCTAATTGTCTAGCCTCCCTTTAAATGCATCTATACTATTTGCCTCAACTAATCCCTCTGGTAGCAATTTCAACCTTCACACTTCTCTCTGGATAAAGAAATTTCTTCTGACTTCTTTATTTGATTTCTTATTTGACCATCTTATATTGATGAGCTCTAGTTTTGATCTTCCTCACAAGATGAATCATTCCCTCTATTTCCACTCTATCAAAACCTTTCATAATTTTAATAGACTTTATTAGGTCATCCCTTAGCCTTCTATTTTCAAGTGAAAAGAGACTCAGCCTTTTCATTCTTTCCTGGAAATATAACCTTGCATTTCTGCGATCATCCTGGTAAATCGTTTTTGCATCCTCCCTTCTGTCCAATGACACAGTCTTCCAGGTGTGGTCTAATCCTGGGTCAGTACAAGTTTATTGTAACCTCTCTACTTTTCAATTCTCTCTATTTAGAAATGAACCCAGTGCTTGGTTTGCTTTTGTTATGAATTTATTGACCTGTGTCGCTACTCTTAGTGATCTGTGCATTTGAGCTACCAGATCCCTTTCTCCTCTATCCCATTTTGATTCTATTTTCCCAGTAATACGTGACTTCCTTATTTTTCTTATCCAAAGGTACTACCTCACATTTATCTGTGTTGAAATTTATTTGTTAATTTATATCTGTGTGCCTCATTGCAATTACTGTCCCCAAACCCTGTTTGTCCTAAAGGCTTGAACTTGGTCCCAATTTTCACTCTGTACAAGAAAATGGGTTTTGAGCGAGTTACAAATCAGGCCCAAGCTTAACGCTCTGTGCACGATGTCATGGGGGATCAACTGGTGCTTTTGTAGTTGTTCCAGTCACATTGAGCAGGGGAGAAAGATTGAACAGGCCTGACATGTATGAAAGGCTACTACTGTGATCTTTGACATTCAGTCTGAAAGATGATTCAGTCACTGTGAAGCCGAGTCACGTTATACGATATTTCTCTGCTTAGTTACTGTTTTCATTATTTTGACAAAATATTACATAAATGTAAAAAAAAAGCAAGCAAACAGAATTCTGAAATTTGGGCTAAAAATGCTTGTTGTAGCCTGCAGCATTAAAATTGAATTGTGTTCTTCACGGGGTAGGAGGTCTTGTGGTGCTGTGGATAGCCATCTTCCTTCTGAGTCAGAAGCTCTGGGTTTGAGTCCCACCTCTGGACTTGATGGCCAAGGGATGTGCATTCGTAATGTGGCTAAACGTGGGCATTATCAACTTGCAAATCTTTCCAACACACACCAAAGGCAAGCGATTAGAGCGGAGAAATTCCTGGTTAGCCATATGATGGAAAGAAAGTTGAAGCCTTTACCATCACTATTCATTGCTCCAGACTACAACATGCATGCAAAAGTGCTTGTTGCCATAGCAACACCACCACCATCACCACCGACAGGGGGCACTGAAGGAGTGCTGCACTGCTGGAAGTGCTTGGCTGGGTACAAAAGATCCCATGGCACTATTTCGAAGTACAGCATGGTATCCTGCGTTACAATCCCCGTAGAGACCAGTAACTATTAGAAAGATATTCAAATTTTCAGTGGCTGACTGGAAGGATCACACAAGATTTCAAGTTTTAAGACTTCTACTGCAATAAACAAACTAAAAGCAACATTGGCCAGGATTTTCTACGCCTGCTGGCATTGGGTGTGTTTGGTGGTGTGAGCGGACAAAAAGCGAGAAGAACAAAAATCAGTTTCACAACGTTGTGAAACCATTTTATTTTTTCCCCACCATCAGACATCGGGAACCTCATTGTAATATATCAGCATATCATTATAAGTTAAGACTGCAGGACTCATTCCCCCTGTTGGATCGTCTGCCCACCTCGGCAGGAAAACTCGCTGATGTGTTTCACAACAGTATATATAAGGCATGCACTTAGTGGGCTGCACTTCACTTGGGGCTTCAAGGTTTGCTTGCCTACCTCACTTTAGTCAGCACTCGTAGTCATCAGCGCCAGGCTTCACAGACAGCACCACATCACTTTTAGGGGGTGTCACAGGTAGGTTTCTACCTACCAGATCAGCCATATGTGGGTGGCTTTTCAATGTTGCAGGGCTAGGGTTTGCTTGGGGAAGGTGGAGAAGTGGCCTCAGGCAAGGGAAGAGGCTGCAGGATGAGGGCTGTACTGGGGAAGGAGGGTATCCCAGGGTGTGTGTGGGGGCACATGTTGATCTGTGCAAGTGGTTTCAAGGTAGTGAGAGCTGAGGCCAGATGGACATGTGAGAGTGCGTGTGTGAGAATGGGTGGGGATGTCCCTTGAGCTGACAGTGAGTGAGATGTGAATGAATGCGTGATGGGCTTGAGTGTGTGAGGTGGTTGCCATACCCTGGCTGCATGGATGAAAACATTCATCTTCGATCTGCATGGGATGGCCAACCTCTTCTGTGCAACATTGGCGCTGATCACCACTGCTATCTCCTACCAAGCCGAAGTGGTAATGTAGCTGCCCCTCCTACAGTCAGAGTTGGGGGGGGTGGTGGATGGTAGAGGACATCACAGCAGCCTCCACGGCATCCATAAGTTGTTCGAGGGCTGCAGCCTTCGCAGCTTTTGGAGTCACGTCTTCTTTGCTGCAGCCCTGGAAGCACTGAACACGGCTGGACTTTCAATGTGGTGCCAGGTGTGACAAAGCGGCGAGGTGACAGTGTGGCAGGCAAATCGGAGCCCACCCACCATCAAAACGGTCAGCACCCAGGAATGAATAATTAATGTGGCGGGTTTGGAATGATATGGCGTGAAAAGCCGCCATTGCAGCCGAAGGGTAAAATGTAATTTTACCTGCCCACTAACGCACATAGTGCGAATCTGGGATGATTCCGCCCATTGTCTAAACACTATTCAGTGGGCAACTTATACTCTAAACTATAGAAAATATCCCCCACTTAACTGATAACATGACAGAAAATTCCCCGCCATTCTGTACTTTAAGTGGACACTTCTTTCTCCAGAGACTAGTCCAAAGCTATTCTCAGCTTCCAAAAGCTGGCATTATCATTTTCCAGCCAGTGACTCCTAATTAGCAAACTAACTTTCATGGTGAGGGTTACCTCAAAAATCTCCCCCCAGCCAATGCTAGGTGAATCTTCCAGTCTCATTTAAACCCTCACAAACTTGGTCTCCTCAATCCAAGCACAAGCTCCCACCCACATTCTGCTTAGTGAACAATAGAAATATGATACCTCTCTCGCTCACTCTCAGATTCTTACAGACTGACCCTATTTGAGAGGTTTAGTGATATTTTAGAAAAACCTACAACCTAATCCTACAATGGCTTCCTAACAACTTTTCCCCTCTCAAAGCCCATCTCCATGACAATATGAACCACATGAGCCTTATGTCCTGGTAGAAATACTAATTAGCTATCCTTTAGACCCTCGGCTTCAATCTATTTTGGAATTAATTAGACAGTTTAAAGTATAACCACTTACAAAAACTGAGATTCCTAAGTACTTCCCTGAGACTTAGAGACTAACAGTCTATCCACCATCAGCACAGCTGCTCAGGTCATTGTTTAGAGAGGTAAAGGCGAACCTTCTTCCCAGCATGACAACCTGGGCTTCTGTTTAACTTTTAACAGCTAAGCCACCCAAACTTGTTATCAGTAGAATTCAGAGTAGGTCACATGACCCTCTTCATTCCTCCATTGTAACTCTTTCGAGTACAAACACGTTTCCATCCGTTCCTATTCAGATGAAATTACATTGTTTCATAGTTTGCCATGGTGAGATTTGAACTCTTAATCTTGGGGTTATAAGCCCAGTACCATAACCACTTGGCTATTTAGGCCAAGCCCATTCCTCCATTGTACCCTAAATTAAAGAGACAGTCCCAAAACATAACAATCTTACAAACTTCAAATTTGCAACACCTGACCAATATTTATTCCTGAATCAACATCACAAAAACAAATCATCTGGCCATTATCACTGCTGTTTGTGAAAACATGCTGAGCACAAATTGGCTACAGGTTTCTCACATTACAACAGCTTCAGAAAGTACTCAGTTGGCTGTAAGGTGCTTTGAAATGTTCAGTGTTTGTAAAAGGTGCTATATAAATGCAAGTCTTTCTGTCATATATTACTTCAGGGAAGTTAGTAAAAAATAATAAACTCTTTTAAATCCAAATTGGGTCATTTGGATTATTGAATTCCAATTGAAGAATTCACTTTGACTCATTGGAAGTATTGCACATCTATCCATCCATTTATTTACCATTCTGTGCATTTATCAAACTAGCTCTCTGTCTAGCATCTATTTATTTGCATATCTATATTCATACATGATGATTTCTTCATGTGGCCCAGCAATTAAAGGGTTACATTTGTTTTCCTTCACCTACAGTTTGATGGTTGACTGGCACCACTGACAGACCTGACACCACCAATCAGCGTCTACTCAACAAGGTCACTTATACAATCTGACTTGTGATTGGCTGCCACTCTTCAGCCTGTTATTACTGTCTCATTTGATCTCAGGCTGGGGGTCGGTCTCTAATCAAAAAGAGAAAGGGGCCAGGAGAAGGTAATTAAATACTGTCAGAGGCAATTACTGGTTCCAGGGCCTACGTTCTCTGGTGCTGAATGCAGATAGCCAAGAAGCCTTTCTCTTGTGAAAATTCGGGAAAGCTGAAGTGAAAAGAAATTGAGGCAGTATGGAAAAAAAATACAATGACTATTTTTTTATATAAATTCTTTTCTCTAATGATTGAAATCAGGGCAGAAAGTGATGGCTGTGGATGAAGGCAAAGAGGAAGATAAACAAAAATCAAGTGGAAAGTAGACACTTCATTTTCTTATCATTGCTTGCATTGATCTGGCTGTCATTCTTTTTTCACCCCATGATCTCTTTTGGTTTCCTATCCTCTTTACAAATGGCACTGGAAACACTCTTATTATACACATGAAGTATTTTTGTATATAATCTGACAATGCTCCAAGTACCCTGTTCAATCATGCACAGCAGATAGGGTTCAGAGCAAGGAACCAAATGCTGTTTAAAATAAGAAAACAAAAGTCCTGAAATGAGTAGGCTGTAGATAATCCGTGTCTGCCAGACAACATTTGCAGGGGGCTCCCTTTTATTGTTATTTATAAATGTGCCTATTCAGTTAAAAATACCCATTTATTTTCTTCTTCAGGCCTCCTCTCTAGAGATTGAGCACCAGAAAGACTCTGTTACTTCACCAAATCACCATTCCTCATGTGTGGCCCAGGCGGGAGTGTTGACAGAACACTTGACCCATTTGACACAAATTTTCCCTGTGCCTTTGTAAAACATGTTGGAATATTTTCTATATTACAGGTGCACTATGAATGCAAATTGTAGTTGTTATCCTTCTTGACCATGTATCTGCTTTGTGCCCACACCCTCGCTTTCCAGAAAGGGCGGAGTTGGACAGTGGGGTGGGGTGGGGAAGGGAGGATAGTCACAGGATAGCAATCAGGAGTGATTCTTTTGCTATTTTATTTTTTTTCTCTCTCTTGGCCAGATGTAGTACAGCCACTTCAATACCTGGCCTTAGCATCCCAGCTAGTGGAATTGAACCCAAGAATTTCCTGATGCTTCACTTTTAGAAACATAGGCTCGAATTTTACTGCAACAGGATTTTACAGTCCCGCTGAAGTCAATAGCGTTTAGAATGGCTTGCCACATTTTACGGCCATGTCCCCGCCGCAACTGGGCCATAAAATTCCAGCCATAGTTAAATGCTGGATAAATACTGAGGTGCATCTAATTCACCTTCTAGCATCCTGGTAGTCACATGATAACAATAATAGAGTTGTTGACTAATCACAATTTATATTAACATAGTGCCTTTAATGTAATAAAACATCCTGAGGCGTTTCTCAGGAACGTCGTAAAGCAAATACTGAGATACAGGTACTGAGCCACATGAGACAAAATGATCAGAAATTTGGTCAAAGAGGTTGCTCTTAAGGAGTGTTATAAAAGAAGAAAGAAAGGTAGGCAGTTGAGAGGGAGGGAATTCCAGAGTTTAGGGCCCAGGCAAATGTAGAGCCGTCAGTGATGGAGTAATTAAAATCAAGGATGCTCAGGAGGCCAGAATTTGATGAATTTTTGCTTTTTTAATTCACTTAAGAGATGTGGACGTCACTGGTTGGGCCAACATTTATTGCCCATCCCTAATTGCCCTTGAGAAGGTGGTGATGAGTTGCTTTCTTGAACTGCTGCAGTCCATATGGTGTAGGTACACCCACAGCACTGTTAGGGAGCGAGTTCCAGGATTTTGACCCAGTGACAGTGAAGGAACAACAATTTCCAAGTCAGGATGGTGAATGGCTTGGAGGGGAACTTACAGGTGGTGGTGTTCCCATCTATCTGCTGCCCTTGTCCTTCTGGCTGGTAGTGGTTGTGGGTTTGGAAAGTGCTGTTGAAGGATCCTTGGTAAATTACTGTGGTGCATCTTGTAGATGATATACACTGCTGCTACAGTGCATCAGTGGTGGAGGGAATGCATGTTTTAGATGGGGTGCCAGTCAAGGAGACTGCTTTGTCCTGGAAGCTGTCAAGATTTTTGAGTGTTGCTGGAGCTGCACTTATCCAGGCAACTGGAGACTATTCCATCACACTCCTGACTTGTGGTTTGTAGATGGTGGACAGGCTTTGGGCAGTCAGGAGGTGAGTTATACGTCACAGGATTCTGAGCCTCTGACCTACTCTTGTAGCCACAGTATTTATGTGGCTAGTCCAGTTCAGTTCCTGGTCAATGTTAACCCCAAGGATGTTGATAGTGGGGGATTCAGTGAATGTCAATTGAATGTGTGCCATTGAATGTCAAGGGGTGATGGTTGAATTCTCTCTTGTTGGAGATGGTCATTGCCTGGCACTTGTGTGGCACAAATGTTATTTGCCACTTGTCAGCCCAAGCCTGGATATTGTCCAGGCCTTGCTGCATTTGGACATGGACAGCTTCAGTATCTGAGGAGTCGCAAATGGTGCTGAATATTATGCAATCATCAGTTAACATCCCCCACTCTGATCTTATGATGGAAGGAAGGTCATTGATGAAGCAGCTGAAGATGGTTGGGCTAAGGGCACTACCCTGAGGGTGTTAATATCTTGGAGAGCTGTGGGGTTGGAGGAGATAACAGATATTGGGAAGATGAGGCCATGAAGGGATTTGAAAACAAAGATGCGAATTGGCTAGTGTAGACTAGTGAGCACAGGGTGAGTGTGATTTGGTGCAAGTAAGGACATGGGCAACAGAGTTTTGGATGACCTCAAGTTTATGGATGGTAGAATGTGGCAGGCCAGCCAGGAGTGTGATGGAGTAGCCTAGTCTCGAAGTAACAAAGGTATGGATCAGAGTTTCAGCAGCAGATGAGCCGAATCAGTTTCAATCAATTAGTCTATATCAGACCCAGACATGAGATGAGGAAAACTCCCAGTGGCGGAGAGGTTTGGGAGGTAGAGATCCAAAGTCACCTGTTCTTCCCAAGCTCACTACACTCACCACACAACAAGTCTCATCTAACTTGTGCTGAAGTTAAAACTGAAATATGCTGGATTTTATGCCCCCCTGATGTTGGGTTAGAGGGCAGGGGGCACATAAATCCAGGGGATGGCACTCCCATCGCCTACAAACTGAACTGTCTGAAATTTTACAGGCGTAAGGAAATATGTCAGGTGGCCTGCCTGCCATTGGGCCTACAGAGGCCCTTAAGTGGCCAAATTATATCCACTTAGGGGCCTCATCTCACTGTGATTGGTGTTTACCTGTGACTGGTGGGGGAGATACATGTCATGCAGGAAGTCCTGCAGCTTTAGCTGCACAGGCTGGTGTCGGTCAAATGGGCATGCAGGGGATCCTGCTTTAGGGCCCATTGGAGGAACTCCCACACCCAAGGTCATTGCCCCACCTTTAACACTCCCCCCCGGCCTCTTGATCCTGGCCATCCACCTCTCCATTCATCCCTCTCACCCGTCCCCACTCACCCCCCTTTGCTGAGACCCCCGACACTGGACTTACTTGTTAGTCTGGGCTCCTCATCATTGGCAACTGCTTGCAGTCCCAGCAGTGGTCCCCTGTGGCACTGCTTGGGGCACAGAGATGCCGACCAAATTGACTGGCCAACATCTATCTAAAGCAGAGTGTTCTCCTGAGAAGGGGAGTGGGGGTGGACACTCTTACCTTAAAACAATTAACAACACGGCACCCAGCATTAACTTGCTGTGGGACAGCCACAGTGATCGTGGGCGACTCCCCCCCCCTCCCGATTTTCCAGCTGGGGTTCGGAGACCACAGCACTCCATAAAATTCTATCCTATGTCTTTTCAAAGCTGTGGAATATTGATATTTGTTAAAGATCATCCAATAGTGAAGCTGCAAATTATAATTAGTTGCAGAAGAATGAGATGCACTATTCAATACAGAACAGCCTTGAAAGTTTTAAAACTGAGATGTTGCTTGACTGAGAGCCAATTTAGGTCAGCCAGCACAAGAGTGGTAGGAGAAATGGGTCTTGCTATGATCTACGAACAGGCAGCAGAGTTTTTAAAAACAAAAAAACTGCGGATGCTGGAAATCCAAAACAAAAACAGAATTACCTGGAAAAACTCAGCAGGTCTGGTAGCATCGGCGGAGAAGAAAAGAGTTGACGTTTCGAGTCCTCATGACCCTTCGACAGAACTGTTGAACAGTTCTGTCGAAGGGTCATGAGGACTCGAAACGTCAACTCTTTTCTTCTCCGCCGATGCTGCCAGACCTGCTGAGCTTTTCCAGGTAATTCTGTTTTTGTTCAGCAGAGTTTTTAGATGACCTCAGGTTTCTGGAGGGGAGAATGTGGGGACCAGCAGGAATGGATCGGTCTCAAATCATTTTGGCTAAGTTTAATAGTTTTCTTTTTTGAAGAAGTGATGGTTTGGCAAGATTAGGAAATCCAGTAGAAGTCGCGAACTTAGATTTTCAGAAGATAATTGATATGGCGTCTCACAAAAGCCTTGTTAGAACAATTAAGGTTTGTGACATAAAAGGAATGTTATCAGCATGGATAGAAAGCTGACAGACAGGAAACAAAGAGAATCAGAGAAGGAGGTCTTGTTGAGCAGTGGGTAGTGTCTCTGCCTTTGAGCCAGAAGTTCTCAGTTCGACTCCCACTCCGGGACTTGATGGTCAAGGAAAGTGTGCTTATAGTGCAGCCAAACAGGTTGGGTAGCAACTTGCAAATCTTTCCATCATACACCAATGTCAGGTGGTAAGAGCAGGACAGATTCCTGGTCAGTAATTTGATGGAAAGCAATTGGAGCCCCTACCATCACTATCCATTGCTCCAGGCTACAACATCCATGTAAAAGTGCATGTTGCCACAGCAACTTGGACTCCTTGCAGGCCAGTTGGCTCTGTTGCTGGATGGCTGGAGTGGATCAGGTTGACGACAAAAGCACAGGTTTGATCTCTGTTCTGGCTGGGGTGAATTCAGGACACGTCTCCTGTGTGGAGGTGATGGCGGAGGTTGTGGGGCTATGGTTTGGGCATGCCTTCAGGCAGAGAACTCACGAAGAAGGTTTGGAGAGGGGTTTGATGTGGTGTACCCTGGTGCATGGTGTCAATGGACACTAATGAAATAGGGTGGAATTTTACGACAGTGGGATTTTACGGTCCCACGAAGTCAATGGACTTCTGAATGGCTTGCTGCATTTTACAACTCACCCCTGTTGCGACGGGGCTGCAAAATCCACCCACAGAGAGTGTGCAGTGTAGTTTTACCAGGAGGGTGCCAGGGCTGGAAAACTACCGTTACGTGAGTAACACTCTTGCCTCTTAGTCAGACCTGCTGGTCACAGCCTGTGTCGGCACAGCAGAGAGGGAGCAACAGAGTTTTGGGGGGAGGGGGATGGTGGGAGCAGCAGAAGAAGGGGGTTTCAAAAACCAGAGAGGGTTGTAGCAGCAGAGATGTGATTAACAGCAGGGAGGGCAGCAACATACAAAGGAGCAGCAGCAAATCAAACCTGTCCTAATAATTCTTTATGTGGCTTGGTGTCAAATCTTGTTTAATAATGGTCCCGTGAAATGCCTTGGGCTATTTTACTACCTTTAAGGTTCCATGTAAATGCAAGTTGTTGTTACTTTGTAATTAGATATCTGGATGATGACAATTGTCAGACACTAAGGACATGAGTTAATGTACCTACTGTTGAGTTGCACAGTTGCATTCGAGCTGCTTGAGTAAGCATATTGCAGTAGTTCCAAACAGTTATTAAAGCTATAGATTACAACTAATCAGAAGCAGGGTTTGCATGGGGTTAAGCACAATACATAAGACTATCATAAATACAGTTCCCGCTTGAGCAGCACCTGTACAATCACATTAGATCATTGCTGGTCCCTGAAAAACATTCTCTCCATATCAAGGGTAATGCACTCACCTAAGCAAGTTGGGGATTTGATTTTGTTGTCAGCTCATTGATGTGAGGAATTTCAATGAACAAAAAGTAAACAGAAACTCCAGATGCTGGAAATTTGCAGAAGTGTACTCACTCAGCAGTGTCTGGGGAGAGGATCAGATGAATCAAAGAATGATGCTGCACAGGAGGAGATCCATTGTTCTAATACTGCCTCTTTAAATGAACTGTTCATTTGGTCCCACCACCCCCTTGCCTTTATCCATAACCCTACAAAATTTTCCCCTTCAATTATTTATCCAATTGTCTTTTGAGTGTTAATGTCAAATCTGCTTCCCTCACCCTTTCAAGCAGTGCTTCCCAGATCACAACAACTTGCTGCCAGTGGGGTAACATTTTGGGTGGGGTCCATCTTCTCTCCTTGGATTTCACATGACCTGTGGAGGGCTGCCAGAATTTTCCTTATTTAATTTGAGGAATGTCTGAGTCAAGAAAAGGAAGATTTTCTCTTCGTTATTTATTTGTTCATGAGATGTCGTCGCCTTTGGTTAGGCCCATCCCTAATTGCCCTTGAGAAGGTGGAGGTGAGCTGCCTTCTTGAACCGCTGCAGTCCCTGTGGTGTGGGTACACCCACAGTGCTGTTAGGAAGGGAGTTCCAGGATTTTGGCCCAGCAAAAGTGAAGGAACAACAAAGATATTTCCATTTATAAAAACAAAAAAACTGCGGATGCTGGAAATCCAAAACAAAAACAGAATTACCTGGAAAAACTCAGCAGGTCTGGCAGCATCGGCGGAGAAGAAAAGAGTTGACGTTTCGAGTCCTCATGACCTTTCGACAGAACTTGAGTTCGAGTCCAAGAAAGAGTTGAAATATAAGCTGGTTTAAGGTGTGTGGGGGGGACCGGAGAGAGAGAGAGAGAGAGAAGTGGAGGGGGAGGTGTGGTTGTAGGGACAAACAAGCAGTGATAGAAGCAGATCATCAAAAGATGTCAACAACAATAGAACAAAAGAACACATAGGTGTTAAAGTTGGTGATATTATCTAAACGAATGTGCTAATTAAGAATGGATGGTAGGGCACTCAAGGTATAGCTCTAGTGGGGGTGGGGAGAGCATAAAAGATTTTAAGATATTTAAAAATAGTGGAAATAGGTGGGAAAAGAAAAATCTATATAATTTATTGGAAAAAAAAGGAAGGGGGAAACAGAAAGGGGGTGGGGATGGGGGAGGGAATCACGACCTAAAGTTGTTGAATTCAATATTCAGTCCGGAAGGCTGTAAAGTCCCTAGTCGGAAGATGAGGTGTTGTTCCTCCAGTTTGCGTTGGGCTTCACTGGAACAATGCAGCAAGCCAAGGACAGACATGTGGGCAAGAGAGCAGGGTGGAGTGTTAAAATGGCAAGTGACAGGGAGGTTTGGGTCATTCTTGCGGACAGACCGCAGGTGTTCTGCAAAGCGGTCGCCCAGTTTACGTTTGGTCTCTCCAATGTAGAGGAGACCACATTGGGAGCCACGAATGCAGTAGACTAAGTTGGGGGAAATGCAAGTGAAATGCTGCTTCACTTGAAAGGAGTGTTTGGGCCCTTGGACGGTGAAGAGAGAGGAAGTGAAGGGGCAGGTGTTGCATCTTTTGCGTGGGCATGGGGTGGTGCCATAGGAGGGGGTTGAGGAGTAGGGGATGATGGAGGAGTGGACCAGGGAGTCCCGGAGGGAGCGATCCCTACGGAATGCTGATAAGGGGGGTGAAGGGAAGATGTGTTTGGTGGTGGCATCATGCTGGAGTTGGCGGAAATGGCGGAGGATGATCCTTTGAATGCGGAGGCTGGTGGGGTGATAAGTGAGGACAAGGGGGACCCTATCATGTTTCTGGGAGGGAGGAGAAGGTGTGAGGGTGGATGCGCGGGAGATGGGCCGGATACAGTTGAGGGCCCTGTCAATGACCGTGGGTGGAAAACCTCGGTTAAGGAAGAAGGAGGACATGTCAGAGGAACTGTTTTTGAAGGTGGCATCATCGGAACAGATGCGACGGAGGCGAAGGAACTGAGAGAATGGGATGGAGTCCTTACAGGAAGCGGGGTGTGAGGAGCTGTAGTCGAGGTAGCTGTGGGAGTCAGTGGGTTTGTAATGGATATTGGTGGACAGTCTATCACCAGAGATTGAGACAGAGAGGTCAAGGAAGGGAAGGGAAGTGTCAGAGATGGACCACGTGAAAATGATGGAGGGGTGGAGATTGGAAGCAAAATTAATAAATTTTTCCCAAGTCCCGACGAGAGCATGAAGCGGCACTGAAGTAATCATCGATGTACCGGAAAAAGAGTTGTGGAAGGGGGCCGGAGTAGGACTGGAACAAGGAATGTTCCACATACCCCATAAAGAGACAGGCATAGCTGGGGACCATGTGGGTACCCATAGCCACACCTTTTATTTGGAGGAAGTGAGAGGAGTTGAAGGAGAAATTGTTCAGCATGAGAACAAGTTCAGCCAGACGGAGGAGAGTAGTGGTGGATGGGGATTGTTCGGGCCTCTGTTCGAGGAAGAAGCTAAGGGCCCTCAGACTATCCTGGTGGGGGATGGAGGTGTAGAGGGATTGGATGTCCATGGTGAAGAGGAAGCAGTTGGGGCCAGGGAACTGGAAATTGTTGATGTGACGTAAGGTGTCAGAGGAATCACGGATGTAGGTGGGAAGGGACTGGACAAGGGGAGAGAGAAGGGAGTCAAGATAACGAGAAATGAGTTCTGTGGGGCAGGAGCAAGCTGAGACGATCGGTCTATCGGGGCAGTTCTGTTTGTGGATTTTGGGTAGGAGATAGAAGCGGGCCGTCCGAGGTTGGGTGACTATCAGGTTGGAAGCTGTGGGAGGAAGATCCCCAGAGGAGATGAGGTCAGTGACAGTCCTCGAAACAATGGCTTGATGTTCAGTGGTGGGGTCATGGTCCAGGGAGAGGTAGGAGGAAGTGTCTGCGAGTTGACGCTCAGCCTCCGCGAGGTAGAGGTCAGTGCGCCAGACAACAACAGCACCACCCTTGTCAGCAGGTTTGATGACAATGTCAGGGTTGGACCTGAGAGAATGGAGTGCAGTAAGTTCAGAGAGAGACAGGTTAGAATGGGTGAGAGGAGCAGAGAAATTGAGACGACTAATGTCGCGCCGACAGTTCTCAATGAAAAGATCAAGAGAAGGTAAGAATCCAGAGGGAGGGGTCCAGGTGGAGGGAGAATATTGGAGATGGGTAAAAGGATCCGTTGAACTGGTAGAGGACTCATGCCCAAAGAAGTGAGCCCGGAGACGAAGACGGCGGAAGAAGAGTTCAGCATCATGCCGAGCCCGAAATTCATTGAGGTGAGGGCGTAGATATTTCCAAGTCAGGATAGTGAGTGGCTTGGAGGGGAACTTGCAGGTCATAGTGTTCCCATCTATCTGCTGTCCTTGTCCATCCACTGTCAACTGGGTTAGTACAGAGTAAAACTCCTTCCTTCTCCATGACCTTTAAACGCTCAGAAGACTGCACATGGCAGAACAATTTACACTTTGTACAGAGAACACGTTGCTCCAAACTACCTCAAGTTGGATTTAAACAGAATCCCAGAGATAGAATGACAGTATTCTAATCCTATTTATTCTTATCTATGTTGTGTTTGGAGATTTAGTTATTTGTATTTTATCTGTCCCTCAGTGTACAGTAATGGTCAATATATCACTGGATGAGTAATCTAGAGTCCTGAACCAATAATTCAGAGAACATAAGTTCAAATCTCACCATGGCAGCTTGAGAATTTGAATTCAATCTTTTAAAAATCCAGCCTCAGTAAAAATGACCATGAAGCTGTCATTGTGAAAAGCCCAACTTGTTCACTAATATCCATTAGGAAAGAGAGAATGCCATCCTTACTTAGCCTCAGCCTATAGGGGAGTGAACTCTTCACTGCCTCTGAGGTAATCGAGCAAGTCATTGTTACCAGCAGTTCAAGGTGAAGGTCCACCATCACCTAAGGCAACTAGGAATGAGCAATAAATGTCAACCTTGCTAGTGACACCCACCTCCTGGGAAAAATGAGAAAGCAGCGGAAAAGACCAGTTGATCAATTTAACCTGATCTAGCAACCATATAACCCATCTGCCTGCTTCCCCAACAGCCGTGAAACCTCCTGAGAGAGGAAAGAAATCTGATAGGGGCAGTGGGACTGAAATGGGTTATGGGGCAGACTGGGTAAGGGCTCTAGGTTTCCTGACCCAAAGGGACATTAGTGAACCAGTTGGGTTTTTAACAACAATCTGACAACTTCTTTTTCACTTTCACTGAGACCAGCTTTTTGTTCCCGATGGTGGGGAAGTCCAGAACCAGGGGTCACAGCCTGAGGATACGGGGTAGACCATTTAGGACTGAGATGAGGAGAAATTTCTTCACCCAGAGAGTGGCGAGCCTGTGGAATTCGCTACCACAGAAAGTAGTTGAGGCCAAAACATTGTATGTTTTCAAGAAGGAGTTAAATATAGCTCTTGGGGCAAAAGGGTTCAAAGGATATGGGGAGAAAGCAGGAACAAGCTATTGAGTTGGGTGATCAGCCATGATCATAATGAATGGTGGAGCAGGCTCGAAGGTCTATGTTTCTATGTTTTTAACATCAAAAGTTTTAAAAATGATTCAAATTCTTTGGTTGCCCATGGTGGGGTTTTAAATTCTCATTCATAAACAGATCATTAGTCCAGGCCTCTGAGTTTACCAGCCCAGTAACACAACCACTGCACTATTACCCCAGTTGAATTCAGGGCTGCAGTCATTGGAATTGCTGCTATTGAACGGGGCACTGACACAGTCTCTGAAATTGTTGACTGTCACACTTCTTGATAATACTTCAAACTCTCTACTTTTAAAATGCAAATAGGACATTTCAAAAACTAGAAAACATTGAATATAAGAATATGAATTATTTTACTTCTTGTGGCTTGAGTTTTTGGCAAACAAAGCAGAATGACAAGTGATTGCTGATGCTCACATCAATACTATCCACGGATAACAGCGGGGAGCCAGTATGAGCATGGCCCTTCAATTAAATATCAAACCAATCTCTATTGAAAGACCTGTAAAAGACTTCTCTAAATTAAATCTATCCCAGTCCTGGTCAGGACAAGTGGACAGGATTTGATTTCTTCCAAACCATTTCCAAACTGCCCTCCATGCACATTTGAGCACCTAAAGCAATTGTAAAAGTCATTCTCGTGAATACAAACAAGTTCAGTATTGATTGTCGGAATAAGCCATTTGAGGCCAGGCTGAGTATATGTGAAAAGGATAGTCTTGCTTTTACTGGGAAAGATTACTGGTAATCTCAGTGCTTTCAGGTTAACTAAATGAAAAGATTATTTTTAACTAGACATATAGCTTGCATGAAACAATTGTTTTCATTGGGTAATGAAATTTAATGGAAGAGGCAGAAGGTGTAGAATTTAGCTTTCTTTTTCCTCTCCAAAATTAGTTTTGTATCAGATGTGCAAAGAATGATTGTTAGAACAAACCCCACATTGCGCGCCACTCCCTGCCCCCCAACCCCCTCAAATTGGAGGGTAGTGTGGAGATAAAAAGTTCTCTTCCTCACTTATCTTTCAACCAACATCACTGAAAAAATAAATTATCTGGTCATTAGCACATTGCTGTTTCTGGGAGCTTGCTGTGTGCACACTGATTGCAAAGATTCCTACGTTACAAAAATGACTACATGTCAAAAAAATATTCCATTTGCTATAAAGGCTTTGTGATCCTGAGCTCATTAAAGGTGCCATAGAAATGCAAGTCTTTTTTTTCCCTCCTGTCTGGTACATTCCCATACAAATGCTAACTCTATCCATAGGGTAGAAATTCTGAAAGGACATTCAGTTGGGAATGCTAGAGCAGCAGGGCACCCATGCTGCATATGGCTACTTTCTTATTTGGCTATTGTTATTTATGCATGGATCAACTGGGAACTTGCATGCGCGCAAGTGGGATTTCAGAGTTCTGCTGCAGCCATTTAAAGGGCTACAATAGCAAAGTATAAAATCCTTACCCCTCCCCAATAAAGACTTGAAGTAGAAGAAGATGCAGGGCTATGGTGGGAAGGGAGCAGGGTACGTTGGAATAGTTTTGGATTGCTCTAGCAAATCTTCAACATAGATATGCTAGGCCGAATGGCCTTCTTATGCACTGTCAATGTCTATGAATGGTTCATACTGCACTCATACATAAGCCTACAGAATTGCAAATAAAAGTATAATACTAGACCTGAAGTTAAGATAACAATTAATGTGACATTGTGACATCAACAGGTCCAGGATAAATTGATTAATTTGCGCTACCTGGTCCATTCCCAATGACTGGCACATCTACTATCATATCAAAGTAGAACAACCACAGCAGTTGAAAAATTATTGATGACTTTCAGATTAATTCGGAAAAGAAGAAATTTAAATAAAGTTAAAAGGGGGAAAGGGGCAAGCACTGACCTTTCACCTACAGGACCTGTGATCAGCTGTAGCCCAGAGTGATGGAAGGAGGGACAACCTCTGTCCACTGACTCCATGTACAGGTAAGGTCTGCATTTATTGCCCATCCCTAACTGCCCTTGAAAAGAGGATGGCTAGCTGGCTTCTTGAATATAACCGAATGATTTTCCAGGCCAGTTCAGAGTGCAGTTAAGGGTCAGCCACTTTGTTGTGGGTCTGGAGTCACATATAAGCCCAGACTGGGTAAGGATGGCAGATTTCCTTCCCTAAAGGACATGAGGGAACCAAATTTATTTTTATGACAATCTGTTACTTTCATGGTCACCGTTACTGATCTCGTCTTTTTATTCCAGTTCTATTTAATTAATTGAGTTATAAATTCCCATCTACTGTTGTGGGATTTGAACTCCTGTGTCCAGATTATTAGCCCAGGCCTCAGGATTAATAATAACTGAGCAATTGTAGCCTCCTTTATGAGCATAACTTCGTTGAATATAAAAATAAAATATAAATGGAACAAAATAACTGGGAAATTCAGCATTGATCTTAATTTGGAAAGTGCTGCTGAAAGGGTGGTGATTTAATAGTAACTTTCAAATGGGAATGGGATAAATACTTGAAGGGAAAGAAAATGCAGGGCTATGGGGAAAGAGCAGAGGAGTGGGATTAATTGAATAGTTCTGCCAAAGAACACAATGGACCATATAGTATAAGTGTCTGGCACACATAAGGTTAATGTGGGTCTGAGTACAGTACTGCCCACACTGTAATGTAAGAGAGCACATGACCCGCACCCAGGGTCAGTCTAGTGTTGGACAGAGCTGTGTGTACCAGCAAGTACGGAGACAACTCCTAGCTCATACCCTTTATTGTAACTTTGAAAATATTTCTAAGAACCAATAAATACTTACAGTTAACCTATGAAGACTTCTTCAGACTGACCGAACGGTATCCAACTCCCTACAACAGATCGAATGGGCACCTATGCTGTATGATTTACTGATTCTATGAATAAACCAACATAGTTAATCCTTAATAAGTGTAGTTTTCCTTTAAAAACATTTGAATCTTTCCCAATTTCTGGAAATAATGCTATAGATCTATTGTTAAGCAAAAATCCTACAGCAGCTGAATTTGTAAACATATTTCACTTTTCCACCCAATATTAATAATATTTTTTGTCCAAAGGACATGTAACAAATGACCTTGACTGGATGCTGCCTGCCTATGTTTTTTCATACATTCTGTAAGAACCCAAAGGAAATTAGGGCCTTGTATGGCTTTTCTGAAACCTTATTTCTTTCATGGTTTTGTTAAGAACTTGATACAGGGGATAGAGGCAAGGCTTGCAGAGTAAATGAAATATTGATCTGCACTACCCTGGCCTTGCCTTCACCTTGTCCCAGCGCCTTGAGTTACTGACTTTTCCGTTTTGGCTGTAATCGAAATTATTACAGGAGGCCTGTGCAAGTAATTACTTACTGCAAATAAAAAAGGAGGGCCCATCATATCTTTTCTTTAAAGATGTTATTTGCCAGACCTCTCACAGTCCACTCCTGGACTTGTCTTTCCTCACCTTGATTCAATTCTTTTAACAATCATTAATCATACCTGTTGTCAGTGGGAGTTTATCAAAAGTATTAAGAGAGGGGAGCATGCTACCTCAAAAAATAACAGCCACTTCAGCACTGTAAATTTCAAAATATGGAATATTGCAGGGGGTTGATGTATATCACCGTCTGTTCTGAGGCTATGAGTAGTTTGTTTTAGTGATAGATTCTGGGAGCAAGTACCATAAAAGAATTCTTCATCGGCTGCACATTTTTTTTAGGTGTCTGTTCAGTGACATGTGTTGCTGCACACTGGAGGTCATTGCAAATGCCCTTAAGGCCCATTCACAACAAAGGCAACAGGCTACCTTTCGACAGAGGTGCTGCCTGTTTGCCCTTTCAGAATGCTCCATGGCTATTAAATCTTGCCTTTCAATTTTTCAGACAGTTGCCCTTAAGGTAGAAATAAATGTTTGAAGCTGCTCTTTAGTTGCATTTTGTAAAATCAACATTACTTGAGGTGCAAATTACAGCAAGCCAGCAATAGAAAATGTGTATATCTCATGATCATTTCAAGCCTGTTGTGTACGCCCTGTCTCATTTTGTATTACCGTAAACTTTCATTTTATCTGTTCATTACCCTGAAGATAATTCCATTGGGTTAACACACGAGTATGACAGAGAATCAGTCCCTCAACTCATCTTGTCATTCAGGGCTAACTCAAAGCAATTTTAACTCCTGAGGCTCCCTGCTGAATAAGAGTTCTGGCTATTTCTTTTTTGAATTCTCCAATTGAGCACACTTGGCGTTCATTCCATGAATGAACCACTAAGTGTGAGCAAGTTCCTATTTTCACACCTGGATTGGGATGTAGTGCAGAGGGCGAAAACCTAGGATGGGCTTTTCCAGCCCCGCCCGTTGCTGGGATTGTCCGAACCCTCCGAATGTCAGTGGACTTTTAGCGGGTCCTGCCACAACAGGGCTGGAAAATCCTGGCCTTAATGTCTGAGTTACTCTCTCCACTATTATAGGCGTTAACCCATTTAAATGGAATAGCTCAATAAAAGCAAAATGCTGCAGATGCCGGAAATCCGCAATGAAAACAGAGGGCCTGAACTTCCACGGAGCGGCAACCAGTCAGAATGCCACAGTGCTCCAACTTTCATACCTTCAAATTCTTCTGATCCTTTCTTGCCCAACCTTCTGACTCAGGCTGGCTGAGAACTGAGCAGGGCAGTGAGTTCCCAGGGCCTTCTGTCGAGGTCTGGAGAGTTGGATGCATGGAGGTCATGTCCCCCTTTTTTATTGCACTGGCTGCTGTAAATCAGGGAGGTTTAAAGGTCCAATCACTTTCAAGCCAGGGGGAAGGCAGGTTTATGGGGGTAAGTGGTTTGAATTTGGCAGGAGGGTGGGGTTGTGGACGGAGAAGGTCAGAGGTGGCGGGTAGTCGAGGTGCGTGGTCGGGCAGTTGGGGGTGTTGACCGGGCAGTCAGGCTGGTGCGGCAATTTGTTCGGGGTTGGGGTTGGACAGCCAGTGGGGTTTGGGGCAGTTGGGGAAGGGGTTGTACCCTCAGGTGGGGGCTGGGCAGTCGTGGAGGTTCGAGCAGTTGCGGAGGGTTGATAGCTGGGGGCGGGTTCAGACAGTCGGATGGTGGTTGAACAGTTGGGTGGTTCAGGAGAGTTTTGGGCAGTTGGTGCAAGGGGCTTGGGTCGGGTCAGGCCTAGAAGGAGGTAGTTGGGGGCTGGGAGGAGGCCCAGTAGAGGGGGGTGGAGGTGATGGGGAAATCCCAAAAGAGTGTACATGGAGTGGTGGGGCGGGCAAGTCCCATGGTACAGGGGGTAGTCATGGTGTGGGGGGGGGGAGGAGTCCTGTGGGGGAAGTAGTTGGGGGGCATGGGGGATCCAGTGGGGGTGGTGGTCAGGGGTGGGGATTCACATTGCAGGTTGTAGTCCCGTGGGCAGGGTAATTGGGGGATGGGGGAGTCTCCTGGGGGTTTGGAGGTGGGGGTGTCCCATGATGAGGCGTTGGGGCTCGGGGGAATCCCATGGGAGTAGTCCCATGGGGTTCGGCGGTGGGGGGTGGGGTGGTGGTTGAGGAAAGTCCCCTGTGGGTTCAGGGGGAATGGTGGGAGTCTTATGGGGGGCGGGGGGTGGTGAAGATGGGGTTGTTGTTGGCCTGTACAATAGTTACCCAGAAGCTAGCTGGTTTTAATTCTTCTTTTTTCTGGGTAACTATCACTGTATGACAGTCAGAACCATCCAAAGTTTGTAATTTAAATCGCATTTGGGATTGTCCCCAGTGCAGGGCAATTACAGGTTGGAGGTTTGAACTTCCTGGTCGATTGCCGTGCAATCCTTACCTGGGAACTTCCGGGGGTGATTCTCCAGCGCACCTTTAGGGTGACCCCCACCTCTGCCAGATAACTGCCTTGGATCTCAAAAGTTATGGCCCAGAATATTCTGGAAAACCTCAGCAGGTTTGGCAGCATTTGTGGAGAGAGAAACAGTTAATTTTTCAAGTCAAGTGAGTCCTCTTTGGAGTTTCAGATGCTGCCAGACCTGCTGAGTTTTTCCAGCACTTTCTCTTTATATTAAATGGAATAGTTCCTCCAGTAAAATAGCACAGAGGAATTTCAGATTAAAATGTTAAATGATTGTATTGCAGTCTCAGAATCGTGCAGCACTGAAGAAGGTCATTCAGCCCATTGTACCTGTGCCAGTTCTTTGAAGCCGCTATTCAATTAGTACTACCCCTGTTCTTTCCCTAAAGCCCTTGAAATATTTCTTTTTCAACACATCTTTAATTCCCTTTGAAAGTTACTGTTAGATCTGTTTCTAAGTCATTTCCTAACAACATGCTGTGTTAAAAATTAATTCTCCTCATCTCCCCTTTGGTTCTTTTGCCCATTATCTTAAATCTGTGGCCTTTGGTTACCGATCCTCTTGTGAGTGGAAACAGCTTCTCCTTATTTATTCTGTTGAAACCCCCCACAATTTTGAGCACCTCTCCATAACCTTCTCTGCTTGAAGGAGAACAATTTGCAGCTTCTCTAGTCTCCCCACATAACTGAATGCCTGTACAATTAAATAGTATCCGAATCAGTTGGCTAATCCTTGCACTCGGGCTGATCCAGAAGTGAAGCTATCACTAAACAGATTGTTGAAGGGGAGGAGGACAAGGCTTTTGCAGGGCCACATTCTACGAGGTGAATGAGCTTCCCTGCCAATTGGCGTGAAAGTCACTAGTGCAAGAACCAGCAAAGAGCCTTTTCAAGGTTATGACTTCTAAAAAGATAGTAAAACAGGCTAAATTTGTTTGGTGAACAGGTTGAAAGCCTTGGCTTGTATTTATATGTTTTTTTTTGCCGTGATGCAGTAAGCCACATCAAAGACCTGCATTTATATAGTGCCTTTAATGCAACAAAACATCCCAAGATGCTTCACAAAAAGGTTGCCAAATAGAATTTGACACCACATCAAGAGAATTTGGGACAAGTGATCAAAAGCTTGGTCAAAGAGATAGATTTCGAAGAGTATCTGAAAGGAGGAGAGAGAGGTAGAAAGGTGGAGATGTTTAAGGAAGGAATTTCAGAGCTCAGGGCCTAGGCAGCTGAAGATAAGACTGCCAATGATGAAGCGATTAAATTTGGGGATGGGCAGAAGGGAAGAATTGGAGAAGTGCAGAGATCTCAGAGGGTTGTAGGGCTGGAGGAGCTTACAAAGATAGGGAGCGGCAATCACTGGTTGTCTGAAAACAAGGATTAGAATTTTATTCAAGATGTTGGCAGATCTGGAGCCAATGTAGGTCAACGGGCTCAGAGGTGATTGGTCAACGAGGCTCTTTGCGAATTAAGATATGGGAGGCAGCTTAAACTGGTCGAATCTAGAAGGAACAAGTCATGGATGAACAGTGCAGCAGCAGTTCAGCTAAGATGGGATAAGGTGGGTCTGAAGTAAAGTCATAAAAGAAAGAAAGTGTTGCATTTATGTAACAGTGGTCGCAACCTTACCCTGTCCCAAAATACTTTAATGCCAATTAACTATTTTGAAGTGTAGTCACTTTTGTACTGCAATGGAAAATGCAGCAGCCAATATGCACACAGGAAGTTCCCAAAAACAACAACGTGATCATGAGTCGATAATCTGTTTCTTAGCAAGGTTGGCTGAGGGATTAATATTTGGTATAAGATCAGGATATAATATGAATATAATATTAGGATCTTGGAATGATTCCCCTGCGCACCTGGTGTGGTGTCAGATGTAGTTAAGTGGATAGTGTGGTACCTTTGCAGGACAGAAAAGAGACATGAAAACAGAGACATGTGCCACATGGAAAGTCAAGTACCCAACTGAAAACTAGTTTATTCCGGTGTTACTATACATACATACATACATACATACACAAGGGTTTCCAAGATGGTACTGTCGTCCTCTCAACCCTGAAGTCAAAGTTTGTGAGCTCAATTGCACTTTAGGACTTGAGCACAAAATCTAAGCTGACACTCCAATGCAATACTGAAGGAGTGCTGCACTACCTGAGCTGCTGACGTTTGATTATGACATTGAACCAAAGCCTTGTCTGCCCTTTCAGTTGACATAAAACAACTCATGGCACTATTTTGAAGAAGACGAGGGGAGTTCTCCACTGTGTCCTGAGCCAAATGTTTACCACTCCATCAATGTCACTAAAAACAGATTATCTGGTCATTCTTGCATTGTCATTTGTGGGATCATGCCTTGCACAAACTGGCTGCCACATTTCCAACACCAAGACATTGAATATAATTCAAAAAAGAACATCATTGGCTGTAAAACACTTTGGAATGATCTGAGGTCATGAAAGGTACTATATAAATGAAAGTCTTCTTTTTTCTTTTATGTAACTCCTGAATGACCTCTTATTCATTCATGGGATGTGGCGTTGTTGGCTAGGCCAGCACTTATTGTCCATCCCTAATTGCCCTTGAGAAGGTGATAATAAGCGGCCTTCTTGAACCGCTGCAGTGCTATTGTATAGTCGCTCTTCATTCTCGGGCCTCTGCTCTATAAAGAGTCCTTTGCCCTTGCACCATCCTGATCTGAAATTCTTGCTCTCTGCCTTTTGTGTTCTTCACTCATTTTTCACGGAAGTTGCTTCCTCGACTGCTTGATGGATTCACAGTGCACCATTCACATCAATTAAGTGGCCCATTCAGCTTGCTCAGCTGTGTTCTGATTAGACACCATAGGATTTACAGCACAGCAACAGGCAATTCGGCCCAACTGATCCATGCATGTTCCCAGCAAGCCTCCTCCCACCCTACTGCACCTCACCTTATCAGCATATCCCTCTATTCCTTTTTTCCTCATCTGTTTGTCTAAGTTTCCCGTGGGTGTCATTTATTGCATATTCTGATGTTCCCTAGATACTAGAAGGCACACAGGATAAAGTTGTGCATTTTAATGAGTGAACAAAGAATATGGGAAAATACTTTTCCACCCCAAACTGTGCCATTATATTCCTGATTCTTTCCCAATGAGAACCATGCTAAGTCTCTAATGGCAATGAGGTGTGCAATTTATTGAGCTCCATTGATTAATGATTTCCAATGGGATAGTCTCAAACTTGACAACAGCTTCACATTCTGAGCTTTACACTAAATCCCACCACATGGACAAAGAAGTTCATGATAACATCTGTTGAGATCAGATGATATTTTGCAATGTTTACATGCACAGGAAATAGTGATGAGACACTTATTGCTTTTAAACATGGAAAGGTTCCACGAGGACTTCTCTCTTCAAAGTTTTGCTATACTTGGATGATGCAAAGTAAATAGTATGGAATCTTTTTTTAACACTGTAATCAACGGAACATCTTGCATGTCCAAAGAACCCATCCTCATTTTAACTGTCTCCAAACCAAACTACCCAGGAACCTGCATAGGCAGCTCTGTTTACCTGATATGGAGTCCGCACTTGTTCTCCATAGAGATGCACATTATCTGCCTAAGTGCAAACAGGTGTATTTTGCAAGAACAAAGACTTTGAAACACCATGGGTGGAATTAAATCCAGGTTTGAGAGCTGGCAAGAGCCCCATGTTGCTTCTGTGGGAGTAGGCCCACAGTATGAGGCACTTAAGTGGTGACTGTGATGCTCAGCCTTTCCTTAGGATTAAGGACCTTGAGGTAGGGAATCCTGCAACCCCAATCCCCCAAGAGCTGCTGGCTAATCAGAGGCTAGCAGCTCTCCATTGCAGGCAGTGCCACTAGGAACGACGGAAGCTGCTAGTAATGGACACACCAGAGGCCCAGCATCAATAAGGGACCCAAGCCCAAAGCTGACGGAGGGTGGGATAGGGGTTGTGCAGTGGGGGTCATGGGATAAGTGGGTTGGTTGGAGGCAAGGACAGCCTGGATGGCTTTCCAAGGCCTATCCTTCCCATTGCTAGGTCCCTTGATAGGCCCACCCCCACAGAAGTCTGAAGCAAACCCAGCAAGTGTTTCCTTTTTGGGCTTCCCCATGGCAACGTCCCCCCACCTGCTGATGGTTATATACCAGCGGTGGCAGACACTCATTCACCCGATTAAATGCTTCCCTACCCCCAAACTCGATGTTGCAGGGGGGTGTTAAATTCCATCCCATATGTGTGCTATGGTACAGCTAGAGGTCAATCAGATGAACCCATGCAGCTTACCAGCACTGGTTGTTCATACAACAAAAGTTTGCATTTATATAGCACCTTTAGCATAATAAAAATCCCAAGATTTTTCACAGGAGAATTATTAGAGAAAAATTGACACCAAGTCACATAGGTACTAGGACAGGTGCCAAGAAGCTTTGTCAAAGAGGCAGGTTTAAGGAGCATATTTTAATTGTTATGGTCCTGGACCAGACCCCCAAATTTTTGATACAATCTGGTTAAGGACCAGTGACTTTTTATTTAAATTAGACTAAGTTTGAGATTCAAGACACTTGCTAAGAAAATAAAGCCACGAGATTCCACGGGTTTTGAATAAACAAAAATAAACTTTATTATAAAAGGTCAGAAAAATAAAGCAATTTACAATATCTATCTTATACTCTAACATTTACGGTTAACATGAGATACATGTGAATTAACACACCACACTGCGCAATAAATTACATATGCAACCAAGACAGATTCCACGGATTTCCCAAAAACACACCCAGACATCATCAATCTCATTGAAACTTTGTCTCTCTCAAAAGGGATGCCAGTCTTCATCTTCGAAGATTTTGCCTTGGAAATCTCTTAAACCATCGCTCCAACTCAGATGGCATCAAAATTGATCCACCTCGGAGGGTCTCAATCTTATCTCCCAAGACTCTGTTCCCCTGGATTCCCCAGTCTGCACTCCAGCATCAACTCACAAGCATAACTTCAGCTCTTTGACTGCGCTGAGCAGAATGTAACTTGGATACCTATGCCCCAACAGCCTGCAGAATAGTATGACCAACCTTCTTCTCCCTTCTTAGATCTTCAGGGCTTCTCCAGAGTCCTCTTTGATCACCAGGGCTTCTCCTGATCCCTCTCCTCTTAAGGTCTGCCAACCGCAGTCCTTTTTCTGCTTAGAACCTCTTTCTCTCCACATTGGATCTCATAACATAAGGAGCAGAGAGCATAAAATAGATTGAATGGAGGAAATTCGGGCTTTAGGGCTTAGGCAGCTGAAGGCACAGCCGCCAAATGTGGAGCAAAAGAAGTGGGGGATGAGCAAGAGGTTAGGGTTGGAGGAATGCAGAGTCTTCTGAGGGTTGGAGGTCTGGAGAAGGTTACAGAGATAGGGAGGAGTGAAGCCATGGACAGATTTGAAGATGTGAACTTTAAATCTAGACTTTCCTGTACTGGGAGTCAGTGTGGGTCAGCAAGCATAGTGGAGCAATGGATGAATGGGACCTGTTGTGAGTTAGGATGCAGACAGCAGGGATTTGGATGAAGAGGGTGGAAGCTGGGAGGCTGATCACTGACATATTTGAGTCTAGAGGTAACTAAATCGTAGAAAGGGGGTACGCCTTTCCCATCGATTTCCAGTGTTTACTGGAGAAGAATTCCATGTAAGATCCATCCTTAAGTCATCAACAGTGTGCAGAAACTGCCTGGCCCACATACAAGGCACCATGTGAAGTACATGTATGATAGGCCTGCCTGATACATGCAAAAAACACATGCATGTGATTATATAAAAAGAGTACTGCATCTGTCAGCCGACTTAATGGTGACCCCAAAGTAAACTTTAATAAAAAGTTTTGATGCACAATGAAGATAAATGGATTTCAAATTGAAGTTGACATATCCTGTGTATGTAAACACACTGTTTATATTAGATGCTTGGTACTTTATTGAGTAAAACTGCAATAAATCAACTGTTTCAAAAGCACTTGTTTTACAAATCACAGCAGTTAAAACATTCTTTGTTTCCTCACATAGAATCTCCTATATTTTATACTTCTGCATTCTGACAAAAAAATATTGCATATGGCAGTAAATGGGTTCCTATAATCAATGGGGATTTTGATCCTTTGCATCCATGAACTGGAATAAAAATCATCAGGTTCTATAAAAAAGTAACTTCTGCCAGATTACAGCCCAGGTGGCCATAGGTTTATTTAAGGCACAGAAGGAGGCCATTTGGCCCATTGAGTCTATGCTGGCTCTCCATGGAGCAATACAATCAGTTCCATACCCCCGCTCTATCCCCGAAGTCCTGCAAGTTTATTTCCTTCACATGCCCATCCAATTTCCTTTTGAAATCATTGATCTTCTCTGCTTCAACCATCCTCATGGGCAGTATGTTCCAGTGTCATTACCACTCACTTTGTAAAACAGTTCTTCCTTACATTCCCCCTTCATCTCTTGCCTAAGACCTTAAATCTATCTCCTCTAGTCCTTGCACCATCAGCTAATGGGAACGGTTTTTCAAATCTGTCATAGTCTTGTACACCTCTATCAAATCTCACTTCAACCACCTTTGCTCCAAGGAGAACAACTCTAGATTCTCCAGCTAACACTGCAGCAAAAATCCCACATCTTGGAACAATTTTGGTAAATCTCCTCTGCACCCTTCCACGCACCCTCACATCCTTCCTAAGGCATTGGGACAAGAACTGGACATAATACTCTAACTGTAGCCTAGTCGAACCTTTATGAAGGTTCAGCATAACTTCCCTGCTTTTGTACTCAATACATCTTTTTATGAAGCCCAAGATCTCATATGCTTTGCTAACCACTCTCTCAATATGTCTTGCCACCTTCAAAGATCTATGCATATGCACCACTAGGTCCCTCTGTGCCTACAAACTATTGTTTTTAGAACTGTGCCATTGAGTGTATATTGCCTCTCCCTATCAATATGCATCACTGCAAACTGTCTACTAGATTCCATCCGCCACTTGTCTGCCCATTCTGCTAACATGTCCTGTTGCAGTCGATTAGTATCATTCTCACTGTCTGCCATTCCTCCAAGGCTCCTTAGACATCATCTTCCAAATCCATGACCACGACAATCTAGAAGGACAAGGGCAGCAGATAAATGGGAACACCACCACCTATAAGTTCACCTCCAAGCCACTCACCATCCTAACTTGGAAATATATCGCCGTTCCTTCACTGTCATTGGGTCAAAATCCTGGAACTCCCTCCCTAACAGCACTGTGGGTGTACCTACACCACATGGGCTGCAGCGGTTCAAGAAGGCAGCTCACCACTGCCTTCTCAGGGGCAATTAGGGATGGGCAATAAATGCTAGCATAGCCAGCAAAGCCCACACCCCGTAAATGAATTTTAAAAAAAAGTTTGGTATCATTGGCAAATTTTGAAAATTTACTGTATTCCAATATGAAAGTCTATACAATATAGAGTAAAAAGCAGTTGTCCTAGCAATGACCTTTGTGGAACACTAGTTTCACCAGTGTGAAAAACAATCATTTATCATGACTTAAACAAAAACAGAAAATGCTGGAAAAACACTTCAGGTCTGGCAGCACCTGTGGAAAGAGAAGCAGAGTTAACGTTTCGAGTCCATGTGACTCTTCTTCAGAGCTACTGAGTTTACTGCTTTCTGTGTTTTTCACTTACTGGTTTTTGTCCTTTTGCCAATTTTTTATTGGTGGCGAAGATAAAATTGCGCATCTCCTTGAACGATGGTTCCTCCTGTACAAGGTGCAGAGATTCAGCAGGAGCTGCCTGTCTCCTGGATGAGCAGGTGCAGATTCTCCCAGCTCCATCTATCTCCACTTAAATGTTTTCTGGAAGGACATAATTACCCTTGAGAGAGTAGAGGGGAGATTTACAAGAATGTTGCCAGAACTTGAAAATTGCTGCTTTGAGGAAAGATTGGGTAGGCTGGGATTGTTTTCCTTGGAACTGAGGAGACTAAGGGGTGATCTGATAGAAGTGTACAAAATGATGAGGGGCATGGATAGAGCAGAGAGGGTTGTCCTGTTTCCCCTAGCAGAGTGGTCAATTACCAGAGGGCACAGATTGAAGGTGATTTGTAGAAGGATTAGGGGGGCCATGAGGAAAAGCTTCTCCACCCAGAGGGTGGTGGGTGTTTGGAATTCACTGCCTGGTTTGGTGGTGGAGGCAGAAACCCACAACTCATTTAAAAGGCACCTGGATCTGCACCTAAAGTGCTGTAACCTGCAAGGCTATGGACCGGGTGTTGGAAGGTGGGATTAGAATGGGCAGCTAGTTTTTTATTTCTTATTTTTCAGCCAGCGCAGGCACAATGGGCTGAATGGCTTCTTTCTGTGCCGTAACTTTCCTATGGAAGTTGTAGCCCCAGGTCTCCTCGGCATCTAAAGTAAAGGCGGCTGTTTTCAGCACGGTGCCAATCACCTGGATGTTCTGGCTCTGTACCAGGCTTCTTCACTACCAGCTCATGATCTTTGTGTAAGACATTAATCACGAAAATCCTGTCCTATGGGCGACTAAGAATCCCTCCAGGGAACAAGCTGGCAGCTTAGTAAAAGCCTGATACCCTTTCAGTCATAAATCCAACTCACAGCTCACAGTAAACACCTCAGGGCATTCCAAAGCACTTTACCAAGGATGTACTTTTGAAGTATAATCACTGTTGCAACATAGGAAAAGGGGCAGCAAATTTGTGCGCAGCAAAATCCTAAAAACAGCAATGTGATAATGATCAGATAATTTGTTTTAATGATGTTGGGTGAGGAATAAATATTGGCCAAGACATCGAAGCTTGTCAAGAAGGCTTGAAGGATCATCTTAATGGAGGAGCGAGAGGTAGAGAGGTGGAGAGGTTTAGGAAGTTAATTGCGTAGCTTAGGGCCTCCTCAGACAGCACCTTCCAAACCCACGACTGCTACCGTCTAGAAGGACAAGGGCAGCAGATCCATGAGAATACCACCACCTGGAAGTTCTCCTCCAAGCCACTCACCATCCTGACTTGGAAATATGTCACTGTTCCTTCACTGTTGCTGGGTCAAAACCCTGCAACTCCCTCCCAACACCATGTGGACTACAGCGGATCAAGAAGGCAGCTCACTATCACCTTCTTGGGGGCAATTAGGGCTGGCCTATCCAGTGATGCCCACATCCCATAAATTAATATATAAAAAAAACCTTGGAAGGATGTGGGGTTGGAAGAAATTGCAGAGAGTTTAAGGGAAAGGGCATTGGAGTGAAGCCAACTGCTCTTGCAGAGAACTGGCATGGACTTGACAGGCCGAATGGCCTCCTTCTATGGTGCACATCCTAGTTAGGAAGGAGCAAGGCCATGGATGGATTTGAAAGTAATTAATGGAGCATAACAACTATGCTCTTCAAATTAGTGCCACAGGATGTTTACATCCACCCAATAGGGCAGACAGGTTTGTTTTAACATTTCATCTGAAAGATTGGCATCTCCAGCAGTGCAGCACTCCCTCAGTACTGCACTGAAGGACGAGCCCAGCTTTTGCACTGACCTCTCTGGAATGGGATTTAAACCTACAATCTTCTGGACTCAGACGCAAGAGTTCTGCCCACTGAGCAATAGCTGACTCTTTGTGTATATAGCATCATACATACTGTAATCACAGTGCCCCTTCCTTCAGTGAAGGAAGGTAGATACTGAGTCCAATGACATGGAGACCAATCACATGAACTGCTCTGTCCTGAAGAGCACCAAATTCCTGACTGTTGCTGTAGTTGCATCTGTCCAGACAGGCAACAGATGTTCCATCACAATCTTGTGGCAGATAAGGTGCTGTTTCAAAAACAATATATGATAGTAGACCACACTGTCAGACAGTAAGAATTCTACCGGGAAATTATACATCTATATTTATATAAAAATGCTGAGAGTGTCTGTTGCAGCTCAGACATCAGATTCAAAGTGTCACATTCCAGGGGTTGCCCTTTGTCTGAAATAAATCACAAGTGAAAATTATATATTTTTAGAAAAGTATACAAAAGAAATGAAAGCCTGTCATTATCTGTCCTTTTACCTGACCTTGGGATTATCTCTAAAGGTCATTGACATATCAATAAGAGAAGCCAAGTTGCTGCCAATCAAATGAACCATTCAACAGCAGCAATAATTAGCCTCTAACTAAGCTCACAACCTATTCAGATCTCTAAGCAGTATCCTTAAAGTGACAGACTACATTAGCAGCTAAACATTAAATTATGCTTCAGGTCACAGAAAACCAGGGAAGATTAGTTAGTCTATAACAGCTGGTATATAACACTCTATAATACATATAATTCTCTAAATTAAAAATGTTCTGTTATCTGTCTGGAAGAATTTATCACCATGTCAAGTCCCTGTGATGTTGGTTCACTTTAACCACTTGAGGGCGTAGTGATCATGGGTTGATCCCATCTCAACCATCAGCTTCACAAGTAGACACAAGGCAGCCATTTTGGTGTTCCTCCAATTCCGGCAACTTGCGCATCCCTGATTTTCATGACTCCACCATTGAAGACCGTGCCTTCAGCTGTTTGGGTTCTATGCTCTGGAAATCGCTCCCTATGCCTCTCCTCCTTTCTGCCTCTCCTTCTTTAAGATGCTCCTTAAACGCTACCTCTTTGAGCTAGCTTTTGGTCACCTGTCGTAGTATTTCGTGATGTGGTTCAGTGTCACATTTTGTCTGCTGTAAGTCCTCACTTTAAGTTGCCCCGTTTTAACATGTCTTGATGTAACATGCTGTTTTTATGGGGCCAGTACTCACGCTTAGTGTTGCAGATTCACATTAACATTGTTTTGTGCCTGGAGTGACGTGGGGCTGTGTGATCTGATCAGCGTCTCCCACTCCCCGACTCTCCTGGTTGCAGCCGATCCTCCCGCTGGCTGACTTTCCCGCTCGCCTCCTCTCCAGCTTGTAAGTTACATCTGTGACACTGCAACTTGAAGTTGCTTTTACTCTGTAGGTTGCTCCCTGTCTCTTCCCGTCCACCTCCCTGGGTGCTCACGGTGAAGGTTCGGGAGAGGGAAACGGCAAGTAGGACGGTCAGCCAGTGGGAGGGTCGGTGAGCAGGTGGGGCAGCCACTGGGAGTGTCATTGGCAACCAGGTAGGTCGGGGAGTGGTAGGGTGAGGTAGCAGGTGAATCAGGTAGCACAACTGGCAGCAAGCCAGACCAGTGGGGAGCGAGAGATGAGGCGCACAGGAGAGACAGCAAGCAGGAGGGAAGTAAAAGAATTAGTACTTATTTAATATTTTTTAAGTTATTTTATTTTACAAGTTATTTCATTTAAGAATATAAGATACAGCAATGTACAGTACTATTATTTTTCTGACTGAGCCTACAGAACCTAACTAAAGCCTTTACATTGATTGTAATGGGAAAATCTGATTCGCTTTACCATGTTTCATTTAAAGTTGCACTCCTCAGGAATGCAACCACAATATTAAGTGAGGAATTATTGTATTCTCTGGTGAAATACATGGGAACAATTTTCTATGTTATAGTCACTACGTAAATGCAAATTGTTATTGTTGTTTATTCTAGCTCGCTATTCACACTTCTCTATTTTATCCTGCTCTATTTTAATTATTTATTTCATTTATCATTTAACCACTTCATTTTTTTTACATGTAACATTAAATTAATTTGCTTGATCTCACTCACCCTAAGTGCCCTGAAAGTCTCCTGAGCTCCAAGCATCAGCCAGCCTCTGACCTGAACAAGAATCCCACTAATCAAAAAGTAATTAAAACAAGTGGTGATTTCTTGGATAACTGATTCTTGTAATGAGCTACTTTTCTCCTAAATCTCTTTATTATAACTAACGTGTTTTGAGATTTTTTTCACATTTTTGCAAAGACAGGTAAAGGTGAGAGAGTGCTTTCAGTTCAGCTATCTCATTCTTCCGCCAAATCAGCAGTATAGAAACTAAACACCTCTCGAGTAATTACAAGTTTACATTCATCCATGATGTTAAACCGAGGCTCCATCTGTTCTCACTGGTGGATATATTTATGAAGAAGAGCAGGAAAGTTCTCCCTGGCCAATATTTATCCCTTAATCAACATCACAAAGATATTGTCAGGCGTTACGATCAGGTAAGGAGGCATCAAATGGCACCCCTCTTTTCCCACTCCCCAACTGACTGCAATAGGTTTTTAAAAAAATATTTTACCAATTCAGTGATTGTTTAACTGTTTACATGCTGTGACCATAAAAGGCACAATCAGACAGATTTTCTTGAGTTTTAACAAAGAAAAGATAGCTTTGCAGACAAAAAGGACATACGAACATACAAATTAGGAGTGGGGGCAGGCCACTTGGCTCCTTGACCCTGCTCTGCCATTCATGGCTGATCTGATTGTAACCTCAACTCCACATTCCTTCCTACTCCCTTGCTTATCAAGAATCTATCTAGTTCTGCCTTAAAAATATTCAAAGACTCTGCTTCCACTGCCTTTTGAGGAAGAGTATTCCAAGACTCAGGACCCTCAGAGAAAAAAATTCTCTCCACCCCTGTCTTAAATGGGCAATCCCTTATTTTTAAACAGTGACCCCTAGTTCTAGATTCTCCCACAAGAAGAAACATCCTTTCCACATCCACCCTGTCATATGTTTCAATCAAGTCACCTCTTACTCTTCTAAATTCCAGTGGATACAACCCTAGCCTGTCCAACCTTTCCTCATAAGACAACTGTCTAGTAAACATGTACATACATTTCACCTCTTTCAACTAAACTAGTCATTCTCTGGTTCATTCCCCAGGGCAATGTCTTGACCAATCGAAGTCAATCTGTCTGATTTAATCAAAGATTGGAAGTTAACTACCAGTCATGATGATCTCTGGTGCATTCTCCATGGCAATGCCTCTAGCAGAGTCCACTTGCTAACCAATCAGCAGTGTCTTTTCATGAAATATAAATTATTGTTCTCTTTACAGTTGTTGCTCTTGCTGATTGTCCTGATGAGTGAAAGACTGAAAAGTTTTGACAACATGTATCTTTTATCAGCAATATTCAAAATAACTTTTATTGCACTTAATCCAATCCAAGTAAAATAATAAAATATGCTCTGACTTTCACGCACATACGTGCAAATAGATTATAGAGTGGAGAAGGATAAATTAAGCAAATTAGAATCCAATAAAATTAAAGGGTTCATGGAGGTTGGTGACTTGGCTGGTTTCAGGCTGAATTTGGTGGTCCTGCTGCTTTCCCTTGCCGTGGCAATTTAAAGATGTAGATGGATGATTTATCTATTCTTCTGCAGACGGCCATGCTGGGTTGAATTCTTTCAGAAGTCTCTGCCTGTGACACTTACAATCAGCAAACAGAACTTAAAAGCTTGCAAGTTGGGTGGAGATGGAGAGAGGGAAGAAAACCACTAAGTTCTTGTTCCTTTAGCATCTCTGATGCTTGTCCTGCAGAGAAAGCAGATGCTTAAACACACAAAGGGTGAGCTTGTCATATGACAATTGCCCAGTGATTGAAACATGGCCATGGCTAGTGTATTCTATTATAATTAGATTAGTTCATGTCTGGAACACCTCTCAGCCAGTGTCCCGTTGTCCAAGTGATTAGTTTTAATGGTTCATCTCCACCCAGGTGATTGTCTTGATGCCTTGCTCATCGGGACAGGAAATATGGTTCACTCATATTCCTTGAGGTCATTGTCTTTGATGGGTATTTGCAGACATGTGGACTCCATCTCACTTGGGTTTGAATATGGAAGGTGCAGTGATGCAAATTGTGTGGCCATCTTTGGCAGTGAGCTCAAGACACAGGAATGTGTCTTTTTAGTCTTTTTTAACAAAAAATATTTGATTAGGGTTTTACAACCACTGGCTTCAGAAATCATTATAGCATGTTTTCATGACACTGGCCATTTTCATATTGTTGTTTGTGGGAGTTTGCAGTGCAGAAATTGGCTCCTGTGGTTCTACAACAGTGACTTCACTTCAGAGATATTTAATTGACTGCAAAGATTTCCAGAGATTGTATAAGGCACTACACAAATGCAAATATTTCTTTTATTTCATTCTTTACTGTACCAAAGCCTACCCTCAAGACCATTCCAGGTATTAATCACATTTTGTATGATGGAATGTTTCTTAACCTTGGACCTGAACTTTTACAAGTCTGCATCTGCATGCCCTTCTCAAACAAATAATTTAACTTGAAATAACGCTCTAATTATCTTTTTCTGTTCTATTTAGTATCATATGTCTCTACGAAGTCTCTATCATTCATCTCACTACAATTTCAGTTTTCTAATCTCCCCTCAAAATCCAGTTCTCTGACACTAGTGGTGAGGGGTAATTTAACCTAAAACATTAACAGAAAATGCTGGAAATACTCAGCAAGTCTAACAGCATCTGCGGAGAGTTTAAAAAAAAACAGAGGAGCTATGTCGGGCGGACTGGGCGAGGGCAGGGGCAGGTGCGGAGCTGATCACTGCCTGTGATTGGCTGCGCGCCGCCATTTTACATGGGTGGACCAATTAAGGCCTGCCCAGTGCAACATGTGTTCCATAGCGCTCAGCACTGCCTGTGTGGGCAGGGGGAGGAGGGACAGTCGAGGCCTGCACTCTTTCACGCATGCAGGCGAAAGTGTACAGCAATCTCCCTGAGGCATGGAGCTGCCTCAGAGAGATTAAGTACATGATGAAACTTTTTTATAAATAAAGTGAAAAATTAATTGGACAAGTCCCCTCATGTGATAATATCAGATGAGCTGGGACATGTTTGTCAATTTAGCAAAAAATATTTATTTATTTTATTTTATTAAACCTTCAGGAAACCTCAACCCGCCCGTGGAATGGTCTCATCTCTTCAGACACTGGTGAATTTGACCATCCTTGCAATACAAGGTCTCTGACTTTAGACAAAATTGGATCTCTGTTCATCCAATCTCTAATTTGCTTCACACACACAGGCAATGTATCCAAGAAATTCAGTACCAACACAACTTCTTGTGGCACTGGAGCATGTACGATGCTGTCTGGTTATGGGAGACGATGAGTGCATTCACATTTGGACGGTACTTAAAAGGTATCCTTGTACGCAAACAATATCAAAGCCCAATGTTGGATTCTTGCTGATGCTATTGAATGGAATTGTCTTATCCTCACTGAATAAACCCATTATGGTTTATGGCCCAATACAATGGTGAATTGTCGTCCATATAGGTAATAGTGGAATTTCCTCACTCCAAATACCACCGATAAACCCTCCTTTTCTAGCTGGGAATAAACCTTCTTAGCTTTGGAGAGGGTTCTCAAGACATAGCAATGAGCCTTTCCAATCCATCTTCCATTTTATATGATAACACAGCTCCTACATCATAAGGAGAAGTATCACATATCAATGCCAATTCTTTTGATGGGTCGCAGTGTACCAATAAACATCATGAATCTAATAGTTTCTTTACTTTCACAAAGGCTTCTTCCTGTTGGGAATTCCATGACCAATGGTGATTCTTTTTTTAACAACAATTGTAATGGTGCCAACACAGTCGATAGGTTTGGCAAGAAGCGGCTATAATAGCTGATCATACCCAGGAAAGACTTGAGTTTGGTTACATTGGACAGAGAGGGCACCTCTTTTATTGCACTAACTTTCTCTTCTACTGAATGCAAGTCCATGGCTTCCACCCTGTGATCCAGTAAGTAACTTCTGGCACTTGGAACGTACATTTCTCTTTCTTTAATCGTACACCAGCTTCCAAGAATCTTCTTAGCACCTCTTCCATGTTGGCCAAGTGTTTGGTTTCAGTTGACCTTGTGATCAGAACATCATCTAAGGATACTACCACTTGGGGAAGTCCTTGCAAAAGAATCTCCATTGTCCTTTGGAAGGTTACACATGCAGACAATACTCCAAAGGATAGGCGAGTATATTGATACAGACCCTTGTCCGTGTTGATAGTCACATACCCTCAAGATGTGCTGTCCAGCTCTAATTGGTGGTAAGCATGGCTCATGTCCAGTTTTGTTTAGGATTTGCCTCCAGCTAACTTTGCATATAAGTCTTCTATCCTTGGAATGGGGTACTTGTCTGGTTTTGCTGCCTGTTCTCGGTCAATTTACAGTCCCCACAATGGCATATGGTTTGGTCAGGCTTAACCACTGGAACTACGGGTGTTGCCCATTCCGAGAATTGGACAGGTTGGATGATGCCCAGTTTTTCTAACCGGTACAGTTCTGCATCCACCTTCCCCCTTCAACGCATAAGACATAGGTCTGGCCTTAAAGAAAAGGGGCGTTGCCTGAGAATCCACATATACTTTGCTTGCAAGTCTTTTAACTTCCCCAATTCATCCTGAAATACATTGTCATATTTCCTTAAGAGTTCAGGAAATCCTCTTGTTCTCAAGTGGAATATTTCAGACCAGCCAACTTTGATTTTATGTAACCAGTTTTGGCTCAGAAGACTAGGTCCTTCCCCTGTCACGATTATCCCCGGGAGCTGAGCTGTCTGTTGCATATAGGACACAGGCACTATGGCGATGCATTTTACCTGTATGGACTCTCCAGTATATGTCTTCAATTGAGCCGTGGTTTGCTCAAGATTCAGTGGCTGGACACCTTTACTTAGATACTTAAATGCGTGCTTTCCCACAACTGTGGTTGAGGCTCCCATATCTACCTCCATTATTAGTGGCTTCCCATTCACTTGGATTGTGATAGTGATAGGTTCGGTTTTTACAATGGTTACGTTATATGGGTAGTAAATGTCGGTGTCAGCAGCTTCAGGTTCTGCGGTAATTTTCAATTCAATCATGTTGGTTTGCTGCTTTACGGGCTGTTTTGACTTTGCCCTGCAACGCCTTACTATGTGACCACTCTTATGGCTTTATGGCATTCTTAAATCTGCAGGTGTCTAGTCCGTGGTCACCTCCACATCTATAACAAATTAACCCTGGAGTCACTGCTAAGTGTTTCTACTAGGCCTTTTTGTGTTTCTAACAGTGGCCATTGCCTTTTGCTTCACTGCTGTGTCTCTGGTTTTTGCGCCACATCCAGTGCTAGGTTCCTGCCCCACATGAAGAATAGCGCCATGTTGTATGTGTTGTAAAGCCTGAGTGTCTCTCGCAGCACTTTCCATCACTAGTGCTATACCCAGGGCACACTTCAAATCGATGTCGACCACTACGGGTAAATGGCGATGAATGGCGTCATTATGAACTCCACAAACTAATCGGTCTCGCAGCATATCATTGAGTGTGTCTGAAGTCGCACTGTTCAGTCAACTGCTTCAACTTCGCTGTATAGGTTGTGATGGACCCTCCCGGGGCCCTAGCTCTGGAATTAAATTTAAAATGCTGCACTATTTGGCTGGAAATGCGTTTTCACGAGATCTGCTAATTCATGAAAGGACTTGGAATTGGGCTTATTCAGGGCCGTCAGACTGCGGATGAGATTGTGTGTCTTGCTATCACATACACTCAAAAGGATGACTTACTGCTTTTCCTCAGTCGCAATTTTGTTTGCTACGAAATAAAAACCAAAGCGCTCTACATACTGGCTCCAATCTTCCATAGTCACATTGTAAGGATCGATTCTGCCAAAGAGTGGCATGACTGGTGAGTAGCAGTTTCTTTTTTCTTAAGATTGGATGTACTCACATTAACAGGGTGAGGTGCAGTGTTGGAGCTACTTTACCCTTGTTGCCAAATGTGACTTGATGTATCTGACAGGTTTCAACAAGAAACAGACAAACTTTATTACAGAGAGCTTTACATAGAAACTAGGAGCAAGAGTAGGCCATTTGGCCCTTCGAGCCTGCTCCGCCATTCATTGTGATCATGGCTGATCATCCAACTCAATAGCCTGCTCCCACTTTCTTCCCCCTTTGATCCCTTTCGCCCCAAGAGCTATATCTAACTCCTTCTTGAAAACATACAATGTTTTGGTCTTAGCTACTTTCTGTGGTAATGAATTCCACAGGCTCACCACTCTCTGGGTCAAGAAATTTCTCCTCATCTCAGTCCTAAATGGTCTACCCCATATCCTCTGACTGTGACCCCTGGTTCTGGACTCCCCCACCATCGGGAACATCCTTCCTGCATCTACACTGTCTAGTACTGTTTGAATTTTATAGGTTTCTATGAGATCCCCCCTCATTCTTCTGAACTCCAGTGAATATAATCCTAATCGACTCAATCTCTCCTCATATCTCAGTCCCGCCATCCCGGGAATCAGTTGGGTAAACCTTCGCTGCACTCCCTCTATAGCAAGTATATCCTTCCTCAGATAAGGAGACCAAAACTGCATACAATATTCCAGGTGTGGTCTCACCAAGGCCCTGTACAATTGCAGCAAGACATCCCTGTTCCTGTACTTGAATCCTCTTGCTATGAAGGCCAACATACCATTTGCCTTCTTTACCGCCTGCTGCACCTGCATGCTTACCTTCCGCGACTGGTGTACAAGGACACCTAGGTTTCGTTGCACATTGCCCTCTCTCAACTTATAGCCATTCAGATAATAATCTGCCTTCCTGTTTTTGCTACCAAAATGGATAACCTCACATTTATCCACATTATACTGCATCTGCCATGCATTTGCCCACTCACTCAGCTTGTCCAAATCACACTGATGCATCTCAGCATCCTCCTCACAGCTCACCCTCTCACCCAGCTTTGTGTCATCTGCAAATTTGGAGGTATTACATTTAATTCCCTCATCCAAATCATTAATATATATTGTGAATAACTGGGGTCCCAGCACCGATCCCTGCTGTACCCCACAAGTCACTGCCTGCCATTCGGAAAAAGACCCGTTTATTCCTACTGTTTGTTTCCTGTCTGCTAACCAGTTTTCTTTCCATCTCAATACATTACCCCCAATCCCATGCGCTTTAATTTTACACGCCAATCTCTTATGTGAGACTTTGTCGAAAGCCTTCTGAAAGTCCAAATAAATCACATCCACTGGCTCCCCCTCATCAACTCTACTAGTCACATCCTCAAAAAATTCCAGTAGATTGGTCAAGCATGATTTCCCTTTCATAAATCCATGCTGACTCTGTCCAGTTCTGCCACTGTTTTCTACGTGCTCAGCTATTAAATCTTTTATAATGGACTCTAGAATTTTCCCCACTACCGATGTCAGGCTGACTGGTCTATAATTCTGTTTTCCCTCTGCCTCCTTTTTTAAATAGTGGAGTTACATTAGCTACCCTCCAATCTGTAGGAGCTGTTCCAGAGTCTATAGAATCTTGGAAGATGACCACCAATGCATCCACTATTTCTAGGGCCACTTCCTTAAGCACTCTGGGATGTAGATTATCAGGCCCTGGGGATTTATCGGCCTTCAATCCCATCAATTTCTCCGACACCATTTCCCTATTAATACTGATTTCTTTCAGTTCCTCCCTCTCACTAAACCCCATGTTCCCCAACATTTCTGGAATGTTATTAGTGTCCACCTTTGTGAAGACAGAACCAAAATATGTATTTAGTTGGTCAGCCATTTCTTTGTTCCCTATTATAAATTCCCCTGTTTCTAACTGTAAGGGACCTACATTTGTCTTCACCAATCTTTTTCCCTTCACATACCTATAGAAACTTTTACAGTCAGTTTTTATGTTCCCTGCAAGCTTACTCTCGTATTCTATTTTCCCCTTCTTAATCAATCCCTTGGTCCTCCTTTGCTGAATTCTAAACTGCTCCCAATCCTCAGGTCTGTTGTTTTTTCTGGCCAATTTGTATGCCTCTTCCTTGCATCTAATACTATCTCTAATTTCCCTTGTAAGCCATGGTTCGGCCACCTTTCCTGTTTTACTTTTGTGCCAGACAGGAATAAACAATTGTTGCAGTTCACCCATGCTCTTTGAATGTTTGCCATTACCTATGTCATTCCTTTAAGTAACATTTTCCCAATCCATCATAGCCAACTCGTACCTCATACCATCGTAGTTTCTTTTATTAAGATTCAGGACACAAGTCTCTGAATCAATTACGTCACTCTCCATCTTGATGAAGAATTCCATCATATTATGGTCGCTCATCCCCAAGGGGCCTCGCACAACTAGATTGCCAATTATTCCTTTCTCATTACACAGTACCCAGTCGAGGATGGCCTGTTCTCTTGTTGGTTTCTCATGTATTAGTCCAGAAAAGCATCCCGTATACATTCCAGGAATTCCTCCACTACGGTATTGTTACTAATTTGATTTGCCCAATCAATATGCATACTTAAGTCACCCATAATTACAGATGTTCCTTTATTACATGCATCTCTAATTCCCTGTTTAATGCCATTCCCAACATCACCACTACAGTTTGGGGGTCTATATACAACCCTCACTAACGTTTTTTGCCCCTTAGTGTTTCTCAGCTCTACCCATACAGATTCCACATCGTCAGAGCTAATATCTTTCCTCACTATTGTGTTAATTTCCTCTTTAACCAGCAATGCAAATCCACCATCTTTTCCTTTTTGTCTGTCCTTTCTAAATACTGAATACCCCTAGATGTTCACTTCCCATCCCTGGTCACCCTGCAGCCATGTCTCCGTAATCCCGACGATATCATACCTGTTTACATCTTTTTACATGGTTAATTCATCCACTTTATTGCGAATGCTCCTCGCATTAAGGCACAAAGCCTTAAGGCTTGTCTTTTTAATATTACTTGTCCCGTTCCCGCTATTTTTCACTGAGGCCCTGTTTGATTCTTGTCCTTGATTTCTCTATCATTTTTCTTATTTTGCTTTCTGTCTTTTGTTCTTGTCTTTGATTCCCCTTCCTCTGACTCCTTGCATAGGTTCCCATCCCCCTGCCATTTTAGTTTAAACCCTCCCCAACCACTCTAGCAAATATTCCCCCTAGGACATCAGCTCCGGTGCTGCCCAGGTGTAACTGGTCCAGTTTGTACTGGTCCCGCCTCCCCCAGGACCAGTCCCAATGCCCCAGGATCTAAAACCCTCCCCTTCACACCATCTCTTCAGCCATCTATTCATCCGATATATCCTGCTATTTCTACTCTGACTGGTACGTGGCACTGGTAGTAATACTGAGATCACTACCTTTGAGCTCCTACTTTTCAATTTACTTCCTTGCTCCCTGTATTCTGCTTTTAGGACCTCATCCCTTTTTATTACCTATGTTGTTTGTACCAAAGTGCACCATGACCACTGGCTGTTCACCCTCCCCCTTCAGGATGTCCTCTAGCCGCTCTAAGGCATCCTTGATCCTAGCACCAGGGAGGCAACATACCATCCTGGAGTCTCATTTGCAGATACTACATGCTTGAACAGGATCCTCAACAGGAAGCCCCACCCCCACAGATTAACCGTTTATACGGCTCATTGGTCAGAGCCTCCCAGAACATCATATGACCCCTGATAGACAGCAGATATACCTTCAGTTACTACAACTCACAAATAGAATTGGATAAGTACTTGAAGGAGGACTTGTGACACATTGTAAAGTGCCCCTGCCTCTGAGTCAGAAGCTCTGGGTTCAAGCCTTAACCCAGGACTTGATAGCCAAGGAAAGCACATTCATAATGCAGCCAAACAGGTTGACGCAGCCAAACATGCCGAAGGCAAGTAGTAAGAGTGGGAGAGGTTCCTGGTCAACCATGTGAAAGAAAGAAATTGGAGCCTCTACTATCACTGTCCATAGCTCTGGGTTGCTACATGCATGTAAAAGCGTATGCTGACACAGCGACTTGGATTCCTTGGGGCTGGTTGGTTCTGTTGGCTGGACAGCCAGGTACCAACAGCATGGGTTTGATCCCTGTCCCGGCTGGCGTGGATTTGGTACCTACCTCCTTGCCCAACCTGTGGTGGAGGCCATGGCATCGTGAGTTGGACCTGACTTCAGGCAGAGAACTGAAAAAGAAGAAATACTTGAAAGGGAAAACCTTACAGGGCTTTGGGGAAAGAGTAAAAAAATGGAATTAATAGGACAGCCCTTTTAAACAGCTGGTGCAGGCAAGATGGGCCAAATATCTCCTGTCTGGTATTCTTCCACAATTCACTATCATATCCTGGATGTAGATAAATGACACACTTAGCTAAGTTAAACTAAAAGTGTGATTTGTACCAATGGAAATTTCTGTACCCATGTAAGGGTGAATTTAGACTGTAGCTACTGATCTGAGGCTGATAACTGAAATTAAGGTGCCAGCCAGGCGGAATCCTGTTTACATTGACTGTCTAGAACTGTAATCATCATTCCCAGGGGAAAGTTGAGCCCTGGCACGGATCTCTACATGTTCAGAGCTCCCTCCCTATAGTTGGAATTTTAAATGTTTACAGAGTGAGAACTGGAGAATCCCTGTTCTGCAATGTAGATTAAGGTCTGATAGGGTTACAAAGTGTTGAGAGATCCAGCAAGCCCCCTGTATTAAATCAATTTGACTCTACACTGGATGTAGAATCCACATGGTGCCAAACATAAGCAGTATGAAAGTCTGTCAGTTGAGGGAGTCTCTCTTTGCTTAGGTCCAGGTTCTTTAATGAAATAAGGAACAGATAAACTGTTTTAGTGATGTTCTTTGTGGGATAACTGTTAGCCAGGATCTCCCCTGTTCTTCTTCAAAATAGTGCCACAGGCTCTTTTACAACCATCTGAGAGGTCAGATTTGACGTTGGTTTAACATCCCACCTGCAAGACAGCACCTCCAACAGCGCAGCTCTCCTTCAGCACTACAGAACAAGGGCGGAATACTGGGAGGTGGCCAGGGGGCATGGGAAGGTGGTGGGAGGCATTTAAAGCATTGGAAGGAGCAAGGTGGAGACCCTGTAGCTTTCATGAGCTCCTCCGATTAAGTCAGGGATGGGTAAGGCAGGGGTCAGTCTTCCCACCCAGAGGCCAATTAAGCACTTAAGTGGCCAATTAAAGGCCTCATGCCATGGCCACAGGTATTCTACCAGTGCAAGGGGTGAGGGGAGAACTGTACACAAGGCTCAGTGTGGGCCCTCCTGATTAGGCACCCTTTGTCCCCAGAAGGGGCACCACCCCATCCAACACACACCCCTCCCCACCCCCCCACACCAGTGGCAAAGAGTGCCCCTGCTGAAGGAGCCTCCCCTACCTTCCACCACCTGAACTATCCCCCCACCCACCCACTCCTACCCCGAACTCACCTTGACTCTGGTAAGCCCCATCCACTCACCTGTGTTCTGTGGCCTCCTTCAACTCTGCTGCAGTCCCAGCACTGTCCACTTCTCCTAGTGGCACTGTTGACACTGAAGAGCTGCTCATCATCTGGTTGACTGGCAGCTCTTGGAGGTGATTTCTTCACCGTTAAAGCCCTAGGAATCCTGCCAGCATGCAGTTAACTGCCTGACTGACCCCACTGCGAAGAAATGGCTGTGGTAGGGAAGCCACCAGCTTTCCAGCCACTGGACAGGGCCACCCCTGCAGCCATTAAATACAGCCCCAAGTAAAGAATAGTGCTCAAGTCTCTGGGGTGGGACTTGAACCTGCAACCATTGTCTGTCAGAGGCTTGAGTGCTACCCTTATGAAGTGGTTGCAGCTTCACAGTGAGGCCAAACAATCAGAATATGAATGTTGCTACATTTTTAAGATGAAGTTAGTTTCTTCACCATAGATGCAGGATTAGCTGCTGAAAATCTGCAGTTTTCAGACAACAATCACTGCATCATTGGTAGAGAGGGGACAGCAAGGGAAGGCAGCTGAACAGCCAAGAAAAATAATTGAATTGTGTCTGCAAATCCTGATTATCCCAGTTTTGCCCTCTAGCTTGCATGTATATAAATTTGAGTAAACAGGGACTTGTCATTCTGTGGGAGGTATCGTCACTGAGAATGGGGATTAACAGGTGAATGAATGAAAAGCAAAGGGAGGTTCATCTGACCAGACTTGAAAATATTCAACTGACTTTCAGATTAATAGGCTTAACTCTTTATTATCCAGTGATGTGTATACAGTAGAATATGGTGCAGCACTGCAGTGAGTAATGTTTTGTAGTAACCCATTTTGGCCTCTTTATAGTCTTTGATTTAAGACAGGTATTGTTCTGAGATGTATTCTTCTATCTTGGACTCTGTCTAGGATCCAAGTCCCATGCCTAGACTGTAGACATAGGCCAGGATTTTCCCATCAGCGAGTGGGGGCGGGGCTCGGGGCCCGCTTGCCGACGCATAAAATGATGCACAGTGATGTCAGGCGAAACTCCCGACGTCACTGCGCCCCATTTAAATTTTTAGGTAGGCGGGGGCTCAGCAGAATCAGCTGAGTCAATTGAGGCCATTGACAGAGTCACTTAAGTAATTAATGGACCTGTCCATCCAACCTTAAGGTTGTTGGGCAGGCTGGGAGCCCTGGTAGGCATCAGAAAAAGTATAAAACCTCATCCACGGGCGGGATGAGATTTCATGTAGGTTTTAAAAAATTTAATTAAAGTGTTTTTAAAAGTTATGGACATGCCCCAACTCATGTGACAGTGTCACATGAGAGGACACGTCCGGGAATTTTTTTTTCTATTTTTAATATTTTTTTTACAGAAGAGCTTACCTCCCTGAGGCAGTATTTAGTCTCAGGGAGATGAGTGCATTCTTTTGTGTACATGTGTGAAAGAGCACACTCTCGGGTTTAGGGATTAGCCCCCGCCCGCACAGGGAGCACATAGCACCTTCCATGCAGACGTCACGCTGGGTGAACCTTAATTGGCCTGCCCACGTAAAATGGCAGTGCACCCCCAATTGGGGGCACCAATCGGAGGTGAACCTCTGCGTGCCCATTCTTCAATTTCGCCGGCGATGGGGGGAAAATCCTGGCTATAATCTGATATCTGCATAACACTTGTTTATTAGTACCATATCTAAACAGGCTACAGAGTAGGCACATTGGAATGTGCCTAAGAGCAAACTCTCTCTCTCTCAAGAGAGAGAGTCTAACATGTGACTGGCATGATATCAGACGTACATCATCATCTACATCATACATTAGCATATCCCATCTGTTAACACTTTATACTACAGGTATAGCAGCTCTCAATCTCTATTAACAAACTTCCTATTAAGTCCTTTTTATCTGGAATATCTCAAGTTTAATTGATATGCATCTAAGGGAATATCTATAAACATGTTTGGGAGCATATCAGATGTATATGCTTCACACGAAGGCTAGTGAATATTTGGAATGATCTAGCTGAATCTTACCCCTAATATTCATATGTTCCCAAGGACAGATTAACTGTCTATTTCCTTCACTGTTGTTTGCAAGAATTTTCCTGAGTAAAACGGATGCCAAAAGTCCGTAAATGTCAATGAAGTTATTTGTGTATGAAACACTTTAAAATGTCCTTAGGCTATATAATACCAATGGGTAGCACACTCACGTGACTCAGGCAAACTCCAAAGACTTGAGCGCATAATCGGGGTTAAAAAAATTTCAATGCAGTACGCTGGGGCTGACTTTTGGATCAAACTTTAAAAAGATGCCCTGTCTTCCTTCTTAAGTGGTGTAAAAACTCCCATGATACTATTTTGAAAAAGACGGGGACTTTTCTGTGATGCTCTGGCCCAAAATTTATTCCTCAATTTAAATCTAAGATCTAAGTCACATATCTAATTTGGAGGGGGTTAGAGGGAGGCTAAACACATTAAATGTATTACATGGAGCTATAAATTGGAACTCCATAACATACATTCAGGGATAGCATCACACTAAATGAGACTATCTGGCCATTATCACTTTGGTTGCTGCATTTCATTACATTAGAACAGTAATTACACTTCAAAAGTATTCATTGGGTGGAAAGTACTTCGGGAATTCCTGAGGTTGTAAAAGGCATTATATAACTGCAAGTCACTACCTCCACCCACTTGTGCAACATGACTGCTCCAGTACCATCTACAAGATGCACTGAAGCAACTCACCAAGCCTCCTTCGACAGTACCTTCCAAATCCATGACATCTGCCACCCAGAAAATGAAGTGCAGCAGGCGCATGGAAACACCACCACCTGCAAGACCCCCTGCAAGTCACACACCATCCTGACTTGAAACTATATCGCTATTCCTTCACTGTGGCTGCTTCAAAATCCTGTATTCTCTCCCTAACAGCACTGTGGGTGTACCTGCACCAGATGGACTGCAGCAGTTCAGGAAGGTGGCTCACCGCCACCTTCTCAAGGGCAATTAGGGATGGCCAGCAATGCTCAAATCTCATGAATGAATAAAAAAAAATTCTTCTTATAGTAAGGTGCTACATTAATGCAAGTATTTTTCTAAGGCCTTTATTGTATTTTCAATTAAAGATTTCTTTCTAAGCTAATCCATTTTATTTATGAACAGTGAATTAAGGATTGGCTGTGATAGTAGCAGAGGGCCAGGTTTTTCAAAGAATTTGCAAACTGTCCACCTGAGTACTAGCTGTAAGACACTCATAATAAATGAAGAAATAAAATTAGAGTATTAGTCAGATTCAACTTCACTGATCCAATCTTAGCCTCCCTTTGTTGTGCAAGAATAAAATTCATAATGAAAAAAATCCCATCTCGCCCATTGCAATTAGCAGAATTACTGTTCCACAAATTAGTACAGGTGGGACAAAACCAGGTTGCACATTGACCTTTAAAAATGAATA